>NW_020291617.1:0-359138 GCF_003184755.1 Aspergillus piperis CBS 112811 | reverse complement strand
TGACCTACAAGTCTATCAGTCGCGTAAGCGGGGCATATGATCTAGTAAATCTCAGAAGAAAAGATAGAAAACGGTTCTTACATATGTATAATTCTTCGAGTCTTTTGGATTTCTATTATTGGTTCTTTCATTGCTTTCCCAATGTACTTGTGAAAAGATAGGCAGAGTGTAAACATGGGTGACAACATAGTGTACCAATCCACTTCACCCACTGCTAGGGAAAATATATGTTATTGCCTAAGAGCGCCGCGGATAGCCAGTCGCTGCTTCATGCAGTCATCTTCAGTTAGATTCAGAAGCGTTATCAGCGTCTTGAGTAGAGTAGAGAGCCTCTGAAAGCTATGCATTACTAGTATATGCTAATAGAGAATTTCACCAAGGTAAGAATGCTGGGGAAATTACGTGGTGCACTGCTATTTGGGGAAGAAGTAACCATCATCTGCGAGTTAGTTCTTGTACATTTCCTTCCATCTTAATAGCTAGTATCTATCACATTAGTTGAACCTAAGATAAACTTAGCACATACGACCACAGGGTGTGGAAAACAGGGCTTCCCGTCCGCTCAGCCGTACTTAAGCCACACGCCGGGAGGTTAGTAGTTGGGTGGGTGACCACCAGCGAATCCCTTCTGTTGTATGTTTTTGGGTACTTTTCTTTTTCTCTTCATTCATTTCCTTACTTTTCAGCCTGTAGTACCTACGTCAACCTCTTGTGTCGAGTCTGCAGATATCATTGCTCTGTCCCAGTTGCAACCACCAAACAAAAATTATGAATATCAGAACTCAGCCTGCTGTGATTCCCCTCACCTGCTTTGATCTTCACTGTACCATATCATAATTGTCCGTTTGTCTATCATGCCTTGGATAGTGATCAATCTCGGTCCTTGGAAAGTGTATTCTCGTCAGAGCTCTTTCTACCTGAGTACTAGTTATGCTCGGAAACAATCGTTACAGCTAGTTCAATCAGCTCAGGTGGTTAATTTTATCGGTCACCTATTTTTCCTTGTATAACACAGTAGTAACAAAGCCCACACAACTTGATTCACTATCTACTACCTTTGTTCCACCCTTCTATACCAGGCGAACTTCAAGCCACCCGATGATATACCAAACAGACCTGATCAGTATCTACTATACCCAGAAGTAATCATAAATCTAGATCCTATATAACTACTAAGACTCTTATACATGTCTCTTTCAGGCTTTCTCTTAGATTATTAATAAACTATAATTGTTAAATCTAGAAAAGAGCTGCTACTACAGCTATAAATTGAATCTAGAAAAACTTGTTCCTGGAACAGGTTGCTGCGTCGCCAAGATGATTGTGCTTAGGAGAATTTGGCCGTTTATGTTTACACCGGAGCATGATAGCATCATACTGTCATGTAAAAACTCAAGTATCCCTTCACTAAACCCAAAGGTTGCGGCCACCTGTCCGTCACGTCCTTTACAACCCATTGGTTCAACGCAATGCCTATCTTATGGGAAACGAGTTCTAAGATGAACCGCCCACTACGCAAAGGGCTGCACAAGGCCCTTGCCTCTTTGGGGAAGATGTTTCGATTTCCCTCTGTTTTGTATGTGTGAAATAACATCAACGTCCTTAGTCGACGTCCTAAATTAGATCACCAGTAGTCATGAACACTTGGAATTGCTATGATGACAAACACCCCAATCGACGTTGCCATTCGACTTCTATACCTTCTGGCATCGTGTTCAATCAAGATTAAGATATGGACAGTCGCTCGGATCCGCGTAGAAGATGCCGCCCAATCTCTTGATCAATTCACAGCGTTCCTCCATGTTCTTCGCATTATAGATTATACCTGTGCCCAGTTCACTAGCGCGGCCGTATGTGGTATTCAATACCCAAACACCACCACCGTCTGGCCAGCCGAAGGAAACATGCGGATCCGTATCCTCGCGTGTGCGAAAAAACATGAATTCCAACTCATCCCGATAGGATTCGAACCATTTCGCACCTAAGCGACGCACTAGGGAAAAATGAGATGTGTTAGCGTGACACCTCGACTAATGCTTTGAAGCGAAAACGAACTACGATCACAATGTGCCTCCTCTTTGGCCTGCCAATCAGGGTCTGACTTGGAAGGTCGTTCGGTGTTCTCAAATCGGTCGATCCTGAGGAAATCCAGTTCTACCCCAACGCACTCGCGAAGAACATAGAACCCCCCCTTTGAGGGAAAACCGTAAACTGCAGCCCCTGGACCCGATCCATATTCAGTCCAGAAGCGCGGCTCCGGTTCAGCGTGTACGCAGTCAATCCAGTTACTCGGCATGTCGGATGATGGCGCTGGTGCTGTTGCCGGCGCACGACGCATCTCGCTTACTCCACGTTGGGGCCGGAGGCGCGTGCCGGCCAAGTAAAGAACTGTAATGACAAAACAGGGAACTAAGACCGCAAGCATAGACCGCATAGTAGTGGGGTTCGGGCTTATAAAGAAAATAATGGGATGAGTTGAGGTCCTGGGGATGTCAAAAGGCGACCGTCGGACACGAAGAACTTCAAGAACTTGGACAGGCTGACCCTGATCAGAGCGGAAGAAGCGGCCGGAACTGTGGATAAAGTAGAGAGGCCAGTGAGATGGGCCTTAAAATAGGTTCCAACTTGGTCACGATTAGGCTGAAGCGTTCATTAAACAAGCGTCGCGGAAGACCTGCCCTATGGCCGGGAACCTATCAGTTCGACCCGCCCGTCAAACAAAGGGTCTCCGTTACCCGTGGATAGTTGGACAGCCCGCCCATCACCGTCCCTGCGTCTTCTGTAGTGCTAAATAGAATAATGGTAGTTGATTGAGGATGTTTAGTGACCACTGACATACACCTTTTGTTGTATGTTCTTAAACTACTTTTCTAGTCTTGTTGTTGTTAAGCACAAACCCTGAGTCTGAAGGTGGTTTGTGGCCCTTGGAGCTAACATTGAACGTGGGAGACATAAGTTGATTGTATATCGACTTCCGTTGTCGGCATTCACACAAACATGGGATCGCCATTTGAGGCGTCCCTATTGCGGCGTCTAATAGTTGACCTCTAATTAAAACCCTATTATCACAGGACTCCTACTGACTGAAAAGAGAAATAATCCGTTGGGGATTGGATCACTGCACAAGCCTTCCAGTCTGCGGATCAATCTCCTGTCGCCCTTTGAAATCCACTCTCAAGAACTTGGTACCGCTTCGAATCAGCTGCTGAACCCAATCCGGAGCTCCTCGCTACATAATATCAGTTATTATCCCATAGTAAGTGAGAGATGTCGATTTAACTCACCAAGCCAGCAAAATAACGAAAGATTCCTGGAAGGTAAACTGTCTGGCTCAATCCACTGTCGAGTATATCCACAATGACATCTACAACCGTGTCGACATGAAGAAGAGGCATCAGAAATCTGGACTGGTTTGTATCGCCTTTGAATAGTGGCGTTTTGGTGAAGCTTAGCACAGCAAGCGATGTGCGGACCTTCGTTGCATTCTGGACTCGAAGCTCTTGGGCAAGACACTAACTCAAATAAGTATACCGTAGACTCAGAACACAAGTTGAAAACAGTGGACTGATATATCTACCTCATGAAATGCAATCAATCCAGCTTTTGATGCTGCGTAATCAGCAAGCCCGGGAGGCGGGATATAAGCGCTCATCGAGGCCACATTGAAAATATGTCCATGGTTTCGTCGGATCATAGCCGGTAAAAACTCCTTCGACAGGAAAAATGGTGCCAGTAAGTTAGTTTTTAGGGTTATGCTGTTGTCGCTGTAGGTACCCTCGACTACTGTACGCCCGCGTGACAGACCAGCATTGTTCACTGTTACCAGATTGTCAGCCAAGTAGGCAATTGCGGAAGAGGGTCGCTGCTTAAGTTCATTTACCTAGCACAGATGGATCACCAATTTCCGCTCTGATCTTTTCGCAAATACTTGCGATCTCTTTCTCATCACTCAAGTCGCATTTGTGATACAGGATGCGTTTGTTCTCTGCGTTGGTGTTTATCAGAAAGGTGCTCATGGAAATAACGGCTGCAAACGAAAGGTTACTCAAGAGTACAAACCAAGGTTGTAGGTTAATGGGATAATGTCCAACACAACAACGCGTGCGCCCAGTGCAGCCAGACGCTGAGCGACCCCCGCTCCAATACCACCGCTTCCCCCCGTAACCACGACCAGCTCCTTGTTCCAGTCCCAAGTATGATCCGTAACCCAATTGTTCAAGCTCTTGGAAGTT
The DNA here is from genome assembly GCF_003184755.1 of Aspergillus piperis CBS 112811. Taxonomy (NCBI): domain Eukaryota; kingdom Fungi; phylum Ascomycota; class Eurotiomycetes; order Eurotiales; family Aspergillaceae; genus Aspergillus; species Aspergillus piperis. Next base: position 354,906 of record NW_020291617.1, on the reverse strand, counting down.
AACCAATCGTTAAGCCACAAGATGACACTAGTTGTTGCGGTAATGCGGATCAGTTGTTCGTATGGGACAAGGAAAGCGAGTTTTGGCGCCAAGAATTGCAACAGCAATGTGGTAAACGGATGAAAGATTGTTTTCCGTAACCCTACTATTATCGGATCGATGTAGAGACCTTCGCGGGGAAGGAAGCCGGTTTTAGCCATTGTCATACGCTTCTTCGAGGGTGAAAAAGAAACAGAACTAACACTGACGGCTGAATCTTATATTTCACATGTAGACCTATACAGACTTATTAGGCATGGGGTTGGGGAATTACTAACTAGGTAGACTATCTTTCTTACCCCGCGTGTCCGGGAAGCCTCCAGGTTCGTAACTGTCCCGGAATGGACCCGAATGGGATCCATCTTCCTGGCGATTGCCCGTGCCCCACAATGAACCGAGGCCATCCGAATGGAATTATCAAACTAAGAGACAGAGCGATAGGTGTGATGCGGACGCGTACAGACATATGTCATCGTTGCGACCCTATGTCATATGAAGCTCCGGAACGGTGCCGGAGATCTATCGAAGCCTGGAGCATCTCGACAGTATATAACATAGCCGCCTTTTCATCTGCTCAATGCGACGGAACGGTTATTACATTTCCCCAGCCGATGGTAAAACTGCATATGTAGAATGTATAAACTTCATAATATGCGCTCTCACGGTACGAGGATGCTGCGCAGGTTTTTTCGAAGACTCCTAGTCAGGGGAAATCCTCACGGTTGATGTGGAACCCTCTGTTAGCATTCCACATTATCAGTGTCTATGAGAGCACGGAGGACCTTCCATACGGTACCTCGTCCAATTTCCCTCTTTGTGGTAGAACGCTGGCAGTCTTCTGGGTACTGAATTCCCACTCTGTAGAGACTTCGAGGCGCCAAAGACTACAACAACGAAGTATAGATGATCTATCAAGTTGATGAACTCATAAGAAACACTCTTCGATATTACGCTGATATATACTGGAAAACAGAAATTGTTGCCGTGGACAGACACAATATTATGAACAGCTCAGTGGACACCAAAACCAGGCAAACTGCATCAACACATTCGATAAATCAATCACTGCCCCCATCTTCTCACATCAATCCTGCGTGGTTACTTGGCCAATATGATGGATTGTACACTGGCCAAGTAGGTTTTAACAATTTCTGGAGACAGGTTTCCAAAGTAACCAAGCCGAGCTACCCCCAAAATCCCAATACAAAGTGCAAGGAATAAAGCCTTAGAGAATCTTCGTCCCGATGGCTTTATAGTCTTCTGCTGACAGTTAATGATATGATACATGTTTGTTCAATCAGATTAAATCGAAGAAAAGAGCAAGGAAAGAACAAATGAAAAGAAAACGACCCCAACCTACCTTAATATGCCAATCAGACCATGTGGGAAATAGACTCCTCCACCAGTAGTGACCTTGGGTCCACGGATACGACATGGAGTTCCATCTCTTGTCGTTGAGGTACCACTGCAACTTCAATTAGATGGTTATGAAGTTGACTGAAATGCATATCCCACTTACTGATACGCAGCCCGCGTTCCAAACGCGTTTATTCAATGCGTCTTGCACCCAGTAGACGTAGTCGTGCTCGGCCTTGGGCTTTAGCTCTACTGATGAGGCATCACCGTCTAGAACGGGCTTTAGAACGCGAAGAGCGTAGTTAATCGAGCTAGTATTTATGATTAGATGCGAAGCAAAGGGGACAGGAAGAGGTGGGGGTCAAAATGTTGAACCTACTTCTCAGCGGCCAACATAGCTGATGTGTGTCCGGTGGCAGCATTAGGTCCGAGGAGCATAAAAAAGTTGGGAAAGCCACTAAGAACCGAGCAGTTGTAGGCAGCTGGGCCGTCGTACTTAGTCCAGTGCTGTGACACACTCTCGCCGTTTTGCCCGACCACATCCATGTATGGAATGAATTTGTTAGTCCTGAAGCCTGTCGCGAGAACAATCACGTCCGCCTGAATGAAGCCTTTGTCAGTCTCAAGACCTTCTGCGGTAAATCTATCAATCTTCGCGTCGGTCAGGAGGACTTTGTCACTATGTAGGCTTTCGAGGTAGCCAGGGTCGAAGATTCGTCTCTTTCCAGTTCATGAAGTTAGCATAATATTTCGACGCTTCGTGAACCCAAGTCTAGAAGGAATATCAAACAAGGGAGGCCGTACCTTGCATCCTACATCAAAGTCCGGAATCAGGAGATCGTGGTATTTCTTTGGACCTGCCTCTCGCATGTATTTCTCTACTTTGATTCGCCGTTTCTCTCGAAGTCTGGCTGCTCCCTTCGTCATCGGAAATAAGCGAAAGTCATTTTCAGCAAGCAAGAATATGTGAAATCGGTGCAGCTTCATGGCCAAAGGAACGTAGCGGAAGATCCATTGCAGAAGCCGAGGATAGGAGAAGTTTGGAACCGGAAAGATCCAATGCTTCGTTCGAACGATTTGTGTGAGGGATTTGATCTTTCCCTCGTTGACCAAAGCTGGGACGATCTGGGCAGCAGTGCCTAGAGGATGATCAGTCTGCCTCTTCGGTGGCGATGAGAAATGAACAGAAATTGCATACAGCCATTGCCAATAACAACGACATTCTTCCCTTCGAGATCCACGCTATGATCCCACCGCGCCGAATGGAATATACTCCCGCCGAAGTCTGCGGCACCGGGGATATCACATGGTCGCGGCTCGACAAGCTGTCCAGTGGCTGCAAAGAGGATCTGGCACTCGTGCGTATATTCGCGTCCCGTTTCCAGTTCACGTAGGTATAGAATCCAGCGATTTGCGTCTTCCCGCCACACACTACGGACTACTTCCGTGCCAAAGGTCATCGCTCGACGAAGATTGTATGTGTCAACCACGTTGTCAACATACTCTTTGATCTCCGTGTTCGAAGGCATAAGCCTAGTCCAGTTTGGGTTCAGAGCAAAGGAAAAGCTATACAATGCGCTAGGCACATCGCAGCCGCATCCTGCATTCGGTATTTCAGTAAGTCGAAGCAATGAAAAACCATAACCAGAATGCATGAACGGACCTGGATATGTGTTGATGTACCACGTTCCACCACTCGTGGGATGCCGTTCGAAGAAGCGGATGTCTTCAAGGTTGTACCATCTCTTTAGCGTTGCTCCTAGGGCTACGGCTGACAAGCCAGCCCCAACACAGGCTATCTGGCTATAGGATGGGATGTCGGGAGTCTTCGCTGTCATGGTAGAAAGGGTTCTGTTTTATTCTATGCATGTATTTCTCGGTTGTTGTCGTCTTGACGTCGCGTAGGATTAAGTATGAATCCTACGGGAACAAGCGCGCTGGATGGGATCCAGTTCATACCGGAACTGACCCGCACGCATAAATTCACCCGAGGTAGAGTAAGGCATGTGCAAGACAGAGTGCGGGGGAATCCTGAGAAATGGGGAAAAATTGAGGAGTGCGGCGTGTGGGGTCTGCTAGTCATCACCTTAGTCGTGTGTCAGTGGCCTTCACCAGTATAGTCATGGTTCGGGATAGACCCGGACCGTGGGGGCTTGGGGTAGATGATCATTTCCAGTAGTAGTCCGTGATGGATGTGCATGCCGGAGATGCTCCGCTTGTGTTGACTGGGGGGTATAGTGCTGCAACAGATGGGTCTAGCCATTGCTCAACTTACTGGATTCATTACTTGAGGAGAATTGATGGATGTTCTGCTCCAATCTATTTCAGAAGTCCACCCCAGTACAACAGAAATTGGAGTACCCAAAAGCAAATGATCGGCAAGTGTATCTTGCCTTCTGCAGAACACGTTGTTCAACCCCTTGAGGGATAAATCGATCTAGATGTCTACATAATCACTTAACGGAAGCTAACGGAAGCCCTTCAGTATCAAGGCAAAGTATCAGGAAAGTCAAGCCTCGTCAAGAATCCCAAATCATCCAGACTTTGTCCCATACTTCCCACATATTCCTCCCAATTAAAGAATGGAGCTTGAGTTAAGTCGTGATCCGGGTGATCAAACGGGGTGTAAGGTTGAGCCATGTTATCTGAATGTAGAGAAGCAGTACCAGTAGTCTGACTGGCTGTTTGTTGCACATCTGCGGGAACTGCTTGTCGATACAAAGCTTTGAGGAACTGAAGCGTGTTGTTCGCTGAGCGTCTAACTGTGGCCATCGACTCCAGAACACCCGTAGCTTCTCTCCAGGCAACCCTGGCTTTATCCATAGTAGACGGGCCTAGCATTGATGGGGAGGAGAAGGACATGAGGAGAACTATGGCGGCTGTTGACACATCTAAGCTCGGGATATCAGTACAGATGGGAACGTAGATGGCAATTGGAAAGAGAGAGCGGCATACAGAACCCATTGTACCACCATGCATCGGTAGCGTTTGTGTGGTATGTCTCATGGACTAGGTGCGTCAGGTCAATGGCTGCCATTACGCAGGCAGTGGCAGATTTATTAGCCGTATATAAGTACAGAGCGCTCCCGGTTGCCGAACTGTGGGCTGACCATTCTTCTCTAACACCATTTCCACCTACAGAATCGCGCTTGCGTACTCTTTCCGAGTAGAGCTGAGTAAACATCGGACGGTGAAGGAGCAGGTGAAGATGCAAGTATCTATGGATGTAGGTGAGTAATAGCCACATATATAATGATATGACTTATAAGAAGCGCACCTCGCATGGAGAACGTTTTTCTGGTGGGCAATTGGCTGGTTCAGTCTTCCATCTGAATTGAGTTCCGGCGTGTCCGGATCCCACTTAAAGCATGAAGGTAAATTAGCCTCGAACAACGTCAATTCTTTTTCAATTTCAAGGATTGTGTCCAAGCCTCCCAGGCTCTTCGTCGACGCCTGTGGTCTATCCTGGCGTGTCCGACCACACCAAGCGTAATATACATCAGATAGGATCCTGTCGAGGATGTTGTAGAGCTTGATAGCCTCGATATAATATGACAGCAGTGACGGCTCTCCCGGCGGACTTTGTCGAGACATCTCCAAATCTTCTGGTGGGGGGAGAGGAGTTAGATGGGTGGTCATGGTAGGTCGGCCATGCGTCATGCTAAGAGTGCTGTAGTATGGATCAGCACGATATAATATAGGACCGCTCATAGTAGCAGGGCTTACACATCCATCATCACACAGCCGTGCCACGTTCTGCGTCGAATATCGGATTCCAAGGGCGACAAGCTAGCGAGAATATCCGACTCATGGAGTCCCAATCCTAAAGCAACCCGGCAAGCAACACCAACCGAATGCCAGCATCTGCTTGGATAAGGGGAGCTCTGCAGAAATAGCGCTGTTATCAATAGAGTCTGAACTACCCCAAGGGTATTAATATCAAGAAAGTCAAGTCCGATGAAGCGTTTGGACCTGAGAAAAAAGCAATGCGCAACAGAGTCGACGTCTTCGATGTCTGCAAATTGACAGCCTAGAGCAAAAATGGAATTCAAGGCAGCATGAAAGACTATCGATCTAGGGCCGGACTCCGCGCCGGAACCCAGTCCAATTCTCAAGTCTGTGAGAGGTATCTTAGCCTCATCTTCAGCACGCCAGAGATTTCGATAGGCTGCTTCAAACGCGGGGCGGTGAAAGAACGGATATAGGGTATATACATGATCGAAAAAGCATCGGACGAGGTGGTCTGCCAGCGTGCGCGGTGGGAGGGCAAAATCGTCGAACCGATACTCGGTGAAAGTATCCTGCAATGTGCTAGATGCATGTTCGGCACTAGAAGCATTTGCCGGCCGTGAGAGCATTGACTGCCAGGCAAACCTCATGAGCGAAGCAGTGGACGAACTACCATAGAATTGGAATCGGGAGGACTGCCTCCTACTTTCAGCATCCGGAGCTGTGATCTGCCCCATGCCCGTGACGTGGGCTTCCCCATCGTCGAACAACGGCGACTCATAGGATCCTATATTTGGTGAGCACTCTGTAGTCTGTTCCACTACCCGTCTGGACCGGCTGTTTTCGCTTTCACTGCGTACAGCTAGCACCGCTTGCTCCGGAGGTATGCCATCCCCGAAACCTGTAGAGGTAGGGACCCGCTCATTGGGTTCCCCAAATGAGGTGGGGACAACCATGGGAATGCTGCTCGTCTCCACTGGTATTTCATCGCTTCTGTTGAGCTCGCTATGAGGTTCTTGTTGTGCCCGAAGGCCCAGTGAACTGTCGATGGACAGCCCGGCCGTCAAACAGGCACTTTCGAGTTCTCTAATTCGGAGATGAAGGGTCTGGAAGTACCTACTTTGCGTTAGCCCCTTGGTGCATTGTTCTCATGTTCCCGGTTGTTGGATGAATTCCTCATCAAACTTACTCGTCTCGGCTGGCCGTCCGGGCGTTATCCGGGTTGTAGAGACACTGGTCTATCCGATAAGATCGCCTCTTGCATGGCCCACAAATGGGCTTGTTCCCGTCGCAGCGAACCTTCTTTTCTCTACACGAGTCGCATGCCAGAGCAACCTTGCGGCGTGCGCCATTTCGTCGCTTTGGGTCACCCGATGCTTTCGGGGGCATTTTGTGGAGACGGGGGACACCCGGTGCTGTGGAGCAGGTCCTGGGCAGGCCTTATCAGCAAAATCACTTCAGCAGTCCGCGTCCTTAGGAAGACAAAATCACTAAGTTGCAAGTTCCAACTTGGGGATGTGAAGAGTAGTGACTTGTTCATCCAGCCGGGAGTGTTCCGGTGCCATTTGTGGGTGGGGGCTTTGCGGAGGCCAATAGCAGTTACGGTAGCCAAGACCGTCAGTTTTTAGGAACGGCTGCATTCCGCTGTTTTTTCGGGTCTGTTCCAGACATGCGCTTGCTAAAATGGATAGCTACTGAATCTCTCGTATGTTCTAGCAGAGTTGGGTGGGCTATGATAGGGTTATATGAACCCCCGAACGCGTAGAAAATACCTTTTCTCTGCTACTCTTGCACATGTTCAAACTCAAATATTTACCGTGGTAGACAAAAAAAATCTAAGTAAAAATGACACCCAATCTGGCAAAAGTACGCTTCTTTTTTACCCTCGTGTTTTGTGTCCTGCCACGGGCCGCTATAAGAATTCCGGCGGCTGTTGTTCGTGCGTGCCTGAAAAGGTTACCATTAGGATCTTCCATGTGGAATGGGTTTGTTGGTGCCCTCATGACCAACACACCCCCAGATCAGTTGCAGGCAGTCCTACCATCTACGCTAGAGACATATGAAGCATGGGTTCTGTCTCATGGGGTAAGCCGTGCGGTGGATGTCTTAGCAGCGGACAATGCCACTCGTCTGCTTTGGTTAGGGCCTAGTGTATCAAAGAAGGTACTTCTTTTCTTCCACGGTATGCTATTCTATTCCCAACGCCGCCCTCTCTACACATGATTTCTGACTGTTGACTAGGTGGCGGATATGTGATGCCACTTTCTGAAGCGCACTTGGACTGGATGTCATATCTACGAACCGAAGCAGTCAACGCTGGGGTGGATATGAGTGTGTGCATATTGGAATATGGTTCGTCTTAAATATCGACAATGATGTTACGGACGTCCTGACAATCTAGACCTGATACCAACCAGCAAATATCCCAGACAGATGAAACAGGCAATCTCCGCATTACAGCGTCTACTTATTTCTGGGTATAGACCTTCTGATGTAGGTTGGCTTGCCGGTCGGTCTTCTTGGACCAAAGAGCTAATCTGAACTCGAGCAGATCGTCTTCGGAGGAGACTCTGCTGGAGGCCACCTGTCTCTTTCCCTCATGTCGCATCTCCACTGCCATTATCAAGCCAAGGAGAAATTTATTCACCTACATGGCCCTGTGAAAGGATGTTTTCTTGTGTCGCCGCTAGCATCGTTCGACTTCAATACACCTTCCTACCAAAGGTGGCTAAGTGCCGATGTTCTTACTCGCAAAAATGTAGACGAATGGGGACGTTATCTTGTCGATGATTCTCCGTGGCACGAGGAGATATCTGCTGGATATGGCTGGGGAATGGCGCTGGATGTTCCGGATGGCTGGTGGGACAATTTCACGGCTGTGGATCATATTCTTGTGACCGGCGGCTGCGAAGAGGTGTTCAGCGATCATATTCGATTATTGGGCAAGGTCTTGAAGACAAAATGTAAGGGAAACGTGGCCTTGCACATGAGTAAAGAAACCCACGACGGACCGCTTATGGACTTCGGAGCTAGAAGGCCGCCTAGTGCAACTACAAAAGCTATCAGAGACTTTGTTATAGCTTGCTTAAAGGATTGAAGTGGCCATCATATGTTTTCATGCATTTTCATCTATCTCTTTGCCCTTTAGGTTTCTATACTCGACGTTTGGCGTCTTCCAGAACCTGCTGTGATTCTCCTTCACGCAAGATCAATTTAACATGGTCCTCGCTTCTTGGGGTTACCTTTACCGGAAACGGTTCATCGGTTTTGTGGTGATTGAGTCGTTTTGGGTTATAGGGTCCCGCCTGCCAAATGTCAGAAATACTATTGCTTCCTCGTCAGTACTTTGTAGATAACTTACTGCTGCATAATCATAACAGAATACTAGGCGTGCCACGTTGATGAACAGTCCTCTGAAAGCCAGCCTGTAACCAACGCAGATCCGGCGGCCTCCGCCAAACTGCCACAGACCATGTGCAGCGTCAGTTTCATGTCCATCCAGCCACCGCTCAGGCTTGAATTCCTCTGGGTCCTCGCATTCGTTGCATACTGGAACCTCGTTGATTACGAAGCCAACCCCTGCCGGAAAGTGGTAGCCCTCAAACCCCATATCCGAGGTAAGCACATGATCAGGGGTCAGAACGAAAATGGGTCTCCACCGCAGGAGTTCCTTGATCAAGGCGCAAATGTAGGGCATATTTTCAAGGTCGTCAATCCCTGGCAGACGGAGACTCCCATCATTACAACACAATCGGTCGACCTCTTCCCTGGCCTTCTGGAAAACCTTCGGATAGCAAATAGCTGCCATAGCGAAAATGTTCAATACTTCTCGGGTCGTATCGGATCCAGCCTCCAGAAGTTGCAGCGCAACATACATGGCTTCCTGATCGTCCCCAGTAAACTTGGTGTCCGGGTGCAAAAGAACGTCGCGGACCCATGATGGAGGCGCTGTTCCTTGCTCTACCTTCTCTCTAACTGGAATCCACCATGATTTGTAGACCTCCTCGTTCCAATCACCGAGCTTCTCCCAGTGCTTCCTCCATGGCTGCAAAACGCGAGGGAGACGATCAAGTTCGGGAAACCAGTCAATCAGGCTGGATCCGATGCTGCCCACGAAATAGGTAACAACATTCTGTAGGTCCTCAAGCTCTTTACCTGATTTGACCAGCCGCTCCCCGAGCGCAATGCGGTGAACTACGGAGTTTGCATACCGATAGTGATGACGGTACCATCTCTCCGGTTGGAACAGATATTCAGCAAGCAGTTGGGTACTTTCCAGTTCCTGCCATGATGCATACTGCTTTAGCGCTGTGCCACTGAGCAGCGAGTGCATTACTCGTCGCTTCTCGGTCCATCCTGAGGGAGGAAGCAGAAGAGAGCGCCCGTTGCGGCTAACAATGCCACTGGCAACGGGCATAGGGCTTCGGCCGTTTGTGAGCGTACCGCGTTTTGCGATAATTTCCGAGACCACGCGCTTGCTATTGAGCAAAATCCACGTTTTTGATCCGAGGTGCAGAGTAGTCATCTCGCCATATTGCGCGAGTTCATTGTTCTATGTTCAATCAGTTCTCTGTAAATATTGATCATCAGCGATTCTACATACTATTATGTGATCTTCGTCATTGCGAATCTTGCGAATGTCTAACAGGCTTCCGAATATCGGTATTCCTTTAGGGCCAGGAGGGAGCTTCCATCTCTTGCCATGGGGAGGTCTGCGTTTGCCAACCGGAGTAAAAATCTCTCGAACGACGAGGAATATTGTTGCTAGAAAAGCTGCTATAGTCACGAGGGTTGCCAAGAGTGGATTTTCTTTGGCAAGCCCGGAGATCTGGGCATGGATTGAATTGCTCATGGTGCCGTGCGTAGGTTGATCAACACAATGGAGGGAAATCGAACTTCTGGATTTATGAGAGACTCGTCCACTTCGAATATCAATGACGATTTTTGCTGCTTCGTCTATCTTTATCCTGGCGACAATTTTGCTTCTGCTACGGAAGATCCGGCACTGTTATGATGAAGTCCGGAAAGAACCCGACGTGGCGACGCGCCTCCGGGTCCGTCCCGGTTCCCACATGGGTCCTTTATTAAAGTAGCGGGGGTGCAAACTGTTACGTGGAACGATTGCCCCCGATGTCTTCTACTTTGACTCTGATCATACTCACTCTGACCATATTTTTGTTTCAGCCTAGCCTCTGTGGCATCATGGGTGAGCACGTTCGCGACTGGCTCCGGGACAAAGCCGTTGGATGGAGCCATACGCCGCCAGTGAACAAGATTGATACTCATCATCATCTCGTTCCACCTTTCTATGCACAGGGTAATGGTCACTCGTTCGGAGTTCATGGTACCTCTCAGCTAATCTGATTATAGCTGTGGAAGAACAAGGGGGCGACCCCAGTGGCTGGCCCACTCCTAGCTGGAGCGCTATAGCATCTAAACAGCTGATGAAGCGAGTTGGTGTGAAGACTGCGGTGCTTTCAGTGACAGCTCCAGGTGCATGCATTGCCCCAGAGCGTCAATCACGCGCTCAACTGGCCCGGAGAATGAATGAATATGCTGCAGACCTGCGGGACAAAGACCCCGACCACTTCGCTTTTTTCGTATCTCTGCCCGATATACTTGATACCGAGGACGCGCTCGCAGAAATTGCTTATGGACTAGACACCCTGCATGCTGACGGTGTCACTCTGTTCACGCGCTATGGTCCTTCCAATACCTATCTCGGTCACAAGGACGTTGAACCCATCTGGGCTGAACTCAACAGACGAGGCTGTGTCGTCTTCATCCATCCCACCCACCCTGTCGATATTCATCCAGTCAACCCGAAGCTACCCCAACCGGCTATCGACTATCCTCACGAGACGACTCGCACAGCAATGGACATGATTACCAGTGGCACCAGACTAAAGTACCCAAACTGTAAAGTCATCTTGTCGCACGCAGGCGGGGCCTTGCCGTATCTCATCTCCCGGGTCACAACACCAATGAAGAAGGCACCAGATGTTGCAGTCTCATACCGCATAGGAACAACTCATGACAAGGCGATGGAAGCTTTTCGCAGCTTTTACTTTGACCTGGCGTTGAGTTCGTCGCCGCAGGTTCTGGACATGCTGCTGAAGATGGTTCCACACGACCACATCTTGTATGGAAGCGATTTCCCATATGCGCCAATCACTGCATACCCAGCGTTTTTGGAGGAGCTGGAGAACTATCAGATGAATCCGGAGTTGCGAGACATGATCAATTTCAAGAATGCCTGGAAACTCTTCCCACGTTTGGCGAATAGGACTGGCCCGGCTATGTAGTTGATGGCTTATTAATGGTTATATATTTTGCTCTTGCTGTATTGGCTATTGTCGTCGTACAAACGCAGAGCGTCTTGGCCATGGCCATTGTGCATCATGCGAATAGTCTCAACAACTGGTGCATCCAGTTGTTACATTCTGAACATTTCGGTTTCCTTCCCATAGGCGAAGAACATAGACATGTATTGACCCCTTGCGTTCATGAGTAGTCTGATAGTTGTAGTCCGTGTTATTGAGGTCGACCATAAATAAAAGTGTCACCGTAAATTTGGACTACAATCAAACCACTCAGTAACATGACGAAGCACTAGACCAACAACTATATATTGCGTCTAGTCAGCCACGCGACGGAGACATGTGTCCCAACAAATCAATATGCGCATGATATTCATGAAGACAATTCTGAACCCACCTTCCAAAGATCCTTGGAAGGGATGCTTCGGATTTGGTGCGAAATGTGGTCACGAATCTTCTGGATTGGCTCATTCTAGTCGTGTTAGTGGTAAGATATTAAAGAAGTTTGACGATTTTTCAAAGCTATTACTCAAGGTGGCTTAAAAATAAGTATGCTTCGTCGCCAGGCCGACTACTGTTTGAGCTGAGATTGATTCCGCACATATAACATGAATCATCAGAACATAGTGTATATAAGAAACCTTCATTATTGGTGTTGCACATCGGACACTAAGGGAAATTTAAGCTTATAGAGACTTGGGAAGACTAAGGATGCCTCGGGAGCAGCAATAACTATAGAAACAGAATGACTATCGATAGCAGGTTGTCCGAATGCCTTGCATAACTAAACATGCCTACCGCCCTGCTGCTGCTGATGCTGGGTCGGGAGCAAACAAAGACGGAATGCTGCAGCAGTCGCCGCCCCCTGTTTTCGAAGTCAAGAGAGAGACAACCCATCTCTCTCTGCAAACATGAACCCCAACTCCCCAATTATGTTGAAACTACGTTGTAACCTCAGGAATTTATTGCCATGCTTGAGTCATGTGTCACAAGCTTGTATCCCTCGTTTCCCTCCTTCTCTCATTAGAAGAGTGACTTCACAAGGGCTCCCTCCACGACAGTTCCCTACTTCAGGCTACGTAACCTTGGATCCGCTGGATAAGATTGAGGAAGAGACTTTACCATTTTATAAACCGGAGAACTACTATCCCGTTTCCATGGGCGAAGTTTTCGGTTCCGGATACCAAGTGGTTTCAAAGCTGGGATATGGCACTTCTTCTACTGTTTGGCTTTGCCGGGATCTTCGGTAACGCTTTCCTAAAATCGGCACATGGTCATGTTCCTAATTTCTTATAGGGAGGGTATCTACTATACCCTCAAACTGTGTGCGAAGGGTGAAAGCTCTGATCGAGAAACCGCTATCTCAAAACATTTGGAGCAATCCGTTAGTGAAGGCAGAAAAAGGATGCTCCGCATGATCCTTGACTCCTTTGATGTTGCTGGACCAGAAGGGAGCTTATTTGTCTGCCTGATATACCAGCCTCTCGGAATGAGTTTCACTGAGTTTCAAGATTTGCTCCCCGATCAAAGGTTCTCGAAGGACCTCATCCAAAGAAGTACCCAGCTTATATTAATAGCATTATCTTCTATGCATGAAAGCGGTGTTGTTCATACCGGTAAGGCCACAATAGTAAGCGGACAGGATAACTGTAGACAACATGAGCTGATGATTGAAGATATTTCGCCGAACAATATACTTCAAGGAGTGAGAGATAGCTCTATCCTATCCAAGATGGAGGAAGATGAATTAAAACGGCCGATCGCCAGAAAGGTTTTGAGCGACCGGAGTATTTACTACTCCCGCCCCATGCCTGTCTGTTCAGGTCTTCCTGTGGTCTCCGATCTAGGTGAAGCTAGATTCGGAAAAGAAAAGCACTATGGTGATATCATGCCGGGAATTTATCGTGCGCCAGAAGTCATTCTAGAAATGGAATGGGATTACAAGGTTGATATTTGGTCAATTGGGAACATGGTATGTGCTATATGTGAAACTAAGACAATCGGAGGGAGCAGCCCCAGCTAATGTATAGAAAAGGTTTGGGATCTTGCAGAGAGCCATCATCTTTTCTATGCCAAAGAAAATGGGACTCTCAGCGATGAGCAGCATCTGGCTGAGATGGTATCTCTAATGGGCCCTCCACCCCCAGAATTCCTTATGAGGAGTAAGCGATGCGAAAACTTCTGGGATGCAGAAGGTAAGTCTCTTGGTATTGATTAACTGTTATTGATGCGCTTGCTAATAGTGATCTTAGGCAATTGGAAAGGCTCTATATGTATACCAGAGCAGACCTTTGGGCTCAGAGAGCTGCATTTCTCTGGGGAGGACAAAGTTCTTTTTCTAAATTTCTTGCGCAGGATATTTCGATGGCTTCCGGAAGAACGTCCGACAGCAGAAGAGCTTGTGTATGATGATTTTCTAATGCAGCCGATTATGGCAAAAAGAGATCAATAAGTTGGGGGCCCAATTCAGGTAGGATATCATTGGAGATAGTGTGTTTACTAATTGAAACTATATATTTTACTCCAAGGCACTGATCACTACAATCAACCTGGCATGATACTATACTACCAACCCCGCTTTATGGTGGGCTGACGGCGAAATATATTGCGGCATCTTGTTCGGTGCTCTGTTCACCAGTTTGCAAATCATCAATATATTAAAGTTTATGTAGGATAGCACGACGTACTAATAGGAAAACCCACGGTTGCTGATGGAAAGCGGGTATTCCACAGGAAAAAAGAGATTCCGTCGCGCCCGCTTGCCACCGATAGTTACTGGCTACCACATTACTAACCATCACTTTTGTTACATACATCTTTTAGAAGATCATCATCATGCCCCAACCACAAACATACCGTAGAAGGGTGTCTGTCGCTTGTGAAGTTTGCCGGAGGAAACGAATCAAGGTAAGCGGACTCGTTGGCAATTCATTATCGTCGAATGGTACCAAATTTATGAGCCTTAACGTTCCGATATCGAGTTAGTGTGATGGTGCCAAACCATCTTGTGCTGGATGCTTGAGCTACGCGGAAAACTGCGAGTATAAATATGATAAGGAGAAACGCAAGTAAGCATGTTAAACGGTTACATTGCTTGTTAGTCGGTCGTTGACACGAACAAGGCCACCAACCAAGCAGCACATACAAGCTCTGAATGCTCGTATAGAATTTTTGGAGTCGCAATTAGCAAAATATCAGCCCCAAGAAAGCGATACAATTAGTACAACAACTCACCAGTTGCAGAGTCAGGATGACAAAGTGGGAAATAAAGATAATTCTGGGGCTCAGTCTCAATCCCGAGACCCTATTGATGATATCACCGATGTCCTTGGGGGCCTAAGCATAGGAGAAGGCGACCAGCTGCGGTACTTTGGCTCGCGCAGCAATCTCAGCTTTATGGAACGACAGGGAGCAAAGCCCTTTACCTTTCGCCAAAACCCAGACCAGCCATTACAGCCAATTGGTGTAGATCCCGAAATCCGAGAAGAACTCCTCGAAATTTACTGGAATTGGCAGAATCCTTGGCAGTATTTGGTTTATCAAAAAGTGTTCCTCAGGAGTCTGGAAGCTCGCTTGGATGATGGATACTGTACCCCGTTGCTTCTTCACTCCATGCTAGCCTTGGCAGCGAGATACTCTGATAATCCTAAAGTCCGCACTGTCCCTAATGATTCGAGTACTGCAGGTGACGGTTTCTCCCAAAAGGCCCAGGCTCTCCTGTTCGAAGAGATCAAGGCCCCACGAGTTTCAACAATAGTGGCCGCCGCACATCTATCTCTATTTGAAATGGCCAAGGACAATGAACCATCTGGTTGGATTTACCTCGGTATGTGTACCTTTCCAATAAAATCTTGATAACCCCTTCAAGTGATAGCTCACTACCCGCACAGGGATTGCCATTCGAATGGCATATAACCTAGGGCTACATATCAACCCACATTTGTGGGTTTCTTCGGGATCCATGACTCCTGACGAAGTTGAGCTGCGGTCAATCGCATGGTGGGGTTGTTACATGATTGAAAAGTAAGCGTGTAGTTCACTTATCTGTAGATAAAAACGTTTTCGCTGCATGCTAACCGACAAGATTGTTTACTGTCGGCATTGGTCGACCAAGTATCATCATTGAGCGCGATATACAGGTCGATTTCCCATCCAATTTAGCTGATGTTGAATATGGCCAATGGAATGGACACTCGACATCCTCAGCTAGCCATCCATATCTATCGTACTCTATCACTACTTTCATCAATACATGTCAACTTTTGCGATTAGCAGCTCGTCCACTAGATGACATGTAAGTTATAACCATCTTTTGGTTACTTCATTTAAGTTGCTTATGTTCGCCTATAGTTATAGCCCTGAATATATTGTTTCCTTCACCGAAAAGAAGAGCATAATGACGAAGACTGATATAGCATTAACTGCTCTCTATAACAACTTGCCAAGTGTTCTTCGCCTGCCACCAACTTCTTCAAGGCCCTTGCCACCGCATATGTATTGTTTCCAGTACGTGCCATGACCTATGCTAGATTCTATCAAAACCTGTTGACTCTCTTTCAGCATGCACTTTTACACCTTGGTTATACTTCTCCATCGGCCGTTTATCTCTATACCCAGCGATAACGGCCCTTCCCGTCGCTCCATAAATGAATCCGCCTCTACAAGCTGGGAAACATGCATAAAAGCCGCAGAAAAAGTAACAGTTCTGTTCAGGGCTTACGCTAAGTTCTTTACCTTGGTGAAGACCACACCACTCATCGTTTATACGCACTTACCGTGTCTTGTACTAATCCACTTAACTAATAGAGAAAGGTATCGATATCCGTAGTTGATCCTGCCCGTACCGCTGCATTCATCCATCTTTTCAACATGACCTCCAAAGACCGTCAATTAAGGGATAAATCGAGACAGCTTTTCCTAGAAACGCTTCATTACTTGGAGCAAATGAGCATCGCCTGGGGATGGGCAAAGCGTTCAGTACGGGCAGTTGGCCTGGTTTCACAGAAATGGAGGGTCCATGATATTGTGAAGAACAAGGGCCAGTCACCTGTTGAATCCTCTCTTGAGTATCAAGACGAACGCCAAAATCATGATTCAGAGATTGCAGGTAGCGTTGATGCATGGCTGCAGGACCCATTGGACTCACCATTAGCGGTTCAGGCTGCGGAATATAGTAGCCCTTTCTTTGGAGGGAGCTTACATATGGATCAGGAGTTGTTCAATCCCCACAATTTTCTATCCGCAGGTGATGATGCATTCTTGTCGGGTCCTCTTCCCGATACCGACTGGGAGCATGGGTTCGATCTATGAAATTGCACGGAGGCCTCTCTGGTAGATTTCTGGAGATTATCAATCAGGAGAAGAGAGCATTTGGTGACATGCTTCTCGAAAGTTGTTGGAGAAATGATGTGTTGCATTGAAGATAGCATTACTTTATCCGCAGTATTCCTGATGCGTGTATTATATACGTGATTGTCTTTCTGATATATAATGCCGTCTTCGCAAACCGTATTTCTGTGCTCATAACTTGATAAAAGGGGGCAATACCAGACTTTGATTGGTTCAGGTTTACCACTCCAAGAGCTTCAAACTAATATTGATTGCCTTATATTTCAATTTTTTCGTGGATTCCCTTCATCGGTCTCGCAGTTCCACACTAAATAGAGTAATCCGTATTTGTTATAAACTTCCTTCCCTCCAAATCATAACTCTACCCATATCCTTATAAATCCTGTCTCAGTATCACCCCTGTATCCAACAAAGATCGAATGAACGCAGTCACCGCGCGAACAGCAATCTTTGCAATTCTATCGCCATCTCCCACGTCAGGATCAAAAGAACAGACAGTAAGAGACATAGGTGTGCTCCTCGTAGGCACCAATTCCATACAACCCAACAAGTCCCTCTCAAACAATCCCCCGGGGGAAGGGTAATCATTAACCTTCCCATAAGTCTCATCCAGCACATCCAAATCTAAATGCACCAAAGCCGGACCATACGACTTGAGGTCCAACTCCCTGCGCAACTCACCCACAAAGTCGACCTTACGGTCGCTATCACCCCATATAGCACTCATCCCTGCATCAATCACCCGCTGGCGTTGAACATCACTCTGATCCCGTAGTCCACAGTACAGGAAGTTGCCATCATACGTGAAAGGTTTAAATCCAGGAACCGTCCTCATAAGAGTCTTCCAGCTCTCGCCACGGAGCATGGAAAGGCCCATCGCGTCGAGATAACCGTTCTCGTTGACATCAGGTGAATCTAGATCGTCGTGAGCATCGAAGTAGATGAATTTTAGATTGTTGGTGTTCAATCCGCAGGCTACCGCTGCGCTTGCCATGCAGTTGCCTGAGAGGATAATGGGGAAGGTGTTGTTTTCAACTGCTTGAGTGACGGTCGTAGACGTGCGTCGGAGGAGCTCGAAGCTGCGACCAATCTCGCCTTCGAATTTGTCGACTGGTTCGAGTTCGATCAAATTGACTTCAACACCTAGGCCTTCGAGGGCTTGGATGATGCCGTGTTGGCGAATGCGGTGGGGTCCGTTGCCGACTCGGTGGTCGCGGATGCCGACGTGGTAGGGTGAGAAGATGATAGTGATTGCATTGGCGGGCATGATGGAGATGGCAATTGAGGTTTGGACTGAAGACTTTTCCACAGAGAGGGGAAGGAAGTTTGGGCCCTTGACTTCTATCGAGTGGGGAGCTGTAGCCCTATATAGTAGTACAAGTTGCTGCTGCATGCAAGTGGGGAGGTATTTCGTATCGAAGATGTAATGGTTTGATACTGATTGCCTGCTGTATTGTAAATACAAGGAGATACCAACAATTATCCTACTCCTAAAGAATTATCGTATACTATGAGGGTACTCCTCTTCCCCATATCTCGACACCTGGAGCGTCTCCTAAACTCAACTATAATTTGATATTTTCCGAAGTCATTGAGGGATGCATATTATTCTGGTATGGTAAGATCCGCGTATACCTGTATCTTTATGAAAAATACGTGTTCGCGGGTACCTGCCCACACGGATGGGCATTATCCAGGCGAATCACATCGTTCCCTGAATGATTTTCCCTTCCTACCGTCCTTCAACGACCGAATCCAGAGTGGCTATGATAGCATAGTATAACATCACTGCACTGATGAAATTGGAAATATAGTTTATCACGACATATCAGTATGTACGTGAACTGTAACCCAAAGTGTAAATGACATGAAAATCCTATACCGAGCGTTTGTCATCTCGGTTACTATAATGAGATTATTAGCTCTTTACGAATAAGTTTGAAACAGGTTATCGCGAGTATATTTAGTATTGACAAACATCACAAATGTATTACCATGAAATTCCATGAGACTGAGTGTCAAAGGAGGCAGACTCACACTTCAAGTCTCGAAATCACTGAGTTCTTTGGACCCCAAATCCCCACTGGAGAGAAACGCGAGCGCCAAGTGTCAAAGACCTTCGAGGCCACTCCCAAAGTAGGAGCCGCTAATGCTAGTGTTGAAGGCATTGGCATTTCACGAGAGTCCCAAGCAAATTATGCGTCACGGTGGAATTTACGGGTCATTGATACGGCTCAAGCGTCATGCATAGGTACGATTATCCCCCGTGACAGAAGTATACCTCTAGCCATGCTCAACACATAGCTCTGGATGCTGATGTATGGGTCGGTGGACGTCATTCGGAGTCTACGTACTCGAAATGAGATTCAAACCAGAAGTACACGGAGTAATAGCATTTCTATATTCGGGCCGCTGGGGACCAGATACTAGGTCAAACTTAAGATCGGCCCGGTTACGCAACAACCGGGCCGAGCATATCATCAAATGCCATCGCGAGGTGGAAGCCAGTACGCAAACATGGCAAGATTCGGGAGTGCTAGAAACCAGAGAACAAAGAAACTCGGCCTGGTGGCGGGGATGCTTAGGTTTGCGCTTATCCATTTGGAGACGTGCCGAGCAGGCCTGAGACATATGCCAGGAATGGAGGAATGGCCGTAGGGCTGGTCGGTTAAAATTGGCTAGGAATGTTGCCTAGTTCGTATCGTTGTTAGATTGCTTTTCTCGAACTCTATCTCGGATCTTGCGCGTAGTAAGATATATTTTGGCCAACCGGGGCAGACAATTTGTCGCGAGGGTCGTATTATCTTTGTTGCATCGTGCGATGTTCGATCACTAGAAATGCTCTCTGTATGTCGGCAGGTGACTTAATCGCCCATCCATGCTTTTCGATAAACCCTTTGAAGGCTTGCCTCCTCTTTATGTAGACATTAGCGATTACGGATGGTAACCCCTAAGAGCTACAAGCGGCCCTATATCGGCCCGACGAGACCTCAACCCGATCAACCTTCTCGATAGGTTCGCCAGAAATATACCTAGCGACGGTCCCTCCAATTGACTCGCAGCCTTAACTAGTGGCTGATAATCAACTCCCCCGCATTCGATCATAGCTCCTCCCCGCATCGGCCTTACAGTCCGTAAACCTGGGGAAAATGTGGAGAACGCGCGGTGCTATACATCATTGCGTCGATGTTGGTCCAATCTAGACTCGTATTCCTGATTTTTGGTAACTACTGAGCAAATGCCGCATGCTATCAGCTGAGCTGGTGTGTAAGAAATGTGGCTTGCCACGCATCGCGGGGGTCAAGCGCGGCGATTTGTGCTGCGTTGCTGGGAGGCGTTTTATTGATATATGGTTGCAGCCTGCTTCGATTTTCTTTTAATTCATATCTATCAGGCTAATATATTTCGGACTCGATTTGTTATAGCTGGCTGAACCACCATGTCGTCTAAGGACATTGAGAAACCACCCAGTGTCGAGCGGATTGAGGATATCGATAAGTCTGGGATTAATGATGTGGACTATGATGAGGAGTTTACGCCTGCAGAGCAGCGCAAGATCATTTATCGGGTTGATCGTCGGCTGGTGACTATGGCTGGGTTGGCGTATTGCATTTCGCTTATGGATAGGACAAATCTTAGTATGGCGGCGGTTGCTGGGTAAGTTTCTTGGATTTGGTTGATGAACAGATTATGTTGTGTTGGATCGATTTTTGACTGGAAATCAGCATGACGAAGGACTTGCAGCTTGGAGTTGGGACTCGCTATGTGAGTTCTACTCTGTCATTTGAGGATGCATATTCTGACGAGGTCTAGTCTGTCGTGATTCTCGTTTTCTTCATACCCTATGTGGTCTTTCAACCTCCGATGACGGTCATCATCCGGAAGGTGGGCCCGACTTTGTTTCTGGGAACGCTGGTCATATCGTGGGGAGCAATTCTCGTAGTACGTTGACTCCGTTCCCTCAATCCTTGAGAAACTAGAAGCCTGACGGTTACTACTCTAGGGAATGGGCTTTGTCAAAAATTGGAAGCAAATGGTCGCAATCCGTGTGCTCCTTGGTGCGTTGGAAGCAGGTGAGTGTGACTTGGTGTAACAATTCTTTGCCTTGCATAATTGGCTCACATATCTTCTTGCAGGTTACTTCCCGGGCTGTGTGTACCTTCTTTCAAGTTGGTACGTCCGATGTAAGTTACGCAGACCAACATCCATGTAATTTGGCTGACAACACAGATGACATTCAAAAGCGATACTCAGTCTTTTACCTTATCGGCTGTGTAGCCTCAGCACTAGCCGGTGTACTTGCCTTTGGTCTGATGCAAATGGGAGGCATTCAGGGCATATCAGGGTGGAGATGGATATTCATAATGGAGGGCGTGGTATGTTTTTGATCCGAACAAGGAGACATTGTGTTAATGATCCCTAGATTACGGGTGTTATCGGACTGTTGACCTTTGTCTTCATGGTTGACTTTCCCGAAAAGGCACACAAGTCCTGGAAGTTCCTGAATGAGAGGGAGAGTGCATTCATCGTCCGACGCATCAACCGAGACCGTACCGATGGAAATGGAGAGCCTTTTACCTTCAAGCGATTCTTCAGTCCAGCTCTCGACCTGAAAATCTGGGGTTTCGCGTTAATTTGCCTGTCAGTTCTCTTCACGCCACTGTTCCTATAAAGATCTGACAACAAGCAGATGCAGCACAACCGGGGCATACGCCATCGCGTATTTCCTCCCCATCATCCTTCAAGACGGAATGGGCTTCAGCACCGGCGCCGCACAGTGTCTGGTCGCACCTCCCTACGGCTTCGCGGGTATCGTGATGTATACAACAGCCTGGATAAGCGATCGGTATCGCACACGGGGACCAATCGTGGCGTTCAACGCCGTAGTCGGCATCATCGGCCTTCCGCTGATGGGATTTGCTAAAGGCAATGCAGCGCGATACGTGGGAGTATTTCTGGTGGTCGCGGGGGCGAATTCCAATATCCCCGCTGTCATGGCCTATCAAGCCAACAATATCCGGGGCCAGTGGACGCGCGCGTTTTGCAGTGCGACACTAATTGGAGTAGGAGCCATTGGTGGCATCCTCAGTAGTTTGGTGTTTCAGTCAAAAGATGCGCCTGAATATAGACCGGGAATATGGACAACTATTGCGTGAGTTTTCTGTCTCTTTATTTTTTATTATGATTTTGGGTGCGTTTGTTGGTTGCACTAAGCTAAGTGTGATACAGGTGCAACCTTGTTACGATGATCACAGTGGCTGCTCTGAGTGTGTGGTTCCGATATGCGAATAAGCAAGCCGATCGGGGAGAGCGTGTTATTGAGGGGTCCGCCGATTTCCGGTATACTATCTAGGACGGGAAAGTAGGGTTTTTATATTCGGTTTGGTATTGTGTGGATTTGGGCTGGTATCTCTGTCGGGATGGGAGATGAAATTAGTATTCCGTTAATGTTTGTGCCGTCAAATACTGGAGATAGCCAATGATGTGGAGCGCAATGGAATTGCCCGTCGGGAAAGCAGCCGGGGTGTTCGTGTTCTAGATCGGGAGCTGCACGCTACTATCTATATTCTTGCATAACTACTGCATTGTGTAAGCAAGGATGTGCAATGCCCATAATTATCAGATGAGTAATTTTTCAGATTACCAATAAACAGCTGAGACCAGTTGTACATACACAGTAACGTAAGTCAGAGACTGGAATAAAAGTTCATGTTGCAGCTGCAGCAGCGCACAGCTCGCAAGGGGGACTCTTACCGACGGGCCCAGCTCCACGGGGAAAGTCCATGATTGCATCACCGGGGAACGCTATCGGAGGAGCTTCCATTGCGGAGGAAGGCTGTTCTTTTCCTCCCTTCAACATTTTGTATAGGTCAATTGGTGAGAAAATTAGCAGTGGGGCATCTGCTCAGTGGGATATATTTCGTCAGCCACAAATTATCTTTGAGCATCAGATATAACAAAAGAAACAGTGCAAGAACTGATCAAACAGATAAATGCAGGCAAGCATTTCCCGCGGGAAAGGGAATCTTATCGCGGGCTTATCGCAAATGGCGGGGCTCCATCGCGAGGGACCGGAGCTATATCTCGTCTTGTGATTGGCCCGGGGCCAGCGTTATCGGCCGGACAGACAGTTTCCCGACGCGAGTATCCGTGGCGCCCGCGGTCGAGGAGGATTAATTATTCTTGCTATCTGCTCCCCTCCAGTCTATTCTTTTCTTTTTATCACTCATCGTCGCAATTAATTTCATATTCTCTCCTCTCTCCTCCTCATCTTCCTTACCTCCGTCTCCTCAACTGTGTTGCGCAATCTCATGTGCTGAAGTCTCGCGCAACCGGGTCTATACCTCCCCTTCCCTAGACTCCCCTCCTACCCTCCCACCTACCTACCGTCCACCATCCTTGAAATCGTTGGACTAGCTCAATTGTAGGTATGGCTGCATCTTTGTGCGCTCTGCGTGGCACTCGCCAGCTGGCGCTGCGCTCTCGTTTGCGCGCTGCTCCCTCGCCAATTGCGGTGCGGAGAGCTTCTCCCTTGGTTCGTTCCCTTCACACCACCACACAGCAGTCGCCTTCTGCACGACGGCCTGTCTACACCAGCTCCGTCGCGGATCATGGCGTGCCTCATCCCCCGGATCTTTTCCAACCCCTCGATACCTTCCCCAGACGTCATATTGGCCCCAATCCCGATGCCGCCAAGGAGATGCTTGCCACCCTGGATCCTCCGGTAGCGTCGCTCGATGAGTTCGTCAAGCAAGTGCTGCCGGCGGATATCCTGTCCAAGAAGGACCTGAAGGTGTCTGCTCCGCACTCCACCGCCAATCTTCCTCGCAGTAGCGTGCACGGTGGTCTGGGAGAGACGGATATGCTGAAGCTCTTGGATACCTACCGCAAGCAAATCGATGTTTCGGGCAAGACATACCTCGGAACAGGCTACTACCCGACCATTGTGCCCCCAGTCGTCCTCCGTAACGTCCTGGAGAACCCGGCGTGGTACACCAGCTACACTCCCTACCAGCCGGAGATCAGTCAGGGTCGTCTCGAGTCCCTTCTGAACTTCCAGACGCTGACTGCCGATCTCACCGGTCTGCCCTTCGCCAATGCCTCGGTTTTGGATGAAGGTACTGCGGCCGCTGAGGCCATGACCATGTCCTTGGCCACCCTGCCCATGTCGAAGCAGAAGAAGGCCGGCAAGGCTTACGTGGTGTCTCACCTCTGCCACCCTCAGACCATTGCGGTGATGCGCTCCCGCGCAGAGGGCTTCGGCATCAACCTGGTGGTCGGCGATATTCTGGCGGATGACTTTAAGCTGGTCAAGGAGCAGGGTGACAAACTGATTGGTGTGTTGGCTCAGTACCCCGACACCGAGGGTGGTATCTACGACTTCCAGTCTTTGAGTGACACGATCCACGGCAACGGTGGTACCTTCAGTGTTGCTACTGACCTTCTGGCCTTGACTCTTCTCAAGGCACCTGGCGAGTTCGGTGCCGATATTGCGTTTGGAAGCGCCCAGAGACTGGGTGTCCCCATGGGATACGGTGGTCCTCACGCCGCCTTCTTTGCTTGCGCGGACAAGTACAAGCGCAAGGTTCCCGGCCGTGTTGTGGGTGTATCCAAGGACCGTCTGGGCAACCGTGCCCTGAGACTGGCCCTGCAGACCCGTGAACAGCATATCCGCCGTGAGAAGGCCACTAGCAACATTTGCACAGCCCAGGCCCTCCTCGCCAACATGACCGCCATGTATGCTGTCTACCACGGACCTGCTGGCTTGAAGGCTATCGCCCAGCGCATCATGTCGATGACCACTACTCTGCAGGCGAAGCTCGCCGGCTTGGGTTACAATGTTCCGATCAAGTCGAACAGCGCTGATGGTGGTGCTCTCTTCGACACGGTTGTTGTCGAGCTGTCCGGTGCCCAAGAAACCGATGCCATCATTGCGGCTGCTCGTGAGCAGTCCATGTTCCTCCGCCGGTTGAGCGACACCAAGGTCGGAATCTCTCTGGACGAGACTGTCGGCCGTGAGGAGGTGAAGTCTATCCTTAAGGTGTTTGCCGCCCACGCCTCCAAGGCCGAGGTTGGCTTGGAAGAGGATCTGGCTGTTGCTCCTGTGCCCGCCAGCCTGGAGCGTACCTCTGCCTACCTGACCCACCCCGTGTTCAACACCCACCACTCCGAAACGGAAATGCTGCGTTATATCCGTCACCTCGAGTCCAAGGATCTGTCCCTGGCCCACTCCATGATCCCTCTTGGATCCTGCACCATGAAACTCAACGCAACCACGGAGATGATTCCGGTCTCGTGGCCTGAGTTCTCTCAGATGCACCCGTTCCTGCCGGCTGATGTGGCCAAGGGATATACCCAGATGATCGATGACCTCGAGCAGCAGCTCGCAGACATCACCGGCATGGCCGAAGTCACCGTGCAGCCCAACTCCGGTGCGCAGGGTGAGTTCGCTGGTCTGCGCGTCATCAAGAAGTACCAGGAGGCCCACGAAGGCGACAAGCGCAACATTTGCTTGATCCCCGTATCGGCTCACGGTACCAACCCTGCCAGTGCTGCCATGGCTGGTATGCGCGTGGTGACGATCAAGTGCGACACCAAGACCGGCAACCTGGACTTGGAAGACTTGAAGGCCAAGTGTGAGAAGCACAAGGACGAGCTGGCGGCTGTAATGATCACCTACCCCAGCACCTTTGGTGTGTATGAGCCTGGCATCAAGCAGGCCTGTGAGATTGTCCACCAGCATGGTGGCCAGGTCTACATGGACGGTGCCAACATGAACGCCCAGATCGGTCTGTGCTCTCCTGGCGAGATTGGTGCTGATGTGTGCCACTTGAACCTGCACAAGACCTTCTGTATCCCCCACGGTGGCGGTGGTCCTGGTGTCGGTCCCATTGGTGTGGCCGAACACCTGCGGCCCTACCTTCCCTCTCACCCGGGCAGCGAGTACCTTCAGTCCAAGCGGTCCGAGTCGTCCTCGCCCCCGATCAGCGCTGCTCCCTGGGGTAGCGCTAGCATCCTGCCCATCACCTTCAACTACATCAACATGATGGGATCCAAGGGCCTTACACACGCAACAAAGATCACACTGCTCAACGCCAACTACATCCTGGCTCGTCTCAAGGACCACTACCCTATCCTATACACCAACGAGAACGGCCGCTGTGCCCATGAGTTCATCCTCGATGTGCGCAAGTTCAAGGACACCTGTGGTGTCGAGGCTATCGATATCGCCAAGCGTCTGCAGGACTACGGCTTCCACGCCCCGACCATGTCGTGGCCCGTGGCCAACACGCTGATGATCGAGCCCACCGAGTCGGAGAACAAGGCGGAGCTTGACCGGTTCTGCGATGCCCTCATCTCCATCCGGGAGGAGATTGCCGCCGTCGAGAGCGGCGCCCAGCCCCAGGAGGGCAACGTGCTGAAAATGGCACCGCACACCCAGCGTGACCTGTTGTCTAGCGAGTGGAACCGGCCGTACACCCGCGAGACGGCGGCGTACCCGTTGCCGTACCTGGTGGAGAAGAAGTTCTGGCCGTCGGTGACGCGTGTAGATGATGGTAAGTACCTTTCCCACTGCTTTCCTGAAGACTTTTGCTAATATATTCCAGCCTACGGTGACCAGAACCTCTTCTGTACCTGCGGACCGGTGGAGGATAGCGAGTAGATAGTCTATGATACCCATGTGTACGATTGCGTTTGATACCATATTTTCAACATTCTGGATTGGGCATTGCATATTGATACGACTTGCATGACCAGCGATTCAACATTGTCATGATAGACAAGGATGGCGTTTTAGAAATATTAATAAAAACATGAATGTTCCATCAATCAATTAATACCATTGCAAACAAGCCAAACAAAAGATAACCATCCCAGATAGGCAATCCGTATCTTATCGTCACACTAGCCGCTTTCAGGATCGGAGCCGGCCGAGCAGCCCCGGAACCGGACGCGACGGGCCTCACTATAAGACAGCCATCTGCTGGGCTGTTGCACTTTGTCGACTTTCTCTTCCGGAGTTTTGGACTGCTGCATTTCTAAATCGCCGTCGCATAGCGGAATTATTCCAATCCAGCACTCTGAATTGAGCTGAAGTGCGTGCAGCACCTGCATCACCCCGCGTCAGCTTTCCACTACCCGCGACGCAGATTGGCACATTCCCCACACAAGCTCCTAGCTAGCAGCTGTCAGCTACGAACCTACCTACATACAACACTCTTTTCTGCATCTACCGCATTAGCACAGCAATCATGTCCCCCCAATACACTCTCTTCGTGGGAACCTTCATCCAGCTGCCCCGCTTCAAGTCTGACGAGGGCCACAAGCTCGCCATCACCCGCGGCGCGCTCTGGGTGTCCACTGCCGACGGCACCATCGAGGGATTCGACTGGTCCATTGCCAACGACAGGGACTTGAAGAGATTCCTCCGTCACAAGGGGTGGACTGTTGTGGATGACAAGAATGGCCATAAAGGCAAGCACGGAGTGAAAGTGACATTGGTGGTTGCGCGCGAGGAGGAGAACGAGTTCTTCTTCCCTGGGTTCATCGGTACGACCCCTACCCTACACATCCCAACCCACCAGCATACACCACTAATACAGAGGAACATCGAATAGACACACACATCCACGCCCCCCAATACCCCAATGCCGGCATCTTCGGCGATGCCGGCCTCCTCCACTGGCTCCTAAACTACACCTTCCCCATCGAAGCCTCCTTCGGCAGCACCAAATTCCCCTCCATCCCTCCTCCCAACGCCTACCGCGTCTACAACCAAGTCATCGCCCGCACCCTCGCAAACGGCACCACCTGCGCCTCTTACTTCGCTACCATCCACGTTCCCGCCACCAACCTCCTCGCCTCCCTCTGCCTCGCCCGCGGCCAACGCGCTCTCATCGGCCGTGTCTGCATGGACCGTCCCGAGCAATGCCCCGATTACCTTCGCGACGAATCCCCTGACATCGCCATCGACAAGACCCAAGACAGTATCGACCACATCCACAGAATCGATCCCGAGGGTGCCCTCATCAAACCTATCGTGACCCCGCGGTTCGCTCCCTCATGTACCCCTCGCTCGCTGGGGAAGTTGTCCAAGCTCGCGGCGAGCTACTCGCCCCCGCTACATATCCAGACGCATCTGGCGGAGAACCTGGATGAGCTGGAACTCGTGCACGATCTCTATCCAGACGCAAATGATTACACCTCCGTGTATAAGTATTTCAAATTGCTCACCCCGCGGACGATCCTCGCGCACTGCGTACATCTCTCTGACGACGAGCGGACCATGATCGCCGATAATAAGGCCAAGCTCTCTCACTGCCCGGCGTCCAACTCCGCCCTCGGCTCGGGGATCTGCGAAGTCCGCAAGGCCATTGAAGCCGGCATCACGGTGGGACTAGGAACCGACGTAAGCGGCGGATACAGTCCCAGCATACTGGAAACAGTTCGCCAAGCGTGTCTAGTGTCGAGGTTACTTCCTCATATGTCTGGATCTTCTGAAGGACAAAACAAGGATAATGACGGAGTACCGAAAGAAGTCCTCTCCATTGAAGAAGCACTCTACCTTGCTACACGCGGAGGCGCAGCGGTGGTTGACATGGCGGACCAAATTGGCGGGTTTGATCAGGGGATGGTGTGGGATGCGCAGCTGGTGAAGCTGGGGAAGTTCAATCCTGCGGGGAAGTGGGGGAAGACAGGTGGGGTGGAGACAGCGGTGGATGTGTTTGATGAGGGGCAGGAGTGGAAGGAGAAGGTGCATAAGTGGGTGTGGAATGGGGATAGTCGGAACGTGAGAATGGTGTGGGTTGGAGGGAAACTGGTGCATCGGGTTTGGGAGAAGGGAGAGGATCGGAGAGAGGGTGGGGGATGGATGAGGTGGGTGATCGGGGCGGTTGGTGTTGGTGTTGTGGGGTGGGCGGTTGTTAGGAGGTTGGGGGGAGGTTGGGGGGAGGTAGGTAGATAATCAGTGTAATAGATTTTGAATTGGCGTCCATACATATTATAGATGAAAGAGTGGGTGTATCACTTGTCGGTTAGACTAGAAGATATAATCAATTTATCCACAAATATCCCAATACAGGGCTACCATCAACATTGCGTCAACCCATACCAGGACCTATATCCTCTCATACTAGATACCATCCTCACTGAAACAGCTCCACACAATCAAAGACCTAGTAACACCAAACTCATCAGCCAAACCCACCATCTCATCTCATCTCACATCAAGGGGAAAACTTACAAAATTCGGACTCAAAAACTCATCCCCCGAACTCCCCGAGATAACACTAATCGTGATCTACACCTATCAGCACACATCACTCCCACAACTTCACTCACAACATATATCTAGTAGGTAGGGTAGAAGGTAGCAAGCATACCGTATTCTCCCCCTCGACAATTGTCCCCTCCGGAACCGAAACATCATACACCTCGCCGTAGCCTCTATACGCGCCGCGAGTCACGCCACGGGAGTTCAGGTTCGTGGGTGCGGATGGTGCGGAGCCTTCGTAGTCGTTTATCTGAGTATATATCTTAGTTGTGCTGAACATGAAGTACTAAGTAGGATAGGGGTGGGGAGGGGTTACCGTCGCTTGAGGACGTCCACCTGCGAACGACAGCGTAGTTCCGATACGCAGCGTCGCTGCACCGGTTTGGTCGGATGTCGCGGTGAACTTGATGGTTACTGGGTCGTTGACGGCCTTGAAGACGGCCATGGGGAAGTCAGTTAGCGAGGAGCTGCCGACGGTGTAGGTTAGGGAGCCCCAGTCGGACATTCTGGAGTCGGAGGGGTGCATGCGGAGTTGGTTTTCTGCGTTGCGGAAGCCGGTTGGTCTATATTATAAATGTGTTAGATATTAAGTGATGTGGGTGGTTACAGGCAGGTCACTTACTGTCCGTCCCAATCGCCAATCTTGAAGATAGTCGTTCCTGTTTTGACGGAGCCGGAAATATTCTTGGTTGTGCTCGAGCCGGCGCTGACCGTCACTTCGCTGGTGGCGACGACGTACTCGCCCTGGTAGTAGACCATGGTGTATGTTCCTGGTTTCATGGCGGGGGAGGTGAAGCTGCCGGAGGAGGATGTGTAGGTCCAGTATTGGGCGTCGTCGTTGTACCTATTCTGTTAGCTGGGTCGGTTAGTCGGGTGGGTGAGAGGGCTACCAGTGAACGACCCAGTCGAAGCTGGAGTCAGCGCCTGACGCGGTTCCGGATACGGTTCCCCTGTCTGCTTCGGCGACGTAGCCTTCAATGTCGAGGTCCGCGAAGAAGGACGTGTCGATGTCGGTGCTGGGAGTGCCGCTGCGGCTGAAGTACATCGAGTAGGGTCCGTGGAGACCCATGCGGTAGGACTCGGTTTGAACGTGGCCCGAGTTCTATTTTGTCAGTAGCTGTAGACCAAGATCTAGAGTATGAAACGTACCATGTACCAGTAGAGGGAGTTGTAGTCGCCTCCGTTGTTGGAGTTGATGTCCCTGAAGCTGTAAGTACTGTCCTTGCGATAGATGGTTTGTACCTACCTGTGGAATGGGCCACCGGAAGAGGTTTCGTATTGGTTGAGGATCATGCAGACGCGGTGCTCGTCGCCCGCGATGCCTTGACTCAGTCAGCAGGAACCGTGTAGATAGTCCAACATGTCTTACAGTGTCTTTGATCGTCAATGAAACGCTGGCTGGAGTAGAACTTGCTACGGGTTTCCCCATCGACGAGGAACTGCCGTGCAATTAGCAACGTCTGCGAAACTATTCAATAGACATACCACGTCAGATCCTTCAATAGCCTCCCCACCGGCAGTGTTGGACACATCGCCGAACGGCTCCTCGTTGGGGAGTTCGTCCGGGTTGAGTCGAGCAATGAATCGCAATTCGCCGATAGATGGCTCTGGCGGCTGTTAGAGACTAATGAGGACAATCCGACGAAAGACCTACCCTCTGTAATGTAGGTGGCCATATGAATAATAGGATCACCATCATGGACAACCATATACTGGGTCAATGTGTCCGTTTCACAGGTCACCTTGATGTAGTCGCCTGCCGTGATCAGCTTGTCACTTCATACTCCCGGGTAGGTTCAACTTACCACTCTTGGTAGCAGACACTGTGGCAGTTCCAAGACCAGAACCAATATGGCTACCCTTGCCGGAATACTGCAGCTCTGTGCCATAATGCACGATGGAAGTAATATCGCAGCTTCCGCGGTCCACAGTAAATACCAGCGAGTTGGGAGAATTGGCGTTTATGACATAGGAATCATCGTTGGTCGTTATGCCAAAGTCTGCATTGACAACCCCAGCTGCAAGCGAAAGAAGCGACAGAAGCGACGTTCTGGACAGCATCTTGGCGTTTGACAGTGTCAGACCAAAGTATATTTCTTGTTAGTTGCGAGCTTACACCTTAAATAACTGATTCCAGCAGGAGCACTGCCGAACCCTGAGTACCGATGGAGCCAGAGCCGTCAAGCTAGCGACTCCTCATGCACAACCCCTGGTCTAAAGTCTTGGACAACGAATAGCTTCCACCAATGGCTGACTTGGCTCTATCTGCAGCTGACATTATATCAGACTTCCATGATGATTTTCGATTCTGAATGCCGTGCATATTCCAGGGTGACCAATATAATATCCTTCCTTATGAAGCTAGTTTCTTTCGGCATACTATGCAAGGAGAGAATTTTCATGTCAAGACTCCGATTGAGTCTTGAAAGGACAACGAGCGTTCATGATGTTGCCGATCATATACCCAATTAATCATTATGGAGGGCGTCGGACCCCATCTATGCCTTGGCCAGACTCTTCAGTGGTGGACGGACTCGTTTCTTGGCTGGCGGACGGAGGGAGCTCCGCGCGATATCACCTGGTGTGACTATTTAGCATAAGCGCCAATCCACGAGTCAGAAGTGCCGGTTTTCATGTTAGCTATAGGCTCTCTCCTCATTTTAATATATTCTTCGCCAAATCTAAACGACAATATGGAAACCATCCGCACGTGGAAAAGGTCTTTATGCCCTTTGGATGTGTACTCGCTCCGCTAAACGCCAAGAGCTCATGTTGATGCTGAAACGCACCATATGATGTCCGAGACAGCACCGGTGGACCGTACCTCGTCCCGAGCAACGCGGATCTTCTTAAGCGACATTTACAGGATGTCTGATAGTGTTATGCTATCGTGTTCTCAACGTCCTTATCCAGCAACGACTGTTTTGTGGAGAAACCCATTTGGTTGTGGGTTGTGTCCGTTTGGAATATTTATAGATGTCAAGCCATGGTGTTTGAATAACCTGGCAAGTAGCTCGGTCCTTTTTGATAGAAGAGGGATGATTTTAGGCGATGCTATGATTGAATTTCTCGAGCTGTTGTAGACCAGAGCATCGTCACATGGCCTTGCCAATGTTGAAATACAGTCTGCGTTTGAACAACTCTGGTGAGATGCTTAACACGTCGAAAACATAACCTTAAACTTGGGCTGCACCGGCTTATATCTGCAAGGATGGAACTGACGCAAGGGCTTATGATGCTTTTGCTGATGCTGTGAGAATCTAGGAACCCAATTAGTCAGTTTATGAAGATACTGGCGATAGGATCGAATGACATTTAGTCACAGCCTCATCGTAGCAAAGGTCTTACAAGAGATACCACGGTTCCTGAAGCTGCAGTCTTCAGTAGATCCTCCGAGATCCTCAATGATGGAGATAATCGGCCCACCTGTCAAAATAGATACAAGAGCATGGGTCGGCAAATGCCGACGGCATGAGGATTTCCGAACGCAAGAAAGGAGGAATGCAAGGGAATGCAAAACAAACACCGAACCGAGCCAGACTCGCCGCCCGAAACTAGACCATCATTCCGTCCACTCTCGGCATTCTTCTTCACATTTCCCCTAGAGCTCGGCAAGATTACTAAATGGGTGTATATTTTCGATTCCTAGTTTCTAATACGAAGCTGCGGTACGATTGATCGCATTCGACCGTGTCTATACTCATGATGAGAGTCCTTGCAAGACAGATTACAGCTACGAGCTCGAGGGTGTAGGCATGCTGGTGGCTCATACAAGCCAAACTTCCAGTTGCAGTGTTCAGGAATATCTTTACGGCCAGATCTTCTGTTCATTTCCCGCCAGTCTCTGGGCCCTGACTAACTCTTGAATCTTCTTCTATTATTCCCGTTGACGCTACTCGAATGCTGCTGAGATAGGGAAACTAACGAGACTGAGAAGACCGTGCACACAGATTATATCAGTTACGTTCAAGTGCAGACTACCTAATCATACCCCTGTATTTGTCTCAGTCAAGTATTACGCTTCATTTCGGCAAATCCTCTTGGTTTCACAACCCCTTGCTTCAGCATGCAGCGCAATCCTCGTGGCGAAGGCGAGACAGAAACTGGGAGCAGTAACCCTAAACATTGAACTACTGCAGAGTCAATCAGCTTCTTCTAATAAAACGAAGCACAGCTTAGGACCGCGGAGGCAAAGGTGAATTGTGGCGATAAATATGGTGCACGCATCAATACCGAATGGAGGCTGGGTCCGGACCCTGCAGACGCATTCCCAACCATCCTGCGCTGCACAAATGATCGACAGGGCATCTTCGGCAAGCGGAAGGAACCCCGCAAAAGCTACGTATTGCCATTGCTCAGGAACCCACTAATTAAGACACAGACATGTGGCTTTTGCTGCCCGTGCGCCCCGAAGCCACACCCCGACGGAGGCATCAACCCTGATGCGTCGGTTGATTGTTATGGTTTTGTCCAACATAACAGGGATTTCTGGCCGCACTCGATGCCCAGCAGCCCACCATATCTCGGCTGAGCGTGTTGACATGTGTTGAATTCAGTTTCCGTAGGCAGACGTCTACAAGAAGTGAATCTGCTGTATGACAAACATTCGTGACCGAAACCGTCTCATTCACTGTCTACCATGGTAGTTATGTTTTGTACATAAGACACAAAAGGAATGCCTTCAATCATGAAAAGAAGAGAATTTAGGAATTTGTGTGTTACTACTGTCTTCCTTTGCTCCGATCCCCCTCTCCCCTTGTATACACTGTCCCTTGAAGGCCCCCTATGCCTTCATACGCCACCACAATAGCAGCCATCGGGGCTTTCCTGCTCTTGCAGCCCGTTATGGGCTCAGGGCAGAAAAAGACCCCCTTTGGATGGGGTACTCAGTCGCTTGCTCACTTTGGGATTGACCCAGACCTGGGGACACACAATGAGCAGAACCTCAATACTCTCGTTACACATTCAGCGATGGCCGTTGCGTTGGAGACCGAATATGTCACCGTATGAAAAGCACCAGCCTGGCTATTTGTTCCTCTCACTGATCACAAGATTCAGATTCCTCTTGACCATGACAATGCATCGGCTGGCACTTATCAAAATCGGTTCTGGGTCAGCGATGAATTCTATGAGCCTGGCAGCCCGATATTCGTGTATGATACGGGGGAGGCGGATGGCGAATCGATAGCCTCAGCCTACCTAACTTCCACTCTTTCCTTCTTCCGAGAATTCCTAATAGAGTTCAACGCCATGGGAATCGCTTGGGAGCACAGATACTATGGAAACTCGACTCCGGCGCCCATATCTTATGAATCTCCACCCGAGACCTACCAATACCTCACCACCAAGCAGGCGCTCGCGGATCTTCCGTACTTTGCTAGCAACTTCAGCCGCGAGAAGTATCCGGACGTGGACCTGACGCCGCAGGGCACACCGTGGGTCATGGTTGGCGGCTCGTACGCAGGGATCCGTGCTGCATTAACTCGCAACGAGTACCCAGAGACCATCTTCGCAGCCTATTCCTCATCGGCTCCGGTGGAAGCACGGGTCAATATGAGCGTGTATTACGACCAGGTTTACCGCGGCATGATTGCTGATGGATGGGCCAACTGCTCGGCAGATATTCACGCTGCTCTGGAATTTATCGACGATCAGCTATCAAACGAAGATACAGCTACCTCAATCAAACAACTCTTCTTCGGACCTGGCGCCGAAGCCAACTCCAACGGTGATTTCACTGGAGCGCTAACCGCCATCTACAGCTACTTCCAGAGCTATGGTATGGCGGGAGGTATTGGAGGTCTAGGCGCATTCTGCGAGTATCTTGAAGTTGACCCCAAGACGAACGGGACTACCGGGCCGGATGGTCTTGCCCCTACGTATGGCGGCCAGTATGTCGCTGAACGATGGGCAGCATGGCCCACCTTCCTCGAGCTGGTCAATCTGAATATGGGGACCAACTGCGGACCTCAGAACGCTTCTCAGCCAATTGACTGTGATTTCTCCAAGCCATACGGCGATCCCGCGACCATCACTTGGACTTGGCAATACTGCAGCGAATGGGGATTCTTCCAAGCGAACAACGAAGGGCCACATTCGTTAGCCTCGCGATACCAGTCGGTGAAATACCAGCAAGAAGTATGTAACCGACAGTTCCCCGATGCGGTGGAGAAAGGACTGTTGCCTCCGTCACCGCGGGCGGATGAGGTCAACCAAGAGTTTGGGGGATGGACGATCCGGCCGTCCAATGTTTACTTCAGCGGAGGAGAATTCGATCCGTGGCGGTCACTGTCTATTCTGTCTACGGACGATATCGCACCTCAGGGGGTGGAGTTTACGAGCGCGATCCCAGCATGCGGGGTGCAGACAGATGAAGACACGGTCTTTGGATACGTCATGAAGGACTCGGAACATTGCTTTGACTTTCAGGCCACGCCGACCGTGGGTAAATTGTCACGCGGCATCTTCACATCCGCCTTGTTGCAATGGCTTGAATGTTTTGGACAGAATTCCAGTCAAACCAGGTGATTGGTGGCTAGGGGGGGAGGTGTTTGGGTTTTGCTGGAGCCTGGAGCCTGGAGCCTGAAGCCTGGATAAAGAAGAGATGACGAGGTTGACCGTGGAGTGGTGGATCCTGAGATGCTACATAGTACTTTGAAAAAAGTACACGCGGGCAAACATAAGTAGATGCAAGAGAAGCCTCGGAGGTTTTAGATCAGCGGTTGGAATTAGCGTCATGTCCAAAATCCTGCGACGCAACAGCCGCTTTTCCCTTTTGGGAGATGCTTGCGATGTTTCCGAGTGCCGAAAGCATCTGGAATCGGAAACGACCCCCTCGCAAGGTTGGCTTTTCCAATCATTTCCAGCCCATTGCCGCTTCTGACTTTCTTGCATCGCTGGAACCATCCATCCATCCCTTCCCGTCTCCCTGTCTTCGTCTACTTACTGACTGACTGTGTGGCTATGGAGGCGGGGATACCCCATTCCTTCATTTCACATGGGGCCTCACGACCGAGGAGTTTGGTACTAACCCTTCTTCGCCAAGTGAATCCAAGTCTGCATCTCTCCTTGCGGGGTGAATTGGGACAAAGTATATAAGGTCTATGGTCGGAACCGGACTGCCCCTGTCGATTAGCATACCTCTTTGTACATAACATTCACTCTAAAGTTATTTATCTCTCAATTCACATCCCTCAAATCACTCCTTTCCACTTCTCCATCTACTATCTAGGTTTCCTCCCCGCATTCCTAGACTACCCGCAGTTGCGTCATGTTGGCTCCGGCGGTTGTCTTTTTTTGTGCCATCTACTTAACCTTTCGCATCCTGGGCTCCCTCCACCAGGCTTACCACCATCGCAAGAAGTCCAAAGCTCTCGGCTGCCAGCCCCCTAGATCCGTCGATACCGGTATCCTCGGTATCACTGGCTTCTATCGCATTGCAAAGGCGGCCAGGGAGAAACGATGGGTTGAATACATTGCCGATCACTACCAGACGAGTGGACCGACCTTCCGTCAGCAGGCCTTGGGAGGGCTCATGGTCACCAACACCGTCGAGCCGGAGAACATCAAGGCACTGTTAGCTACTCAGTTCCAGGATTTTGGTCTGGGAACCCGCCATCGCGAGTTCTACCCGTTGCTTGGTAATGGAATCTTCACCTTGGATGGGCCGGGCTGGTCTCATGCGCGTGGCATGCTGAGGCCGCAGTTCACCCGCGATCAGGTCTGATCATCCTACCAATCCACCACCAATGAGAACTTACTGACACATGAGGGCGACTAGGTTGCTGATCTCGACCTTATGGATGGCCATGTCACCAAGATGATGGACTTGATTCCCAAGGATGGCTCTAGTTTCGACATCCAGCGACTCTTCTTCCTCTTGACCATCGACTCTGCTACACATTTCCTGTTTGGTGAATCCGTTGGATCCATGCGGACATCTGCTGAGTCGAGCCTGCTGGAAAAGTCCGCCGTTGGAAACGCCCAAGGTTTTGCTGAGGCGTTCAACCGGGCCCAAGAATACCTGGCAGCGAGATCCAGAGCCATGGCATTCTACTGGCTCGTTAACCCCAAGGAGTTCCGTGAAGCGAACCAGCTTGTGCACGAGGTAGTTGACCACTACGTGCGCCTGGCTCTCGAGGCGAAGCGCCACCCCGAAAAGAAAGATTCGGGCAGGTACATCTTCGCAGAAGCCTTGGCGGAGGATACCGATGACCCGAGAGTGATTCGTGACAACATGCTCAACATCCTCCTGGCTGGTCGCGACACCACTGCCAGTCTGCTAAGCTCGGCCTTCTTCTACCTAGCACGGCATCCTAATGTCTGGACCAAACTTCGCCAGACCATCGTCGACGAGTTTGGAGACGCTAAACACCCCAACGGAAAGATCACGCATGCTAGGCTGAAAGATACGCCGTACTTGCGCTATTTCTTGAACGAAGGTGAGCAATACCCCCAACCCTGCCGCACTCCTGATTATCTTCTAACAAGACCAGTCCTCCGTCTCCTTCCTCCTGTGCCTCTAAACTTCCGTGTCGCCGCCAAAGATACTTCGTTGCCATTGGGTGGTGGACCCGACGGGAAGGCCCCCGTCTACGTGCGCAAGGGAGAGCTTGTGTCGTACAGCGTATATGCAATGCACCGTCGCACCGACTTATACGGCCCGGATGCCCATGCTTTCCGACCCGAGCGATGGGAGGAGAACAGCAAGCGGGGTTGGGAGTACCTTCCATTCAACGGCGGGCCCCGGATTTGTCTTGGACGTAAGTTGCCCTATATATTTGCCACACTCACATTACTAACAGTCTCTTCCAGAGCAATATGCGCTCACTGAAGCCAGCTACACCATGGTCAAGCTGCTACAGCAGTACAACAGAATTGAGAATGCCGATCCTGATATGGTGGAGCCGATCATCAATTCCAGTCTCACGCTGTCGCATGACCGTGGCGTCCATATTCGGTTGTTTTCTTCGTGATTTGCCAGCACTGCTGGGGTTTTAACCACATCATCAATTGTTCAAGCCGCCGGATGGCTACGACTTCTTTGCATTTTGACGAGCTACACTTTTCATGCCCCGGGACATTCCCAGAAATGGCTACATATACTAGCCTGGATATTTTAATATGATGAGATTCTACATTACATACTTTGACTCTTGATGGCAATGCTATTTCTAGTAGCTCGGTAATACTATGCCGGAGACAGCAAAGCAACGTTGATACACAAGAAATATATTTTTCATATATTTCAGTGTCCTAGCTCGTCAGAATATAGTAGTTATATTCATATGCTATGGTCAAATTACCAGTACTCAACTCGAAGTAATCTTGTCCTTATAAATTGAAATGCATGGCGACAACTCAAGAATCGATTCATTGGCTAGTACTCACATTGGAAAGTAGTACGAGTCAGCAAGGAACGAGCGACTTCTTGTAATGGATAAGATTGTAATGGTAGCGGGATTTGAATCCGTGACTACCGAATAGAATCCTCCCCCAAAGATCCACTCACTCATCTTTCTTACCACTTCACCACCACGAAGTGGTAAAAGCAAAAAAGAAAGCCCAACGCGGGGCTCGAACCCGCAGCCTTGAGATTAAGAGTCTCACGCTCTACCGATTGAGCTAGCCGGGCAAAGGGAAAGAGGAAGTTGAACAGCCCAACGCGGGGCTCGAACCCGCAGCCTTGAGATTAAGAGTCTCACGCTCTACCGATTGAGCTAGCCGGGCTAGTTCGGTGAAAGCTGATTTATAGTTATGCATAATGGTCTTGCTTATTCCTAACGGCGTACATGCATTTTTCATTTCAGCCACAGCATTCTGTGGCTATACAGAAGTGGCTGATCCGTATGCGTGCTGAGTCAGCTAATTTCGGCGGCGCAATTCCCTCCACCGAGATTCAACCTATCGCCATTGTTGACGTTGTCTCCAGTTCCATACCTGCTGCGTCAAGTGGACTCTTGAATTTTGAGATCCTTAGAACTTGATCAATCACACGACTCATAAAGAGACGTACTTCACTTTTACTCATACGTGCATCCATAGTCCAGCTTGCCAATTACCTAACTTGGACTGAATACACGTGCTGGCCTATCAGCTGACGATTGCTGGAACTTCCCTTCACCTCATAAATTGTGCTGGATTTTCACAATCAGCTACTATAAATCACTATCGCCATCCTTTCTCACTGACAGTGACAATGGCATCTGCTCCCAACCCCGGTCAAACACTCCCTAGAATGCCAGTGGTCGTGCCTGCCATGGTCCCTCCCTCGAATGGCGCTGAAGCCTCTACAGGGGCGGCTAGTAACACTGACCCCAGTCCTGATGCCTGGGACTCTGAAACGCAACTTGTTTCCTCGCTCGCGAAGCTTCAGAAGATGGAAGCAATGGTGGGTATTACTCCTTCCAGTCAAGCTCGACAGCAATTAACACTTCTGACAGATCCATCAACTACGGACTCTACTTCCCGAGCGCCTTCTGGAGCCCCTGGCACCCATTGTCAACCCCAAGGCCGCTGCGGGAAGATCCGTCCCCAAGTCCCCGCAAATGCTGTATGAGCAGCTCGCTCAAGCAGCGCGCGCGGGTGTCTCCGAGCTGCAAGAGTTTCAGTCGATGTGGAGAAGTCCCGAGATGAAAGCAGTCTGGGATCGCGTCGACGCGCAAATTAAAGAAAACGGCGGCGTGATGCTGCAGCCCACGGGGAAATGGGAACGAGATTACGATACCATTCTCGCGGATCTCCGTGAGGAGGAGCAGGCTCAGACTGAGCAACAGCAGAAAGCTAATGAGGAGATGGAGCGATCGAAGATCCAGGCTACTGAGGGTGGATGGAGAGCGATTGTTGACGGCTTTGCTCAGAAGAATGTGCCTGGTGTGCGGGTCTTGGCGAGTCAGAGTGAAGCGGCTGTTACTGTTGTGCTTGTCAAAGCTGGAATAGTGTTCAGGGTCGAGGCTATTGCTGGTCGGGATGGCAATGGCGTTCCTGATTGGCGGGTTTTTACTAGGACGCCTGGGGGACAGACGCCTTCCAAGGTCGAGACCGCTGTGACGCAGTGCTTGAATGCGAGGCCGCGACAGTGGGATTTGCTTTATCTACTTGTAAGACTGGCTCTACTTTCTACGCTGGCTGAATCTGGTTTATGTGGACAAAACACTGACTTTCTTATGTTAGGACATGATATCGTCCTACTCGACTATCAAACAGACACCCTGCGCAAAATGCGCCAAGATGACCGACAGCACTGCAACCCTTCCCACCATTCGGAAGCCATCTTCTACTCCCCAAGAACAGGGGAGTCAAACCTGGGAAGCCTATCATCAAGGCTGTGCCGAGTGAATGGCCAAAGGAAACATCACAGTAAATATACTTATCGATGGAACCTTCCATTCCAACAATTCCAAGACGCCTCAACATCTCATATACCATATATCAGTCGATCCGAGACTCGTCACCCGCATCGGTGGCATATCGCGGGTGTAACCAGTGCATATTCCTCGGAACAATCAACACAAAGAAAAACAAAGGTGCATTGGCATCACACCTACTCCTCCACATCCAACCTTGCCGGGAAAAAATTGGCCACTTTCCCCTCAACAAGTGGCTCAAGCACCCTATGGCCGGGACGACGACGAGAGCCGTGCTCGTCTTTGGCAGCTCTCATGACCGTAACTCCCGAGGTCCCTTCCACCAACAACAGCCACCACCACGGTGGACTATCCTTGCGTCTGACCAGGACTAGGTCTTCTTCTTCATACCTAGAGGATGACGATGATGACGATGATGACTGTCGCTGCCGTCGTGATGCTGATGTCGAGGAGCCAAAGAATGGTATTGCTGTGTTTTCCTCGCGCTGTTTGCCTTTGTTTCTCGACCTTCTCTTCCTGTGACTGCTGGTAACGTTGTAGTTGGGGTTCCAGAAACTTGACATTTTGTTTGCGATATGACTGCTCTGGTCTCCGAGGTGGTCGGCTTGTGTGGTTGATAGGGATTGGTGTCACTAGTTTTGACTCAATAACAAACAAGTTAGATAGCTGAAGTCTAGTCAAAGACGATATCAAATGTGAGAGACTCTGACATAGATAGATAGATAGATATACTTATCAATGACACGAGAATCGACATCAAAAACGAGAAAAGCAGATCCTATTTATGCTCAGCAGTCCCTGCAGATCCATCTACCTTATGCCAAGTGCCTGAATTTCACTCATCATTAATGAGGTTATCTCCTATATTTCTAAACAAATAGAACCTACATACATCTCATATTCCTATACCTTGTGAAACCTCGTTTATGGGACATCAAACTGAGTTCAATTGATGGGTGTAACCAAGAATAGTAGCATTGTACTACCGTTGGTGTTGGTGATGAGCAAACGGGGAGATCCGTATCGTATCATATCTTATCGTACCCATTGATCAATCTATCAATCAAATCTTTCAATTGGGGCAATACTACGTACTACCAGGTACAATGATTTTGTACCTAGTGGGATACATACATACATCATATGAAGTAGATAGGACATAGAATTCGGGATATTCCATCTACTATATATATTCAGTATATATATGTCACACTCATTTTATAGTCATCTGTTGGAATAAACGAAATGATGTCATATCATCATCCTTAGAAAATGACTTCGTCGTGTAGTAAGTAAGTAGTAGTACAGAGGACGGATTAGTATATATTATCTTCATAAGGGGTGTGGATGAGATACTCCGTTTATGTAGTAATTGATTTCGGGATATTTCTTTTAAAGGTCTATTTGTTGTAGTAAGTATCCTAATACTTTCGGGTTATTATTCTCTTCTTCTTTTTTAAGGCATCAAGGTTGGGTGTCGTCTTGGTTGGTTGGTTGGTTGGTAGTATGATGAAGGTGGGTTGTTCCAGCATATACTACTACTATAGTGATAGTATGGATACTCGGTGCTGTGATGGGAAGTGCATAAAGTTTAGTATCACATTATCTTTCAGTAAGGTTGCTCGTTCTATTCTACTGCTGTAGTATATATTAATCTGAGGAAGTATCCGATACAGTCCAGATGAGTATGTATACATACATCCATGCCATAATTGCAGAGAACATTAAATATAGACAGGCCAAGTGGAGATACAATCAATATGTCATAATCACCGCATGCACACACTATTACACTGATATCCCGCTATTGCTGCGCTTCAAAGGAGTGAACAAAGGTCAATAATATAGAGGAACTTCCCAGCCATTAGTCAAATCAGAAATGGAAACTCGCAAACGCCAATCCAACCCAGCTGATAGTTTGCTATCATCATAACTTGAAACGAAATTCGCTTTGCTCAATGCAACATTCTAATGCATAAAAATGTTTCTTTTTGTCGTCGTCATCCGGAGATTACATTCACGTGGAGAAGAGACCGAAGCCACCGGCGAACCAGGTGAAGGACAGGACGGTGATGGCGAACATGCCGAAGGTGAATTTCATCCCTAAGCGTTCGAGTTCGGAGAAAGCGCCGCTGCAGGTAGCGCAGAC
This sequence comes from Aspergillus piperis CBS 112811, assembly GCF_003184755.1. Lineage (NCBI taxonomy): Eukaryota > Fungi > Ascomycota > Eurotiomycetes > Eurotiales > Aspergillaceae > Aspergillus > Aspergillus piperis. Next base: position 312,324 of record NW_020291617.1, on the reverse strand, counting down.
AAATCCTGATGAAGTTAGCAGACTGATTACAATATACGGAGGGGATAACATACCATTGAGCGGAGTGTACGGCTGGGAGCTGTACATTCCGAAGATGTAGCTGCTAGCAGCGCTAAGATAGCCGGCACTGGCCGTCTCAGTGATGGCCTTGCTGGCATCCCACACGATCAACGTGTACGACGCTGTCAACAACGGGACAGTCGCGTTGGCCTGGTACTTCTTGGTGTCCCAGACCACCTCTCCGGTGGGCGACATGGTCATGTTGGACGTGAGGGTGTAGGTGGCGCTGTTCAAACTGCACGAAGCGACCACATTGACAGCCGTTGGGCTAATGGTCAAAGAGGTGTAGTTCCATTTCAATGTCACATAATCGCCGATCTTATAGTAGGTTGTGGCACCCTGGGTGGGAATAAGCATGGAGATACCACCGGCACCGGCAGCGGGGTTGATAGAAACACTCGTTGTGCTGTTCGAAGAAGAGCCAGAGGACTTGCCGCTGGCAGTGCCTGTTCCGGTTGCTGACTTGGTATTGGTGCCGGTGGCCGTGGCCGTGGTGTCGCTTCCTGTTGCGGCGGCGGTTTTGGTCGCTGCTTCGGTCTTCGATGCACTCTCGGTGGTAGCGGCGGCTCCAGTGGTTGCGCTCTCAGCTGCGGTGGTATCTTCGCGGGTCAGCAACACATCATACACGAATCACGATGAAAGTAGGATAAAGGCCAAGGGATGTAAATGTCATAAGATAGGACTGACCAGCTCGTCGCAACAATTCGCCATGCGGCGGCCATGGCCAGGCGGAAGTTACCGTCCCCAGCACCAAGAGGAGGCACAGAACAAACAGACGAGACATGGAACGCATCTTGAAAAGTCCGATTGTAGTGTTGTGCGGTTGTGTTGATGAAAGGCAGAGGGGTCGGTTGACTCCCTTGGCAAAATTCAGGGTCCGATCGACGTGGACCCTTTCCCGTATACGGCGGCAGAAGCGACAGGGGTATTTGTAACTGCGATGAACTGACGAGCAACAGACGAAGCTACACCAGGATGGCGAAGATGAACCGTCGAGCACGATAAGCGATGATCAAATCCAGCGATGAAGCGATACGGGCTGCAGAGGAGGTGTTTTTTCAGGCCAGCGGGACTGAAACATGCAGATCGTCCGATAGATTCTCGGCAGGGTCCAACGAGGGTCGGGGGGAGACAGATGTAAACAAAGCGAGCGACAGGGACGGATCTGATTCCAGCGAACCTGGGGTGGCAGAGAGATGAAAAGATACGACCGATCAAGCGATAGCGAAGGTCAGAAAAGACAAACGACAGACGAGCGAAGCATTGTCCGACCCGAGGGGGGAAGAAAGAAAGACGAGGGCGAGAGACTAAAAGACCAGACGAGCAGCCATTGAAGGCGCGCCTTGCCCGATTGGGCCAGGGAGTGAGACACCCGGCTATTTTTGGCGGTACGCCTGAGGCATCCACTGCATCTGACCCGGTCGGGGATCATGATTTATGCCCTGGCCAGCAACTTTGTTTCACTTAGAATAGTCCCTTTGCCTCCCTCGTCGCAGGTATAAAGTTCTGGCGAAAGAATCATTCCGTGTCTGTCCTTCTCTGACTGTATCAGCTATCCATCTCGTCTCGTTTTCTAGGTGCAAGTTCATTCCCCGTACAGTCAGTCATAGTCATGGATTGTTGTAGAAATCAGTCTTTGGTGTCCCCGCAAAGTCTGCGACACTAACCGGATCCCGGCAGCCACTATTGCCAATTATTGGCCACTACGATAAGCGAAGAGCGGATGAGAAGCACATCAATCTACTTTACTTTTACTGTGGATTTGCAGCTATCACTCCTGTCAATCATGAAGATTAGAGATAAAAAGATAGTATAAATGCATGTATTTACGTGAGATTATCTAAACCAGATATTCCTGACTATGCAACATGCCACGCTTCGCGTATAGATAGATCACCTTGCTCCCCGGTCATCAAAACTCATTCACACTCATCATTAAGTATATTAACATTAGTAAGGGTCGATCATTTAACAGGCGTATTGTTACAGTGTGCATTCACTCTCAGGCTGGGAGAGGCGCATATCCTCCCAGATCCTTCGGTCTCATGATTCATCAGTCACGCCACCCTCGTCATAGAGCCCCTGTTAAGGCACTGTGGCGAGGTCTAGACGTCGTGTCTTTAGGAAGTGTATTCGGGCGTCAGGTCGACAGTGCTGCAGGAATCCGGAATAGTGGGCTCCTCATAGCGGTAGATGTAGAAGAGCTGGGGTGCGTTGTGGTACCAGTCGCACACTACATAGCTGCAGTTAGTGGCACGTCCTGACAGATTGTATGGTTATATATATGTTCAGTGTCACTCACCTAGCCAGCCTCCAAAGCCATCCTGTGCCGACCACTCCAGACCGGTAGAACCAATGGAGAAGTCATCATCGCCGTATCCAACATTGATCTGAACGGACTCCCATGCTGCCAAAAAGTTAATTCTCCGAATGTCCATGTGGCAAGACAAAACAAAACATGGAACAGGGGAAGGAACAGGAAGTCTAACCTGCATAGTTGTTCTGGACGCCCATCTTGAATCCCCAGGGGAAAGAAGTGCCCAGGTCGAACTGGGTGTGGGTGCCGTTCAGGAAGGCCGGGCTGGCCGTTCCGACGTCCGAGGTCAGCACGGCATCGTTAAATCCCGCACCGGTGTGGTAGGCATAAATGTAGAGGTTGTTGTGGTCGTCGTTGGTAGCGCCCGAGGTCTTCAGGTAGAAGGATTGGGTGGAGTTGCTGGACTGGCGGGGGTACAGCACCGGGCCAGCAGCCACAGTAGACGCCAACAGGGCAAGAGAGGCAAGGAACTTCATTATGGATGGTATGGGAGAGAGGTGGATGAAGAAGTTGGAAATTAAAATAGAAAGAGTCAGTATGGCTCGTGGTTTGATCCTGAAATAGAACAGTGGATGTGGGAGAAAGGGAGGAGGATGGTGCGTGATAGATGAAGGCTGAAATGGAGGGGGATGGCCAGCGTCTTTATATCGGACAGCCACCACGATTCTTCCCCACAGCCGCAGTTGGGGGCGGACACGGGTGCACCGGCGCCGAAATGCCTACAGTTTACGGGAAAGTTGGAACGAGTGGTGGAGGATCCAAGGATAGTGCAGGGGCAGGACAGACTACCGACTAGACTAGGGAAAACTTTGCGCGAATCTGAGAATAGAAACTTGGGCGAATGCCGACAGGTGGAGGGGGCGGTTGGTGGTTGGTGGTTGGAGCTTGATTTCCCTCAAGCTGAGGAATACTTTTGAGTTGGCAGAATGAGAGGCAGGCAAAGAGGCAGGAACAACTGGAGGCAAATCCTCTTGCTCCACTGCACTTTCGGACTGGCCGCCCTGGTCATCACAGTCCGATTGGCTGATCCCGTTCTTGGCTGTGCTGGTGGAGGGTTTTGAGCCGGACCAATCAGGGTTTGGCGGCGAATTCAACAGAACGGCTTGATTGGACAGGCGCGGAATGAACGACTAGGATGGCGGGAGGAGACTGGAGTTATCCCCGCATACATACACTTCACATACTCAGTATATTATAGTAGTACTAGTAGAGATAGAGAGATGGGAATAGTACTATTATTCCCCTTTACCTCCATACTATATCAAGTTAACAAACAGCAAACCCCATCAGTGCTAATCTGACATGAGACAGACTAACTAAATAATTATATTTCTATTTTTATTTTACCCACCAACAAGACTAAATACTAATCCAATCCTACTCAAAACTTGTAAGCAGTCGATCTTAATCTATCGGCTGATCGGATTTTCACACACTCTCTCCTCTTCTCCTCCATGCCCGATGCCCGACCGATCCCTGCCCAGTCAGATGATTGACTTTTTTGTCTCAGATTTTCTCCTCCCTCGGCTCGGATTTCTACCATTATCCATTCATCCATCCAATTCTGTCGTCATATGCCTCGCGGATTGGATCGTCTTCTCTTTCCACAATAGTAGACAATGGAATTGTCGTCATTACGAAAGACAACAACAATAGTAACTATGATGCGTAGAGGATTCAGTAACAATTGATCAATGCGTCCTCCCCCCCTGAAGCCGATCACGACCATCACGTAACTTCACTTGAAAATAGAATTTTAACCTGCAGAAAAAAAAAAAGTGGACTTTGACTTCCCGATCATACCACCACTCCCGATTGGTCTTGAAACAACCAACTCACTCAGACCTTTTCTTACTTACAGCATCCTAGTAATTAGTAAAGTAACTAACTAGTATCTGTCTAGACTTTCGTTCCTGTACAACTACCAACCCTACTCCGTACTACACCGTGGCTATGCTATCCGAAAAAATCTAGACAAGTCATATTCATCACGCCGGCCCCCCGACTCTGCAACTACAACTGACATCATGATTCCCCTCCCCGTTCCATTCCCTCCCCTTCTCTGGTTCACACTATTGTCTTTCATGACACAAACCCACACCCCACCCAAACCGTCTTGAAAGAAAAGGACGATCGCTATCCACGGAACCAGTTCGTTTTATCACGTTGTTTTCCCGCGGGGTAATAATATCCGAATGACTTACTTCTTTGGTCGGTGGGAAACGTTCGTCTAGACTACTTACTGTAGCTGAAAAAGAACTCAATAATCAGTCTTTTCTGTCTGTCACAGATACACAGTACAGTGTACAGTGGGTATACGTCATAGAGATGATGATGATTACGTTTGCTCGGGGTTTTTGATGATCAGTGCATTTTGCTGTACAACAATGATGATTACTATAGATAGTAGAATAATTACACGAAGGGGCATTGGATCGGCGAATTGCTTGTTTCAACCTTCTTCAACTTTCAGCCCTTCGGGACATACATGGGTAATCCCTGATACATAATTGTATATTAGCATAGGATATAGGTATCGATCATTCCAAAACGCAATTAATCTATTCATCCCATGGTTGCCCAACGCCTAATATGATCTCATATCTAGTATACAAATGCGCTATTAGGTGGCAATCATCGTCGCTTGGCATATTCGGGTTTCAAGGCCCATTTCCCGCGCCCGTTTCGTCCCCCCTTGTCCAGCACGGCTATTGTCTTCAGCATTTCCTTGAACTCGGCCGACCGTTGCGGCGTGGTGCAGTAGCGGTTGAAATGATCGATCAACATTTGGGTATACACCGACCCGCCCTGGGCTGTGATGAAGTCTCGAATCATCGTAATGAAATCGACCCCGCTGGGGGTGCGTGATGGCGCGGGACTGTTGCTGCTGCTGCGCGGGGACGGTGTGCGCGCAGAGAGATTCGCCAGGATGCTTGCTGAGGATGGTCCGGCTACTGCTCGTCTGGCGGCGCTACTGCTCCCTCTAAATGCAGGTCGACTGGGTAACTGTTCTTCGGGTTTCCCAGCCAGGCCGAACTGGCCCGTCCAGGTTGGAGTGCCAATGGGGACAGACCGCGCTGCCTCGCCCGCTCGCCGCAACTCCTCTGCGGCTTCAGCTGCCACCCGCTTTGCTTCGGCCTCGATTATCTTGGGGTCTGCTCGCACCACGCGCTTGCCGTTCACGATTTGGTCGTGTTCTAGCGCCGAGTGGACCCCGGATCGGGCAAAAATGCCCTCCATGATGCGGGACTCGGAGTTGGCGCCAGAAGTGCCCTTCTCCTGCTCGCTGCTCTGTTGCTCTGGTTCTCCCTGGAATTGTTCGACTGCGGCCACGCCAACGACCTTGCTGATGTCTTTCTTCTCTTCCTGCGCGCTATGTGAAGCAGCAGATGATTTGGTTGCTGCCTTGGACCTGCGCGAGGCGCCATCACTGTCTTCATATGTGACGTCCGCATCTTTGAAGATCTTACTGGTTTCGGTGGGACCTTGTCCTTCGTCTCCCAGGGAGAAGAGATCATGGAGATCGCTCAGCTGGAAAGTCTGGCGTTGCTTGGGATCTCGGAGAATTTTATTCGTAAGAAATTGCTTGAAGATCTGGCGATGATAGATCTTCTCTTCTATAGTGCCCGCTGTCATAAGCCGGTAGACGGTGACGTCGCGCTTTTGTCCTAGTCTCCAGGCCCGCTCCCGCGCCTGCACATCGGTTGAGGGGTTCCAATCGGGGTCGTATATGATAACCCGATCAGCACCCGTCAAATTCACACCCAGCCCGCCAACCTTTGTGGTAAGTAGAAAAACATGTAGGCTTGGGTCATTGTTGAACTCGTCCACCATGGCTTGCCGGTGCTGGATGGGTGTAGTGCCATCCATTCGACGGTAGTTGAATCCGGACAGTGAGTTCACAAACTTCTCCAGGATATCGAGCATGATCCGATGCTGCGTGAACAGCAAAGTCTTGTGCCCGGTATCCTTCCATAGCTCCAGCAGCGACTTGACGACCTGCATTTTGCCGGACTTTGATCCGCCACCATATCCTGCCGTCGAGGACATCAACTTATGGTTTTGTAGATCGGGATGGTTGCAAATCTTTCGTAATATATCGACACCGAATAAGACTTGTCGACGCCCGTTTAGGATGGATTTCATCTCCTCGGAACCAAGGAACGTCTCGTATGCTTGTCGCTGCGGCTTTGTTAACTTGCAGAACAGCACTTGCTCACTCTTCTTTGGCAGATCTGCCGCAACATCGATCTTAAACCGCTGCAAAAGGTAGGGACTAATGGCGTCCTTGAGCGTCTCGGCACATTTGGCAGCCGTCTGGACTTGCAGATTAGAGGCATTTGCGTACCCACCCTGACGGATGGGGAATTCAAATTGATTCCGGAAGTTCACTAGAGTCCCCAGACGCATTGGAAAGACAAAATCGAACAAAGACCAGAGCTCTGTAAGATTGTTTTGCATCGGGGTACCCGATAGGATAATGCGATGGGGTGTCCGGAGTTCCTTGCAATGAATAGTAATGGAGGTGTTCGGATTCCGAATCTTGTGCCCTTCATCCAGAACAGCACAGCCCCATTCAATCGGGATCACGAGAGAAGCATAGGTCTGTAGGCCCGAATAAGTAGTGACCAGTACATGCCCTTCTTCTACTACACGTTTGACGACCTTCCTTGCTGCTTTCAAGCCACTGGGCATGCCACGGGAACTCGAGGAGTTCCATGACTGAGACAGAAGAGCATCTTCTCTACTGCTCTCATTCCGGATGTTGACCATTCCACTACCGGACGTGTGCAGGATGGATACTCGAAAAGGAGGCCACCAACGGTGGAACTCATTCACCCACTGCTTCATGACCGTGGCAGGACATACGACAATGACCGGCCTCGTCAACTTTTTGCTGTAATGGAGACCAGCAAGGAAAGATATGACTTGAATAGTCTTGCCAAGACCCATCTCATCGCCGATGATGCCACCTACTTGCTGTTGTTGTAACTCCCATAACCACTGTACTCCGGTCTTCTGATAATCAAACAAAAGGGGATGTATATCACCGGGTATTCGGTAGCCATTGTCATAAGGCATATCTGCAACTGTCGGATGAGGCATGAACCATTCTTCCTGTTCATCTTGATCCACCACATCCACAGTGTCTCCAGCAGCAACCTCTTCGGATCCATGGCTTTCAGCATGAACTTCAAGCGCTCTTTTCCTAGCAGCAGCCCTTTGACTGACCCAATATTGAAGCCTAGTTTGATAGAGCTGTTCATTTCCATCATCCATCCCGCTGAAATCTTCAACATCACCTGAAGACTTTGGAGCCTTTACCGGCTTTGCCGTACGTTTTGGCTTCTCTTCAGGTAGAAATTCTTCTTCATCTTCCGATACAGACGACTGCCTTTCAGATTCAACATAGCTAGCAGATTCATCTTGATCTTCGAAATTATCTTCGAAGGATACCTTGGTGTCTTGTTCAAAATCTTCTTGTTCGTCATCATAAGACTCGCGGTCTATCTTTCGGCGCTTACTTGCTCGAGAGGTAGGCGCTTCATCCACTATGCTGGATTCGGGAGTTTCGTCGAACCCGAATCCAGGTCGTACGAGATTACGATGTGAAACAGCTGACCGGTTTTTCACCTGCTCCAATGCTTCTCTTTCATCGCGTTCGTCCTCTGCATCGATCAAGGCATCCTGAAGGCTGGCAAGAGGACCATGGTTTGGCCCCGAGCTCATGTTGGAAAATGGCGTAATCTTTCCCGTCCGAATGAGATAGTCCCGGCGCGACTCATTAGGCATGCGGCCAGTCCCGGTAGTCTGAGAACCAGCTTCTTGTCCTTGATGCCTTTCGTCCATTCTTTGCTGGATTTCGGTAAGGTCAGTTGCCAGTGCCGCATTGCGGCTTTCCAGCTTCTCAATCTCATTCCTGATACGGACTCTCGCAGATGTGCCAACTGGCTGCGACAAACGTTGATGCAATTTCAAGATTTGGCTCTCGAGCTTCCTGTCATCATTCAGTGTAAGCTTCACGCATACATCTCAGCATTATCATAACCATACTGTTTTTCTAGTGTGGTTTTCTCTAATCTCTTGCTATCCCGTTCATCAGCCTGCTCCATGAGCAACTTGTCGGCCTACCATAGTCGTCAGCAATCTCGGCTCATTTAGAAATTGACCAGTAGATTGTACCTGACGAGAGATGTCCCTTTCGAGATCATCCTGATCACGAACATCGGCCTGCAGTTCACGTAATCGACTTGCTTCATCGGCATTTGCCGAATGCCCTTGGTTTAGAGAAGCTTCAGATTTAGGTAAATCCGATGCTGATGTTGCTTGTTGTTCCGGCTGTTCTTCTTTTTTAATTTCTTCATCCGAGCCATTTTTAGACGCAGCGACATCCACATCGTTCACATTTGCGTCATCCATGGTCCTGTGTGAATTTCTAGATGAACAGCGCGATTATCAAGTCTGATGAATTTCACGATCGTCTCTTTTATTTTCCACAAAATTAATATGTGGCCGTAGTTTATGGTCGTTCTTAAGGAGAAGTAAGAGTTATGTGTGATATTATAGTGGTCATGAAAAAGATGATACCAGGGTCATTGCAGCAAGTGGCGTCACCGATGTGTAGTTCGAAGTAAGTCTGGCAGGGTTCGATTTAACCAATACCAATTAATGAGAGCCAGTCTATAGCGCAAAAAAGCTATTTAACACGCACAGGCTCTGGACGTGTCAGCCCGACTGCGAGAAAGTGAGAGTAAAGAGATTGAATCTCCGAAGACTGGATGGGACTGGCGATGGTCCGCGCCGGACCATGTCTACAAGGACCGCGACGATAACCATAGAGCCGGCAGAAAGATTTCACCGACGGCAGCCTGGGACTCACCGCCCTGGTGCCTAGCCCTTGGGCGGTTAGTCATCCACCACGTAGCCTCCCACGTCACCGGGACTGGTTGGGGCCCGTGTGTTGCCTCAGTCCACCTCACACACCTCACTCAGATGATGATGTTAGTGTCATCACCTTACTGAAATTCCCTTGAGCTTCGGGTATGTCCTCCGGTGCCAATTTTTCATTATGAGGAGGAGTGGAATATACCGCCTAGTTTCGGTTCCGTATGTTGTTGGGCCTGGAACAAGTGCAAATCAAATGTTATGAGGGTTGGCAACTGCTTCTGCAAACGGCCATGACGCAGAGGGAACCGTAGTACAGAACTCGAGACAATTACAATCACCAGTCATGGATGGCATTAGCAACCGTCTCTGGTCCAGGTCATCCTTTCCCCCCAAATTAACAGCAGGAAAAGGCATTGTTGTATTAAGTCTGCTCGTATAGCGAGCTATACCAAAACAGTACCGTTGGACTTGAATGCCCAAGGGGGCAGCGGATGCTTCCGAATGAAGGCAGATCGTCGTCCAAGAGGTTGGTCGCGAGGCAGGCGAAAAGACTCAGACCTCAGACAGACATCAAATAGTCTAGTCGCCATGATTATTTAATTGCCTAGTTACACCTTGATGTAGGCCAAAATTAATGTTGGTTCTAACCCTGGACGGTGGCTAGATGGGAATGCTAGCTAGTATTTAACTGCATTGGGTCTTTTCATTCTCTGGCTGGTTGTGTGTCTGTCTGTCTGTCTGTGTTCCTCCCTTTCATTTGCCTTTTGGAAACCGGGGTGGCCTGGATTTGCTGGCAGTCGATTCATCATCTATCGACAAGATCCCTACCAATCTGCCTGCACGCACGTACACTCACACCCTCACACCCTCACACTCTCTCTCTCACCCACACTCACACTTGTCTTGCAGAGAGGGGAGTCGTGGAGATGAAAGAGGGGTCATCCCCAAAAGTCGTGAGATCAGCCATTAGAACAGTCAGTATCCAGCGAAGGAAGGAAAAAAGAGAGTAGTATCAGGTTGGTCCGTGGGTGGCTCTTTCCCGGCACCATTCCATTTGCAAAACAAACGGCCCAACCCAACGGCAGCCTGAGGCCCGCCGTCGGATCTCGCTGCTGCTCAGTGCTCACTCACAGTCAGTCAGAGTCAGAGGGTATCTCCACCTCCACGAACTGAAATCAACTTACCCTCTCTTCCCTCTCTTCTTCCCTTCCTTCCCCCCTCCGCACTAGTTTCACTCAGTGCCCATCGTCTGGACTTGCTTCCAGATTTCCCTCCCCCCCTTACCCATATCTATTCCTCGACTGTATAACTTGCTGTCTGGATTCCCATCCTTCCCTTGGGGGTTCCAACAGTTAGTTGGTTCAGTCGCCGTCCTTCCCTCCCCCCCCCAAACCTAACCGACCAAACCCCCTTCGCGTGTCAGCTGCCGCATCGATATTGGCTGCTGCGTCGCACCCGTCATTGTGGATTGCGACCGCCCACTCCGTCCGTCTACTGGCCGCCTCCCCTCTCGCCCCTTCTGAACCCTCATCATCAGAACAGCCTGCTGTTCAAATAATGAGGTTCGACGCAATTCGAATTTAGCTTCAATTCCTCCGTCTCGTCTCCCCTCCGATTTTCGATTTGCACCACCACTTCCCGGTGTCCCGCGTCGTCTCCGCCTGATTGCGCTACGTGCGTCTGCCGTCCCCGCTGCTACTATCTAACCCCCGATCGTGGTGCATGTGCGCTGTCGACACTGATAAATGTTCATCATATGTCCGATCTGATCTGATCTCCCACTTGACCTTCACGAGACCGCTGCTATACGGGAGGAGGAAGCCATGGATTCCCAGTGGCAGGCATACCAGGATCCCTTAATGGGGCATCCCGCGCAGTTCAACAACGGGTTGACGTCTAATCCACAACAGCTAGCCTCAAAATACGGCGCCCAGCCACAGCACTCGCAGCCGCCGGTGGGCTACACCTACGAACCCTTCCAGTCTCCTGGCACCACCGCCAAACCATCTTCGATCGGTGCGAATTCCAGAACTGTCTCGATGGCTTCGTCTCCTGCTGCGACGCCACGTAGTCGGGATTATGTCACCGATGCGGACACCACGATGGAGGATGCGGATCCGTACAACCGGGCCAAGTACTCGACAAGACCGACCCATCATAGCCGACCGTCATCACAATACTTCCCAAGCGAAGAGTCCTCAGCTGCTCGCAGGTACTCTCCTATGAATGTCTTGTCTCCGTCCATGTCGTTCAATGCGAGCCCTGGGAAATCGCATAACTCGTATGCTTTCCCGCCCGGGCCGAATCAACCACGGCGGTCGCCGACAAGAGGTTCAACCTACGCCTCGCCACCTCAGGCGTTCCAATCACCACCCTGTGAGTATCAACGCTTGCGAGGTATTCCGGTTTTGAAAGTATAACAGCTAACACCTTTCCCGACAGCTGCGTCACGTCCCCCTAGACTCCCCCCGCTTCAGCCCACCGACATGAGCCCTGATCAGTACTATCCGCCCTCGGCGGGCTCGCAGCTCAACGCCGCATTTGCACAAGATGGAAGGTCGCCGCGCTCTGCGTCGATATCCGGTGGAAGCCAGCAGCCAGGCCGAGGCCCTGTTCCGAAGTTCCAGAAGATCAAGTCAATCCAGGAACTTCAGCCACGCACGAATGCGCAGCCACCTTACAGACGCGCCAATCCTGATGGTGGTTTCATCAGCGTAAGCACATGGAATTCAAAGGCTGTGGGATAGGCATTTGCTAACATGTGTACAGCCTCTGCAAGCGTTAACAACACATCTCCCCGCCACTTATCGAATATGCAACCCGGGCTTCAACTATGAATCGTCCCGGAACCCGAGGCGTGTCCTTACCAAGCCCAGTAAAGGCGTGAAAAACGATGGTTACGATAATGAGGATAGTGACTATATTCTCTATGTTAACGACATATTGGGCAGCGAGGAAGCCGGCCACAAGTACGTCTAGCCCTACAGCGTGCTCCACTGAAGTTCCTCTGGGATTTAAGCTAATCGCGTTTAGGAACCGTTACCTTATTCTTGATGTGCTGGGCCAAGGAACCTTCGGTCAAGTCGTCAAGTGCCAAAATTTAAAAACCGGAGAGGTTGTAGCTGTCAAGGTCATCAAGAACAAGACTGCGTATTTCAACCAAAGTATGATGGAGGTGTCGGTCTTGGACTTGGTAAGCGTCCCTACCTCTGCGGGTCGAATTTATTGCACCTTTTCTCACAACCGTCGCAGCTCAACAGCAGATACGACAAAAATGACGACCACCACTTGCTCCGCCTGAAGGATACTTTCATCCACCGACAGCACCTGTGCTTAGTTTTCGAACTGTTGAGCGTCAATCTTTACGAACTGATCAAGCAGAACCAGTTCCGGGGCTTGAGCACGACATTAGTACGCGTATTTGCTCAGCAACTTTTGAATGCATTGAGCCTTTTGAATAAGGCACACTTGATTCACTGCGATCTGAAGCCGGAAAATATTCTATTAAAGAAGTCAGCAACCCCTACAAACTACCTTCGAGTTTGCTATGCTAACTTTGCTCCATTGCAGTCTCGAGAGCCCCATCATCAAAGTCATCGACTTTGGTTCAGCCTGTGACGAGCGACAGACAGTCTATACCTATATCCAGTCTAGGTTTTACCGCTCACCAGAGGTCCTTCTTGGCTTACCGTACGCGCATCCCTGAGGCCCCGCCTCGACATGTCATCCTTTTCTCTATGCACGGCTTAACTAACACACCTTTAGCTACTCATCCGCGATAGACATGTGGTCTCTTGGTTGCATTGTCGTCGAGTTATTCCTGGGGTTGCCGCTCTTCCCTGGTTCTTCTGAATACAACCAAGTCTGCCGCATTGTGGAAATGCTCGGCCTGCCGCCAACATGGATGCTGGAGATGGGCAAGCAGTCAGGTGAATTCTTCGAGAAGACTCAGGACGAGTTTGGTCGCAAGACATATCGCCTTAAGAGTCTAGAGCAATACTCTCGGGAGCATAACACGAAAGAGCAGCCAAGCAAAAAGTACTTCCAAGCGTCGACCCTGGAAGAAATCATCCGCAGCTACCCGATGCCGAGAAAGAATATGAAACAAGCAGAGATTGAACGAGGTAGGTTATATTCGATACCCCCCACACATACATCTGCTAACCATTATCATTAGAATTGAACAACCGAGTAGCTTTCATTGACTTCGTTCGTGGCTTATTGGCCATCAATCCCCTTGAACGTTGGTCGCCCCAACAGGCCAAACTGCATCCTTTCATCACGCAACAGAAGTTCACGGGGCCTTTCATGCCCCCGATGAACCTGAAGTACTCATCGCTGAACAAGACTGTTGCTCCCGGAATTCAACAGCAGCAGCAGGCCGAAGCTGCCAGCAAGCAGAGGGCCGCGCAAGCAGCCCACGCCCAGTCAGCCGCACAGAATGCCTACGCTATGCAGTTGAATCAGTTCCACACACCCACGCATGCCCAGCCGCCGCCAATGTACAATGGAATGTTCACTGGTCACCAGCAAGGTGCCCCTCCGCCCTACCCTACTCAGCCACCGGCCTACGGTCATCAGATGAATCTCATACCCGGCCAAGTGCCCCAAGCACAGTACGCGCCATCCCAGAGCCTCTACGCGCAAGCAACGACAAGGGCTGGGCGGCAACGGGCATCTACCATGGACCCTCAGGGGGGAGGTATCCCGCCAACAATACAGCGCGTGGCCAGCCACCTCGATCCCAATGCACCTATTCGGTTACAGCCTAGTCCGGCATATTACCCACCACCTCCAGATGGATATGTCGACCCCAACTCCGCTGGTCAGAGGCGACGAGGAAGCCGTACGGGCGGTACAAGAAACCGCGACTTCATTCGAACCCTTGAGGATGGGGTATTGGGAGGCGAAGGCTTTATGGGCCAAAACCAGTGGCATTGAGAGCATGCATACCCAGGAACAGGCCGATGGCACATGGATGTTCATCGGCCTGACGGACAAGCCATTTTCTCTTCTGTATAGGCAAGTGTGTGCTCCTTTACGCGTCCATCGCCAGAAGCTAGACGCAGAGCTACATTCAAATGGCCTCCTTCCTGGTATTTGAGAGCCTGCTTGGTTTTAAGCTCATTACCATCAGCTTTCCTCGAGACCTGAATAGGTCCTTGGTACGTGTGAGTTCTGTCTCCATGAAAGTCCTGTGACAGCCGGTTTGCCTTGTTGTTAGGCATGGGACAGATAAAAGTCCCCTACGTGACAGGCAGCGTAAGTTCCCAAGGGATATTTTTAAACTTCAGAGCTCCGCCGTGGCGGCAAACACGGATGGCCTGCTCGTCAAGCTACAGCAGCACGCTACGGTGGACAGGTGCTCCTTTCCCTATAGTTGAGCGCTGCAGTGCTTCCCAATGCTCATCCTCATTTATTCCTTTTCCCCTGTCAATTCTCCTAGGTTCCTGTATGTGGCTGTTTTCGGCATAGCCAGGAGTACTCGGAAAGAGGTGATTTATGTTGATTCTTGAATTTTTCATTTCCTTCTACCCAAATATTTGCACGGAGATCCCACCTGTTATGTGCTATGCAAGACATGTCCTTTTTGTTAGTTCCGTCCCTTTTTGCACGATTCAAAGAGCAACATGACTGTAACTTGGATAGTAAAATATGAGATATGAGGCCCGAGTTTAGATGGGCTGGAAAAGCTAGGCTGCTTGCTCTTTTTTCTCTTCCCCACGGGGGGCGAGTGGGTGTGGTGTGGTAGTAGTAGATTGGCGGGTGAAGTGAACGAAGGCGACAAATCGAACACGGGAAGCGTGGTGGAACTCCAATAAGCCGGGAAAACGCTATAGTTTGCGTCTGGTCTCTGCGCCCGAATCTCCGCAATGTATGTAGGCCGTGGATCTTGAACTGACAGGGTCCCATCAGTGAAATAAACCAAAACAGAATCCATTGAGATCTGGAGTTGAGAGGGGAAAAAGAACAAAGGCATCCGCGTCCCGGAGACTGGCCGCCTGCCTGTTGTGGTTAGGCGCCGCCTCGCTTAAATTTCGTGTGTGACTCGCGCCGCCCAACCTCTGCGGCTCGGAACCCTCACAACGGATTTTCCTGCCAGGCAAAAGAACCAGCCCGATCCGCCTTACCAACCTGCGTGTTATCCCCCCGGCGACGACTGAGACCGCCGTTCCTCGATTTTCGCGACTTTCCCGATCTCCAGCGTCTGAATAATATCCGCAAACATGTCGCGTTTCTTCTACGGTGGCGGTAGCGACAGCGAGTCCAGCTCCTCTGACGAGGAGGAGCTCTACAGTGATCGCGAGGAGGAGGAGCAGTCCGAGGAGGAGTCCAGCGAGGAAGAGTCTGAGGAGGAGGAGTCCTCGTCCGATGACGAGGATGCCGGCAAGACCGGTGCGAACCGTTTCATGAAGAATGTCTCCGAAAGCGAAGAGAGCGAAGATGAGGAACGAGTAACTATCGTCAAGAGTGCCAAGGACAAACGGTTGGAGGAACTCGAAAACACCGTCAAGTTGATCGAAAATGCCGAGAAGATCAGCGATTGGGCGGTCATCTCGACAGGTGCGTTTGGCCCTGATATCAGAGGATGGAATTGCGGAATCGGCAGCGGAGGGAAGGATGGGTTTTTGATACTAACATCCGTTTTCTAGAGTTCGACAAGCTGAACCGGCAAATCGTCAAGATTGTCCAGTCTGGCCCCACCCCCAAGATCTACGTCAAGACTGTTGCGGACCTGGAGGATTTCGTCAACGAGACCATCTCGAAGCAGAAGTCGAGCAACAAGAAGATGAACGCCAGCAACGCCAAGGGATTCAACGCTGTTAAGCAGCGTATCAAGAAGAACAACAAGGACTACGCCGCTCAGATCGACAAGTACAGGCAGAACAAGGATGGCTTCATGGAAGCCAAGGAGGAAGTGGCCCGTCCCGTCGCCGCCGCCCCTCGCCTGACCAAGATCGAGCGTATCGAAGCCCCTGTTCTTTCCACCGCCGGTGATGACGATGGTTTCGCGACCGTCGGCCGTGGCGGCAAGACCCTCCAGTACACCCCCGAGAGCATCCTGAAGCACCTCCGTGTTATCGTCGAATCCCGCGGAAAGAAGAACACCGACCGTCTGGAGCAGATCCGCACGATGGAGAAGCTGTTGGAGGTTGCTCAGACCCCTTACCAGCGTATCCGCATCTACTTGACCATGATCTCCACCCGCTTCGATCTCACCTCTTCCTCCACCAGCAACTACATGGCCGTCGATCAGTGGAAGTTCGCCGAGCAGGAGTTCGCTACCCTGCTGTCCGTTCTCGAGAACAACCGCACCTATGTCGTGACCGAGGGTGCTGAGGAGTGGGAGGATGATGAGAAGCAGCCCACCCCCGCCCCCGGCGAGGTCCTTCACATCCCCGGCAGCATCGTCTCGTACGTCGAGAGACTGGATGATGAGCTCACCCGTTCCCTGCAGCACATCGACCCCCACACTGCCGAGTACATCGACCGTCTGGGTGACGAGAAGCAGCTGTACGCCAACCTTGTCCGCACCCAGGCCTACGTCGAGGGTCTTACTCAGTCCGAGAAGACCGATCCCCGCCAGGACAGCCTTAACCGCGTGGTCATGAGGAGACTGGAGCACATCTACTTCAAGCCTTCTCAGGTCGTCACGATCCTGGAGGAGGGTACCTGGAAGGTCCTTCCCTCCGAGCTGGACACCAACATCACTCCTCGTGGCAACACCGGCGATGTGACCAACCTTGTGCAGACCCTTTGCAGTTACCTGTTCAAGCACAGCGACGGTATCATCCGTGCTCGTGCCATGCTGTGCCAGATCTACTTCCTTGCTCTGCACGACCAGTACTACCGCTCTCGTGACCTGATGCTCATGTCCCACCTTACCGAGAACATTGCCAACTTCGACGTTTCCACCCAAATCCTCTTCAACCGCACCCTTGTTCAGATCGGTCTGTGTGCCTTCCGTGCTGGCCTGATCTACGAGGCCCAGAACACCCTCTCCGAGGTCTGCGGCAGTGGACGTCAGAAAGAGCTGTTGGCTCAGGGCATCATCCTTCAGCGCTACTCCACCGTCTCGCCTGAACAGGAGCGTCTGGAGCGTCAGCGTCAGCTGCCCTTCCACATGCACATCAACCTCGAGCTCCTCGAGTGCATCTACCTCACGTCGAGCATGTTCCTGGAGGTTCCTCTGATGGCTCAGACTTCTTCCTCCCCCGAGATGAAGCGTCGTGTCATCTCCAAGACCTTCCGTCGTATGCTGGACTACAACGAGCGCCAGGTCTTCACTGGTCCTGCTGAGAATACCCGTGACGGTGTCATCATGAGTGCCAAGTTCCTTGCCGCGGGTGACTGGAAGAAGGCCGCTGAGATGCTCAACTCGATCAAGATCTGGGATCTGATGCCCCAGCCCGACAAGGTCAAGGAGATGCTGTCCCAGCAGATCCAGGAGGAGGGTCTCCGCACCTACCTCTTCACCTACGCCCCCTTCTACGACAGCCTCTCCATCTCCACCCTGTCTACCATGTTCGAGCTCCCCGAGAAGAAGATCGCTGCTATCATCAGCCGTATGATCTCTCACGAGGAACTGGCCGCTGCTCTCGACCAGGTCAACGACGCCATTGTCTTCCGCAAGGGTGTTGAGCTGTCCCGTCTCCAGTCCCAGATCGTTACCCTCGCCGACAAGTCGATGAACCTTCTGGAGTCCAACGAGAAGACTCTCGAGCAGCGTACGCAAGGCATGGCCAACGCCTTCCAGCGCGATCAGGGCGCCGGCGCCCGTGGTGGCCGTGGTCCTCGAGGTGGTGGCCAAGCCCGTGGTGGTCCCAGATTCCCTGGTGGCCAACAAGGTCGTCGGCCTGGTGGACAGCAGTTTGGCGGTGGTGCATTGGGCGGAGCGATCAAGGCATAAAAATGATCTCTAATGGCATTGATTTCTTTTTTCATGGTTCTAATGCTCCCTTTTCTTGGAATTTAAACTGCGTATGATTCCATGTGTGCTCTTACCCATCATGGTTCTTTTTTTCCTCTTTCAACTTTTTTTTCCGTTGGGCCACTCTAGCCCTTTTCCTACTTAGAGTTCTACTGTCATGCATACCGTATTTCTACTCTCCGCAGATGAATATCACGTTTGGAATGAACGATGGACATACAGAGCCTGAAAAGTCTAGATTATGTATCAAAGGTTGAAAATCAATGCACGCTAACGCTTTAACCAGATGTACAGATCGTAGCTCTGATCTCAAGCATTCCTCGGTAGATCAAAGACAAGCTAGGGTGGTCGCTTTAGCACCTCTTAATAGTCCACCAGTCACGATTCTCAGCAGGCTTGAGTATGATATATAGTATGACATGACGGGGAGGAATCCATAGCAGCCTCGGAATAAAGCCACTCCATCTTGGAACTCTGCTTGCCCCTTCCATTCTTAGTATGTCCCCAGACAAGAGCAACTATTAGTATATATCTTCTTGCATCCAGTACCCGCTGGACACTTGCGCCAGCCCCAACGCCCAAGATTGTCCCTGAATATATCATGATATCAAACAGCAGTAGCCTTCGGCAAAGCATGCTCACCCACTGTCATCTAGCAGGTTTTGAGGTGACCAATACTCATTTTCCTCCGCTTGAGCATCCAGCCAGACAAGGCCATCCGCCAGTAGATCATCAATGACAGTCTGCGCTCGAGCCTTCTCCCAGTTCAGATTCGCTTGAAGCATAGAGATGCTTACGTATCCAAGAACCTGAATAGCTTCGAGGACTGTAGCCTGATCAGTGTTTAGCTCCTTGGGAATCGATCGAATATATTGCTTGCTGCCAACATGTACAATCGAGAATCCAGAGCCTAGGGGTTCCAGACTCTTGACAGCTCGGAGAACATCGTCACTGCACATCGCATGTCAGCTACTGTGTCACTCGTTATGGGTAGAGCAAAGGATGAGCGAGTACGTACTCTGTAACCTCCAGTCCACTACCAATAGCCTTCCCCTTGCCTACTCGTTTCCGACACTCCTCAACACCTATTAACCCACCGTTTTCGCTTCGCGTAGCGCGACAAAGTTCCACCACTCTGACAGCGACCTCAAAGTAGAAGTCATTCATATCCCCACCCATAATCTGCGTCCAGAAGCTGCCAATCTCCCCTAACCCTTTTCGCGCATTCTTTCCTTTAACATTGCTGGCTGCGAGGGGATCGACTCCTATGGCATTGCACATGCGGGCAAACTCCGCTCTAAACGTCGGGTTCGACTTGATCGTGGAGCTGTGTTCCAGCGCGAAGGTGTGGAGTAATGACTGGAATACAGACAGTTGCGTCTGTAAAGAGGAGAGATGCGAGGAGCGTAGATTGGCGCCATGGTTCGCAAATGACTGGCTGGCTTGGGTGCGATTGGCGAAGGCGCCGAGTCCAACTCCTCGACGAGTAGCCATAGCGATCAGGTGTCTGCTCTTGAGGAGTGTTCAATTATCGGAGCGCGTGGGGTAACCACGAGAGCGCTAGATAGATGCGGTCATACTGCCATTGGCTCTTATCAGTGATTGTCACCTGACCAGCGGATACCCTGATAGCGATAAGGGCTTGAAGAATCCTAAAAGGAACAAATGGGCCAGCCAGTATGGCTAGCCGTATGCGGCTTAGCGGGGGTATCCACCCACACAACCCATTTTTCTCGATTCGCAGCGGCTTTTTTCTTCCTTTCGATCTTCTTCCAGTACGACAGCCTTCGCCAACCGCCCAACTCGCGAACTCTACGGACCGTCACAATGGCCTCCACTGCTACGTGAGACTCCCTTTGAGATTCCCCTGCGGCTGATCGCTCGAGGTGCTTGTGAGGGTTACAGATATAGTCGTCCTTTCTCGCTGGAGATGCTGCGACCTGAAAACGGTTGCTGAGCACCAGCTCGATTTTTCCCGCGACCGAGCCTCGCCCCTGAATCGCCTAAAATTGCGTTAGGAATATGAGGATTGGGTGTCGGCACGGTCTGGGGTATTGAGGTTGAAGGCACTGTGAACCTTCTCCTTGAAAACAATTGTTGTGAGCTATCGTCTTGTACCATTGCGCCGTGATAGGGCATGGTATGGGCGAAAAGCGTCAACACCACTTCCCGAGCGTTATGCTTGGGGTTTTGTCGGATGAGGATTATCATACTTGGTTGAAGTCACCGCCGGCTTGCGAAAGTTGCTGCTGAAAATGCGTGACTAGTAGTGAGCTGGACCGCGCGGGCTCGACAAGTGAAGGAAAAAATCTTTCTTTTCCTACCTCACCGATTAAATGGATGTCGTCGAGTGCTTTTTTTATCCTATGCCTTCAGTATGAGAATGTGGCACTATAGCTGCAATTCTTACACTCGGCGAAAGTCTGTGTAATCACTGCGGACAGACTGTACTGACCTTAACAGCACTGTCCCCACCAAGGAGCAGGTTCTCGTCCCCGAGACCCTCCTGAAGAAGCGCAAGAGCCAGGAGCAGGCTCGCGCTGTCGCCCGTGAGGAGGCCGAGAAGAAGAAGGCCGTAAGTTTATACCATTTTTTTTTCCTATTCCCTTTCCCTCTTCCTTCTATAGTGATGACAACAACCACTACGCGACTAGACTACGGTCGATGCTGTCGCTTCGTTAACCATCTTTCGGGGCTGAAAAAGAAGCTTCAAATGATTGTTATTTCACGAGTCATTTGTCAAGACCATCTGCTAACAGATGAATCCAGGCCAACAAGGAGAAGCGCGCCGTCATCTTCAAGCGTGCCGAGTCCTACGTCAAGGAGTACCGCGATGCTGAGCGCGAGAAGATCCGCCTTGCCCGCGTTGCTCGCAAGGAGGGTAACTTCTACGTTGCTGACGAGCCCAAGCTTGTCTTCGTTATCCGTATCAAGGGGTAAGTTAAACCATCATCACTGTCAGCATTACACGATATTAACAGCTCGTTATAGTATCAACAAGATCCCTCCCCAGCCCCGCAAGATCCTCCAGCTGCTCCGTCTGCTCCAGATCAACAACGGTACCTTCGTCCGTCTTACCAAGGCTACCCAGGAGATGTTGACCATCATCAACCCCTACATTGCCTACGGTTACCCCAACCTCAAGTCCGTCCGTGAGCTCGTCTACAAGCGCGGTTACGGAAAGGTCGACAAGCAGCGTGTTCCCCTCACTGACAACCAGATCATTGAGGAGAACCTCGGCAAGTACGGCATTGTCTGCATGGAGGATCTGATCCATGAGATCTACACCGTTGGCCCCAACTTCAAGCAGGCCAACAACTTCCTGTGGCCCTTCAAGCTCTCCAACCCCACTGGTGGCTTCCACACCCGCAAGTTCAAGCACTTCATCGAGGGTGGTGACTACGGTAACCGTGAGGAGAACATCAACGGCCTCATCCGCCAGATGAACTAGATTCATCATCATCATCGGTGATGGGCTTGTCCGTACCGGGTTGTTATGAGCTCCGAAATTTCCTAGTTAGCGGGTTACTTGTCTAAAATCTGGGTTACAAAAATCTAAAAAGCTTCGTACAACCTGACTTTTATTCCTTTGTATTTGAAATGTAGTTGTTTCTGTCCTGTAGGATCCATCCCGCCCTCAACCATAAATGTCGCACGCCGCCTCAAACTTCTACTTGCAACCGCTGCTTGCCTTTGTGGGAGCTGGGAAGCAAATAACTGCCACTGCCGACCGCCTCGTTGACCGCTAAAACCGGCAGAATCCTTTCGACCTCGCAGAGAAAAGTGCGGATATATGCGGCTATCAACGGATATGTGTTTTGTACAGCCCCGGAAAAGTGAGTCTGAATTCTGTATACTTCTTTACCGCCTTTGGGTAGGGTGGCAGAAAATTGTCGCCAGTCAGTGAGGGACAATATTGTAGGATGTTGTCGAGTTGGAGTTGGATATTTGATTGAATTGCTTATTATCTTCGATTCTATATTCTTGTAGTTCTTTTAGTCGGTGGGGGGGTGGTACGAGTTTTGGATCTGTAGTATGAAGGAGGATTGTGGTGGTATATATTGCTTCCCTAGTACGGAGAACAGTAACATGGCGTTCTAGTATAATGTATACAATTAGCGTAGTATCCTTTCTTTTCTTCCAAAGACTATGTAAGTATTGGCTTGGTTCAAGTCTGTTTCTAATTTTCGTGAATAGGTAACGCTCACTAGTATGGATAGTAGTAGATGATCTATCTGTGTCAATATATGTACATCTAAACCCTTGCGATTTAGACTTCAAGGACGCGAAAATAAACAATCAGCACCTAGATGTTGATAACCTCCTGCACTCTCCTATTCTTATCCACAACCAATCGAAGCTGTCTCCCCTCCCAGCCTGTTGGCGGAGCAGATGCCGTAGTAGCATGAGGCACAGGCTTGAATGTACCCTCCCGGAGAGTTTCAGTGAAGAGTTCATAGGAGGGATAGTCTGTATCTTCGGTCAGAATTTCCCCATCTGGATAATACTGTTTAGCCCACAAGTGATACTCACAGCCATCAACAAACTTGGTGACTTGTTCCTCCGTCATACCAGTCCCCTTAGCAGCGCGAAGGGTCCTCTCTTGCTCCTGTCGCCAGTCATAGACGAAATGGAGGTCTTGCGCATCGCTGCATTATCAATTAGCATCTCGAGATAAACTCTTTTAGAAGCTGGCATAAGCCACTCACATATGAATCAGCGCATCCAACTGACTGCAATCATCACCATTATTAGCCGCCATCCTTCTCAACAGAGACAGACGAAACTTACTCAGTAATCACATCATACCCCCTCAACGCCTCATTAACCGTCTTGACATCCTCAAACTCCACATGTCCCAATCTCCCCTTATACTCACCCTGGCCAGCAGCAGCGGCTTCCTTCAATCGAACCGCATCCCCCCACTTCCCCCTAAGCACCTCCTCATCCCACGCGCGAAACCCAACACACCACCCCTCAAAAATCACCACTTTCACCTTCTCTTCACCCTCCTTATTCACCACCTCCCACTGCGACGGAGGCACGCGATCGCCCTGTCCGGAAAACGCCGACTTATCGTACGCCGGGACGGCGGTGCGCTGGCCCGCGCGCAACGCCGAGAACACTTCCTTCGCTAGAGTCAGGTCATGGGTGCCGGGTTGTCCGCGATGCTGGAGGAGCGGGTTTGAGGGGTGCGAGGCGGCGAGGTGCTCTTGTTGCGAGTGTGTGAGGTATAGGTCGTCGAGGGAGAGGGTTACCACGTTGAGGGAGTAGGGTGGGGAGCGGAGGGTGGATTGGAGGGTTGAGACCTTTTTGCCCCCATTTGATTAATCGTTAGTGAACTGATTGTTTTCATAGAGAGTAATAGAGCGGAATTATTATTAGGAGGAAGGGGGTCATACCAGGACTGTTTTACCGGCCCCCTGCACGCCATTTAGACCGAGGAAGAAAGGCGGGGTGTTGGTGGGATGGCGGGCTTGGTGGGCTTGGAGTCGTTCAAGGAGGAAGGGGATGCAGTGTTGGGATTTATCGTCGATTATTTCGGGCATTGTGGGAAATTGTATCTTATTTGGTGCTTTTATGGGAGAATGAGATAGTAGTAATAGATTTGTTTTATGTGTAGGTAGTATATTCTGGTGGCTACAGTGATATGATATACTGCTAAGGTAGACTAAGCTTCGGAGGTGATCCGAGCGGGTGATTCTGCGGAGGACAAATGTATTGCCTGAAGGATTGGCCGGCATCATCTCTATGGGCATACTGCACCACTTGTAGTCCATGGGAAGTTGCGGTATGCCTCATGAATAGCATCTGGCAGGTATGGAATGTTATTAAACTTCGAGATGAATGTGAAGAGGATAAAGGGAATAGCAGCACGTGGGCATGACGTTGGCTGAGAATCACATGTCTGAGTCAGCAGGAAGTTGATGATGATGTTGGTGGTGGCAGACATGATCAGAGTTGTCGATCTAGGTCTTTCTCTTATAGTGAGTTCTTTTTTAGACTGAATAAGTCTAATTGGATCGTATGAAGAATATCATATCATGGTGATAGTCCGTAGACAAAGAAAGGTGTCAGTCAACATAACCGGGATAATAGCTTCGGAGTATCTTGGCAACCGGGTGGAAGTTGAGGAAAGTTTAGGAAGAAGACCCCAATTTTGTAGAATGAATAACCATGGGAGGAATACCTTGCTTCAATAATTCTGTCTTTTGAGAGTTAGTGTGTATACTAATCATGCCGTAGAATGATTATCGTGGAAGTGGACATCGGCATGTGAAGGCAGCATCATCTGCCACCCCCCGATCGGTTTAGCGCCAAACGACCAAACCTCCGAGCTTCACCTGCAAAAGATGCCGAGGTTCCCTGGTCCAGCTTGCCGAGCATTGCGACCGTCCTCTTCCCCCGGATTCTTCATCTCTTCCCTCCCCCAGACCAAGTCCCCCTAAGCTTCTCCTCTCTCTTCAACTAACTTTCATATAATACCCCGTCTCTTCTCCTCATTTCGCATTTCTGTCCTCTCCCTCTAATCTCCCCATCTCTCCACCTCCCCTCCTCTCCTCCTCACATTGATTATTCAACATGTCTGAGCTGCGCTTCGACAACCAAACCGTGGTTGTCACCGGTGCTGGTGGTGGCCTGGGTAAGGCATATGCCCTCTTCTTTGCTTCAAGAGGTGCAAACGTCGTTGTCAACGACCTGGGTGGCTCTCATTCTGGTGAGGGCAAGTCGGCCAAGGTAGGTTGTGTCTATTCTTACACAGACTCTTTTCCCGCTGACCCCCGGTGTCTCTTCTAGGCTGCCGATGTGGTTGTCGATGAAATCAGAGCTGCTGGCGGCAAGGCAGTAGCAAACTACGACAGTGTCGAGAACGGCGAAGCCATCATTGAAACCGCCATCAAGAACTTTGGCCGCATCGATGTCCTTCTCAACAACGCCGGTATCCTCCGGGATATCAGTTTCAAGAACATGAAAGATCAGGACTGGGACCTTATCTACAGAGTGCACACATATGGCGCATACAAGGTAGGCAGGATGCGTTCGCCTCTGCCTTCAAGTGGTTGCTGACGCGGGGCTTTTGTCTACAGTGCGCAAGAGCCGCATGGCCTCACTTCCGGAAACAAAAGTATGGCCGCATCATCAACACTGCTTCTTCGGCTGGTCTGTTCGGTAGCTTCGGCCAGGCAAACTACTCTGGTAAGCTTGGGTATGCTCGGAGGTTAGAAGCTGTTTAGCTGACTATATAAGCTGCCAAACTCGGACAGGTCGGCTTCACCGAGACGCTGGCGAAGGAAGGTGCCAAGTACAACATCATTGCGAACGTCATCGCGCCAATTGGTATGTTGATTCGGGTCCCCTGGAGATGCAGTGGCTAATGTGAAACAGCTGCTAGCCGTATGACGGCCACCGTCATGCCCCCCGAGGTCCTGGAGAACCTCAAGCCCGACTGGGTTGTCCCATTGGTGGCTGCTTTGGTCCACTCATCCAACACCACTGAGACTGGTGGAATCTACGAAGTCGGTGGTGGACACGTCGCTAAGCTGCGCTGGGAACGTGCCAAGGGTGCTCTTCTGAAGACCGATGCTTCTTTGACGCCCGGTGCTATTGCTCGGAAATGGAACGATGTCAACGACTTCTCCAAGCCGGACTACCCCACCGGACCTGCTGACTTTATGGGTCTCTTGGAAGATGGCTTGAAGTTGCCCAGCGCCCAAGCGGGTGAGGAGCCCAACTTCAAGGGCAAGGTTGCTCTGGTCACTGGTGGTGGCAACGGGTATGTATTACTGCAGATAAATGATGGCTATCTATCGATTCTAACGTCCTCAATAGACTTGGTCGTGCCTACTGTCTGCTCTTTGCCAAATATGGCGCTGCCGTCGTTGTGAACGATCTCGTCGACCCCGAGCCCGTTGTCCAGGAGATCAAGAAGATGGGCGGCCAGGCTGTTGGCAACAAGGCATCTTGCGAAGATGGCGAAAATGTCGTCAAGACCGCCATTGATACCTTTGGCCGGATTGATATCCTGATCAACAACGCTGGTATCTTGCGTGACAAGGCTTTCACCAACATGAACGACGACCTGTGGAACCCTGTCCTCAATGTCCACCTGCGCGGCACCTACAAGGTGACCAAGGCTGCCTGGCCCTACATGCTTAAGCAGAAGTATGGTCGCATTGTCAACACGGCCAGCACCAGCGGTATCTACGGAAACTTTGGACAGGCCAACTATGCCGCCGCGGTATGTTCCTGCCAATACTGATTTTCTTAATGCCTTTCCACTAATTGTCTTTAGAAACTCGGAATCCTTGGTTTCTCCCGCACTCTTGCTCTTGAGGGTGCTAAATACAACATCAAGGTCAACACCATTGCCCCCAATGCTGGTACCAACATGACCCGTACCATCATGCCCGAGGAGATGGTTCAGGCGTTCAAGCCTGACTACGTTGCTCCCCTGGTGGCTCTTCTGTGCTCGGACATTGTGCCTGAGCCCAGCACCAAGGGTCTGTACGAGTGTGGCAGCGGCTGGTTCGGCCGCACTCGCTGGCAGCGTACCGGCGGTCACGGATTCCCCGTCGACGTTAAGCTTACCCCTGAGGAAGTGCTCAAGCACTGGCAGAAGATCACCAACTTCGACGATGGCCGTGCGGACCACCCTGAGGATGGCCAGGCCGGTTCCGAGAAGATCATGGCCAACATGAGCAACCGCAGCGGTGGTGACTCGGAGGGTGGCAACAACATCCTGCAGGCCATCGAAAAGGCCAAGCAGGCCACCACTGACGGAACCTCCTTCGACTACGAGGACCGGGATGTCATCCTCTACAACCTCAGTGTCGGCGCTAAGCGCACCGATCTTCCCTTGGTATACGAGAACAACGAGCACTTCCAGGCTCTGCCCACATACGGTGTGATCCCTTGGTTCAACACCGCCAACCCCTGGAACATGGATGATATTGTCGCCAACTTCTCCCCCATGATGTTGCTGCATGGCGAGCAGTACATGGAGGTCCGCAAGTTCCCCATTCCCACCGCCGCCAAGACCTTGACCTACCCCAAGCTCATCGATGTCGTGGACAAGGGCAACGCCGCCCTCGTCGTCTCCGGGTACACCACCAAGGACGCGAAGACCGGCGAGGATCTCTTCTACAACGAGTCGACCGTCTTCATCCGTGGCAGTGGCGGCTTCGGCGGATCGCCCAAGCCCACTGCCCCCCGCCCCAAGGCCGCCGTGGCGCCCTACAAGGCTCCTCAGCGCAAGCCCGATGCGGTTGTCGAGGAGAAGACCTCGGAAGACCAGGCCGCTCTCTACCGCCTCAACGGTGACCGCAACCCTCTGCACATCGACCCCGAGTTCAGCAAGGTCGGTGGCTTCAAGACCCCTATCCTGCACGGTCTCTGCTCGCTGGGTGTCTCTGGCAAGCATGTGTTCAGCACATACGGTGCCTTCAAGAACCTTAAGGTCCGCTTCTCTGGTGTGGTGCTGCCCGGTCAGACCCTCCGCACGGAGATGTGGAAGGAGGGCAATGTGGTCATCTTCCAGACCACGGTGGTAGACACCGGCAAGCCTGCCATCACGGGGGCTGGAGCCGAGCTGTTGGAGGGTGCCAAGGCCAAGTTGTAAAACAGGGGAGTGGTGTGATTTATCAGACTGTATGTACATATAATGTCATGAATTCATTTTCTGTTTGAAACCAATAATATACATCGAGTAGCCCGTATGATACATGTACACAGCGTAGTAGATGTCAAGAACAAGCGATCTACATGCATCCTCACCTAGGTCAACTGTTAAGCATTGTCGGATTCATGTCACTGATATGTGTTGCCACAAGCAGCCCCAGAAACCCTAAATGGACCCCAAGCAGCATCGGAGTGAGGGTATCATAATCTACTTAGTCGCTTATTGGTGATAAATATAGCTAACTAGTCTATCTATTTATTGGTTTTAACTTACCTGGATATACTAATGTATATGCATCACAAGTGAAACAGAATAGTCAAGGTCCCAAAGCGGCTATATACCACCACCATGAATCCACGGTATATTCAAATCCATCCAGAATCGTGGGAAGATAGTCCGATGCCCATTCATCACCATTCCAAGCTGACATTTGCGCTTTGCGCACTTCCCAGTATGCAGGTAGCCAGCCGGATTGCTCCCAGTCGATGATTGCCATTACACGGTATGGAGGAGAGGATGTGATGAGGATGTTACTGCGATGGAGATCGCCATGCGTGAATTTGATGGCACAGTGGTCTGGAAGACCATAGCGATATGGTTCTATGGGCACAGAGTATGGATCCGACATCCGTCGTCGTCGTCGGGGAAGGAATCTGAACCAGTCGTGGAATTGGCGGACGGTGGGGAATGGGCCTGCTTCATGTAGGTGATTGATGCTGAAGTTTCTGTCGTAGATGGGTTTTTGTGCGATGTTGCCTATGATGAAGAACGGTTAGTATCCCACAGGATAGATGAAATCGATGTCTGTACCGACGAATGTATCCTCCGGGTCCTGTTCGAGCTGACGGAGTCGATCACAGATATTTATTCCAGCGAGATGCTGGGCTTTGGCTTGTGCTTGCACTTCTTCCGGAGTAGGTAATTGTTCCCATCTTTTGAAGAATGATGATTCTTTAACATCATAATTGGGAAGATCGGGGATTATTGATGGTGTTAGTCGCACGCTCTCGTTCTCATGTGTCATTGTGAATGATGGGGTGACTGGAGTAGTTGGAAGCTGTTGCGGTGGGTTGTATTACTTTGATTCTATGGGCTATGAGAAGGTAGGCTGGATCAGGCACCAGTAGGTGTTTATGCCAGGCATCCATTTGAATGAAAAGGGTGATCTCAATCCACTTCGAACATGAGTATTCCAGGAATATGTCATCCACATGAATAGTACACGCCAATTAGTACGTATCTTGTAGAGTCCCCTAGTCAAGCCTGTTTAAAAAGTATGCTTTGCTGGGCCAGCATTTATCTTACCAGGCAGAAATCAGACTCAAGCTGTCAGATCAGGCGCGGGTAATTAGCATGCAGCATAGCCTCATCATTGTGCTATCAATACATACATAGTTGTACATTATTAGCTGAAGTATATTCGGAGAAGTGGTTGGGTGGAGCATTGAACCAGTCCCGTGATTGGATCATTTGGAGTAAAAGTCACGGAAGTCAACTCCTCCCGATTGATTCATTCCATCATTCCGCTTCCCATCATCTTCCCATCTTCCCATCCAACAGATCACCCCATCATCTTTCCCTCCCCCCCACGCCCCATCCCACGCCGTCTTCTTCCATCCCTCTGGCTTCCTGACACTAAGCTGGAATTAACTTCGCTCGCCAGATACCCTTCCTTCTGGCCAGACGCCTTCCCGTCTACCCTCCGACGATCATGTAGCAAGCTCGGTCTTGCGCCCCTCCGTCAGTGCAACGATGGTGCTCTCCCTATCTGTCCCTAGCTTTTCTAGATCCACCACCTCCTCCGCGCTTCGTGCCAGCGACAGCAGCAACTCTACAACCATCAGCGAGGCTCTCCGCAATAATCCTTTCGGCATCACCTCCCGATCTCGCTCCCTCGCCGCCTCGAATACCTCCTCCGAGGAACAGAAACGAGAACAGGAGGAGCTAAACCAGGCTCTGCAGACCCTCGCTCGAATCTTTCCCGACATTCGCATCGAAGTTTTCCGAGAGCTCCTGGTCCGATTCGATGGGCAGAGCCGTCTCCATGTCTGCGTCGAGCAGTTGCTACGTCACAAAGAGGCGTGGGTAGCCGGGCGATGGAACGTGCCAGCTGGGACTGGGGGAACGGAAGAAGATGGCAAAGATGATCTACAACAACAACATACCGGACATGAGCATGCGGTCCCACCTGATGAGCTATTCCGGACAAACGAATATAAAGCTGCCGTGAAGGCGGCTCTCACGAAGGAGTTTAATGGTCTCAGCAAGAGTACGGTGGAGGCAGTGCTGGCAGAAGTGAATTTCTCTTATCTGCGAGCCCGTCCAACTCTGCAAGATCTTTCCCGGAGAACCTGGCGTGCGACCTTCAACAGCATTCTCCCTTCGTTCAAGCGCGGTAAAGATAAGAACGAGCATCCACTCATCGTGTGGCAGCGTCAGCCGGATGGTGACATGATCCCGCGGCTGAAAAAGACCGAGTGCCCGGAGTTGGACCGGGAGCTGTATCGAGCCTTGCTGGCACCCCTGCTTCGTACCCGACGGGAAGAGAGACTAGAAAGAGACCAAAAGTTGGCGGAGGAGCTGAATGAGACAGAAGCCAAGGAGGCTGAGGCTGTTTATGAGTGCGAGTGCTGTTTGGACGACGTGACTTTTGAGCAAATCTCAACATGCTCGGACAATACGCACATTATTTGCTATGGCTGCATCCGGCGAACCATCCACGAGGCTCTGTTCGGTCAAGGCTGGGGTAAGTCGGTCGATGTGGAAAAGTCAACATTGAAATGTTTGGCGCCGTTCGATCACGACAGCTGCCCCGGGATCTTGGACCCAGCGATCGTCAAGCAGGCTATCCTGCTTGACAAGGCCGGACCTGAGACCTTTACGAAGTTCGAGACGCGCCTGTCCTCCGAGGTTCTGCTCAAGTCCCAGCTGAAGCTCATTCGGTGTCCGTTTTGCTCATACGCTGAAGTTGATCCGGTTTACCACCCGTCTGCCCAAGGCCTTGTTTGGCGCTTTCGTCGCGACGGGTTCCTCTCTACGCTTCTGATTACTATCTTCTTACTCGACTTGATACCCTTACTTATCATTCCTCTAGCGATTCTTTATTTTGTCAACTCTTCTGCTGTGTTCATCATCTTTCAGAACGCTCTCCTCAACCTCTGTCTCAAAACCCGACCCAAGAAATTCACCTGTGCGCACCCCGCATGCCGACGCGTCAGCTGCATCACCTGCCAGAAACCATGGCGTGACCCTCACGTGTGCCATGAACCGCTTCTCCTCGACCTCCGGGCCACCGTCGAGGCCGCTCGCACTGCAGCTGTCAAGCGCACCTGTCCGCGCTGCGGCCTCTCATTCGTCAAGTCCTCCGGCTGCAACAAACTGACCTGCGTCTGCGGCTATTCCATGTGCTACCTCTGCCGCAAGGCTCTTGGTTCTCCGATCAAGTCCGCAAACCGACTAGGACGACTTCGACCACGCCGTCGTGCCAACCTCGTCGAGAATGTCGATCCCGCGGCCGGACTGGACGCCATAAACGATGAACAAGAAGCCGGCAACGACGACGAATTCGAAGAAATGGAAGGCTACAAGCACTTCTGCGAGCACTTTCGCATCGATCCCGGCTCGCCCTGCACAGAATGCAACAAATGCGAGCTCTACCAAGACGAAGACGAAGAAGCCGTGGCACGTCGTGCCGGCGAGAAAGCCGAACGTGAATGGCACGCTCGTCAAGGCACGACCGGCGTGGGCATCGGGACTCTTCGCGTGAACAATGATTTCTCAAAAGCGGAGGGTAAAAGTCGCGGCAATGGTGGGTTGATCCTTCATCATCACGGCAAGGGCATGAGTTACTGGCTGGATGAGGTGTGGCGGGATGGCCGATGGCGAATAGAGGGACAGACGTTGGTAGACTGGGTTGTGGAACGAGTCCTAGTGATTGATGAATTTTAGCCCCCCTCTTCTTTTTTTTACTCCCTTCTGTGTTAAGGCGTCTCGGGGTGTTTCGGGCATTGTTGATTCGGCTGGCCTAAAAGAATCATACAGCAGATTGAACGATTGATTGATTGATTAATTGGTTAAATTGATGTTGCTGCAGCATAGCTAGTTAGATTGATTGGATTGGACTGGCTTGATGATGAACATGATCAACGACCTGCTTTCAACTTTTCCGGGTGTTACACTACTACTACTACTTCTCAAAATGAATGGCTTCTCAAGAATGACTTTTCACTTCACTTTTGTCTATTTGATTTGGTACTTCTTTACTAAAACCAGCAGCACGAGAATTAGCCTACCACGCACCCCCCGTGTCACCAATTACATCTATACCCTTCTATCTTACCCGCATAAAGAAAAAAAAAACTACTAATCCTCCCCATCTCCCCTCTGCTCACCTCTCCTCCCCGCCTCCTTCAACCGCTCATCATCCGCCCTCTCCAACCCCACCTGTGGCATCAACCCGACGGCCAAGAAAAACGCCAATGCCGCGAGCGCCGCATTCACCGTGAAAACGATCCTGAAGCCCCTTTTGTACGCGGGGATAAGCAGCGCACGAACCTTTGCTGCTTCGTCTTCGGGGAGTTTGGACAAGTAATTGGACGGGCTAGCAAGGAAGGATTGTTTTTGGGATGTGGTTAGGTGGAGTGTGTTGATGGTGGTGGAGAGGAGGTTGTTTCTACGCCTTTGTTAGTGGTGCTTCTGGTGGATGAATAGGGGCTAGGTGGGTGAATGTATACGTACATGATTGTGCCGGATACGGCGAGGCCGAGGGTGCCGCCTAGGTTGCGGATGAAGCTGTTTTATTGAAGGGGTGGAGGTGTTAGTGGTGGGGTTATAGAGGGGGTTTAGATGGATGGGGTTGGGGATGGATGGGGATTTTACTTTCGGAATGAGGTTACGATAGCCATGTCTCGTCTGGCGACGCCGGCTTGGACGGCGATTAGGGCACTGCAGTGGGTCAGGTTGTAAGTGGGTTGTTATGGGGTATGTATGAGGGGTAGAGGGGCTCACGGCTGTAATGTGTTTCCTGAACCTATACCTGTCAATAGGCCGTAGCCTATCTGTTTCCCCAGATTGGATGTCTCGTTTAGGGTTGACATCAGGCCTAGTCCGATGGCCCAGATCATCCAGCCGATGAGGATGGATTCGCGATATCGGCCCACCCAGTGGACGACTAGGCCGGAGAGGGTGCTGCTTAGGGCTGGTGCAGTTTGGGTTTAGTGTGAGCATAGGATAGGAAAGTAGAGGGGGTGGTAGATAGGGCGAGGCAACGTACTTTGCAACAATGTGATGGGCAAAACCATTGCACCAGCCTTGGTAGTCGAGTAATTGAACACAAGCTGATAGAAGGTCGGGATGTAATACAGCATGACTATGATATTCCACCCATTGATGAACATCGTCAGACAGGCTCCATTGACGATGCGCGATTTGAATATATGCATAGGTATCAGCGGATACGGATGCCCCTTCCATTCCCATAGGACAAACACCACACACACAGCAAACCCTACGACGAGCGTCGCTAGAACGTGTGCCGATTTCCAGACATACTCGCCACCGCCCCAGGTCAATCCGAGCATAAGTACCGCCGTGCCTCCGAGTGCTAGAAACACGCCAAAAAAATCGACGGCTTTCAGCTTCGCTTTCCAATCACCGGTGACTTTCCGCAAAGGCATGAAGAACATCACTGCCAGAATTGAAATAGCCGTGAGCGGCAGCATAAGCCGGAAGATCCATCTCCACGAGTTGTGGGAGATCGGGGATAGAGCACCCCCAATGACAGGGCCGATGCCGTTGGCGATTGCTATTACGGCGCCGAGAATGCCTTGATATTTACCTCGCTCGCGGAGTGGTACGACGTCGCTGACTATCATTTGTGCGATGGACGTGATTCCGCCGCCGCCTATGCCGGTGAAGGCGCGGAAGACGATAAGTTGCGTGGCGGTCTGTGAGAGAGATGATGCTAGAGAACCGAAGAACATGATGGCGAGGCCTACGTATAGGACGTATTTTCGGGACCAGATGTCAGAGAGTCGCCCGTATAGAAGTTGGAAGCAGGTTGATGTTCTTTTCCATGGAGTTAGTGAACTAGAGTCATGTCTTGCTTCTGGGCTGGACGTACAGGAAATATCCTCCTGATATCCACGAGGTTTTATTGCTGGCGTCCAATGTATTGCCGATTATGGATAGACTCCCGGCTAGAGTGGTCTGGTCCATGACCGCTACTAGGTCAACTGTCGAGCATGCTAGGAATATCTGCGTCAAGTTAGATAGGTTGTTAATAGTTGACCGTCCATGTGAGGGAAGATACCGTGATGATCGTGCTCAATGGCACATAGTTCGTCTGCTCGTTAAAGAAGGACGGTGGTGCCGCTGGCCTGCTCTCTTCTCCGCTAGACTCGGTGGTAACATCTCGAGAGACAGTCGATGGATTATCATGCTTGACTTCATCCTCAATTGAAGTCGCAGGCATTTTATCTCTCGCTGAGGTCAATGTCCTGAGATGAGGACGCGAGCCTATCCAGGAGTAGTGAGGGTCAGTTGACAAGATTAAGCCTAGTTATCGCTGTAAGGTGCTATGGGCTTGCAAGCGAGGATTCGTAATAAAACAAACTAAGACCATGAAGTAAAACTGACTCAAGGAGGGCCAACTCGGCAGCGACAATGTTGCGGTGCAAAGAGGTACATGGAGCGGACGGCTCCTTGCGTGTCAGGGCCACCTCCACGCCGGTTAGGGCTAAAAGGGAAAGGATCGACTAAATCAACGCAAATGCCCTCGTGCTTTCGTATAAGG
Organism: Aspergillus piperis CBS 112811; assembly: GCF_003184755.1. Taxonomy (NCBI): domain Eukaryota; kingdom Fungi; phylum Ascomycota; class Eurotiomycetes; order Eurotiales; family Aspergillaceae; genus Aspergillus; species Aspergillus piperis. Next base: position 277,655 of record NW_020291617.1, on the reverse strand, counting down.
TTGCAGCTACTATGCCGTTATGACTTACGGATATTTTGAGGTACGTGCCCCTCTTCCTAAACATGGTGCTATTACATATGACAACCTTGGAATGTTGGGTTCCGTCACAGAGGATAGGCCGCGGAGCGTAAGAACCCAGTATAGCGTAGTCGACTTCAGCGACCTTGAGTCCGGAGCTGTTTTCAGAGTAACTTCAATTACTTGAACAAGAGGCATACGTAGAACGTCAATCTGAGCACATTTGCGCCAGTCTTCGACGAATAGGAGTCCAATCCAACCCTCTCCTATGAATAAGTGCTCAACGTGAGACACGGACCTTCCTGAAGCGGCCTGAAGATGTGCATCAAACCAAGCTCAGTGGGACGCTAGCGATGCGCCGAATGCGAAGATCACGCCGGAAAGAGAGCATGTCGTGCGTGGGAGGGTGGCTGCATGTTTCTGTAGCAGGGCCGTATAATTTGATGCTCCCGTCCCTGGGTGATTGTTGGCTCAATATTGCGGTCAATACTCCCGTGAATACTGATAATCTGACATAATGGCCAACATTAACGAGCACAATGTGTACTTTGGACCGGATGCGCTCAAGAAGTACTTTGATCCGGATTGCCAGCCTCCGTTACCTCTGGTGGAGCTGCCCGATCGATTGAACCCGTTCCACCAAGATGGGGTACGGATCTATGCCAAAATGATGACAATGCACCCGGCAAACAACGTGAAAGCCATACCAGGTATGTTGGCCCTCAAGAGTTCCCTTGTGCCTGGCCCTGGCACTGACGGAACAAGCGATGAACCTGCTCGAGAAAACCGTGGTGCCTGGCAAGACCAAGACTATCGTGGAATTCAGCTCAGGTTCCACAGTCATCTCGATGTCTATGCTCGCTCGATTGATGCATGGTATTAGCGACACCAGGGCTTTCCTGAGTAACAAATCCACCGAGACTAAGTTACGGATGATGCAGTTCTTCGGGCTGGACGTCACCCTGTTCGGTGGCCCATCTCAACCTGACCCGTTAGATGAACGCGGGGGCATCCAGACTGCTCGGGCGATGGCCATGGGGTCTGAGGAGATTGTTAACCCCAACCAGTATGACAATGACGACAATTGGCGTGCGCACATCCGCTGGACTGGCCCTCAGATATTCAAGCAATTACCAGAGATCAACGTACTCTGTGCCGGGATGGGGACCTCGGGGACGATGACAGGATTAGGGACCTACTTCAAAGAAATCAAGCCATCTGTGCTTCGGCTTGGAGTGTGCACTGCGCCCGGGGACCGGGTTCCAGGACCACGGACATTTGCCCTGATGCAGGTACAGGAGTTTCCCTGGAGGGAAGCGCTGGATGTGCACGAAGAAGTCAGTTCATATGACGCGTTCTCGTTATCCTTGGACTTGTGTCGCGAAGGGGTCGTCTGTGGGCCGTCATCCGGTTTGAGTTTGAAGGGACTTTATCAAATGCTGGAGAAACGCAAGATGGCTGGCACCTTGCGACAACTAGCGGGACCAGATGGTTCGATCCACTGTGTCTTCTTATGCTTCGATCTGCCCTATCAATATGTTGGCGACTATTTCGAGAAGCTAGGGCCCGAGAGGTTTCCTCCAATTCGTAATCAGGTAGGTCGGCGAGCTACGTATATCGAATTGAGGAGCCCGGGTATGCTGACTGTTGTTCTTGTAGAACCTCGTTGGCGTTGATCTCTACCGCTATGATGAGAGCTGGGAAAGAAGTCCTGTGGTTCTGTTCACCGACTATTACGAAATACCCCAATGCTTTTCAACCCACCCCTTGAGCGCTATGGTGCTCCGGCCTCTGCGCTGCGTGTTGGATTTGAGGACCGCGGGAGACTTTGGCACTTGGCACCTCCCGGGATCGGTAAACATTCCCCTGCACAGTCTCGACTCTCATACAGCCAAGCCATTCAGCGACGCAGACGTACTGGAGGCACAGTGGCTGGAGTTGGAAGCGTTATTCAGCAATGCAGATGTGCTTGGCAAGTTGAGTGGCCATCAGGTGCTAATGCTCTGCTACCATGGGGATACCGCGCGGGTAGCCAGTAGTGTATTGCGGGCCAAGGGGATAGCAGCGGATAGTCTCCGCGGAGGATATCAAGCGCTGAAAGATCATTTGCTGTGGGGAAGCAGCAATGGGGTGGATTCAAACCAGATGGGCAAAGCAGCCACCGCAACAGTAGAGGCTGTGGATGCAGCAGCAGAAGATGCAGTTGTTGCTGCAGCAGTAGAAACCGCAGTGGTGGTCACGGACCCACGCTAGACCGAATGAGGGATGCAAACGATAAGGTTGCATCTCATCGTTTCAATCAAATTACTCTCTTCTTCTTAATGTACTTCCTCGATGATGATATCTCAGCTCCTCATTCTATGGTTATTCCAAAGTTAATTTATTATTACTAATTCTGCTTCTCCACTGTTATGCCCTCTCCCTTCCGCATAGGGTTAGAAACTATCTAGATGCGTCAAGCATCCATTTACTTGCAGACTGCTCCATATCCTGCGCAAACTTGCTCACCAGCCAGCCTATACATAGATGAGCTACGAGATGATGGAATCAGCAAAAAAGTACATCGTAATTTCCCATTCATTCCGTTAGTCAGATTGAAAGGTCATGCATGCTAAGCACACCGAGCAGATTGACCCCAAACACGGCCCGCATGCGTATGCATTCCACGCTAACCGGAGAAATGTGCTCAATTGTGAGCAATCCTCAGCCAATGAGCAACCCGCTGTTACAGGAAAGCATCATGTTGCCAGGTGAAGCTGCTGCTACGACGCTGGGGAAAGGATCTGGTGTTCCGTACCGTGGATAATGGTTGTCAAGGCACGCGAAGCAGCTGAATCATGCTGTTGCATCGCCCTGTATCTAGGGCCCCCTGCTCGATCATACAAAACTCAACACTTGAGACACATGGCCCTTACATGGATCATTCTGGTGACCTTGTTCCTGAACCACGTTGTGGATGTAAGAAGTGCATACAGAAAGCGTCATCATATCCAGTTCTGCAGACTGGTGTCTCTGCTCACTAACCTTTCCTCAACATGGGGCTGCCATGGCTGGACCAGCCGGTTATGCTACATTCTTCCCGGGCTGATCACTGCACCTTGACCCCAGAGCAGTGTGCCTATCGTGACGCACATTGGAGATACTGGTACGCCTCAATGCTCCCATATAATTGACTCCATGTTAATCGTGTCTTCATTAACAGGTATCAATCCGACCACGTCTATGCTTTGAATACCATATACTTTCTATGTGCGACTGTCGGCGTTTTCTCCCTCCTGCATCTGATTTCCAAGTATGGTCCGCAGTCCTTCAAGAGGACTACAATATGGCAACGATCAACGACAGTGGGAAGATATCTTGCCTACCGATGCTTCAAGCTACCCGTGCTGCGCTCTAGCACGTCGTCGTTGGGGGTCATTCTCCTGGTGTCGGCTGGAGTAGTATTCTTCTTGGGTTGGTACTTCAATACTTAAGCACTAGAGCCCTTGACTGACTATACCAAGCCATGACACTGGGACCGCAGCCTTACTACTGGCCCAATACAGAAACGGTCTCCTATGGAGGTAGCCCGCCAATTGCGACGAGAAGTGGATGGATGGCCCTGGCTCTGCTACCATTTGTCTTGTAGGCCACTCTCCAACCGACGGCAATATAACCGATAACTGACCTCAAGTAGAGCATTGAGCGCAAAGGCTAATTTTATCTCAACTTTGACCGGCGTGCCTCACGAAAAGCTTCAAGTATGTCTATAATGAATATGGCAAGATAAAAAACTGACCTTGCCCAGGTGTTTCATCACTGGACAAGTTATGCTATGTTTGTCCTGGCGCTCGTCCACACCTTTCCTTTCATTATTTACCACATCGATCAAGGCGATATGGTCGACCAGTGGAAGACGGAGGTTACATACTGGACTGGGGTTGCCGCTCTAATTCCGCAGGCATATCTGACATTCATGTCGTTGCCAGCCATCAGGTCAGCCCAATTCAAACTAAATGATCAACTCAAACTGACCCCTACAGGAACCGATTCTATGAATTCTTCAAAGCCACTCATTTTCTTGCCGCTCTGGTATTCATCGTATTTTTCTTCTTGCACTGTGACTTCCGCTTGTCTTCATGGTAGGCTCCCCTAGACCACCACACCATGGATCCCGCTCACCATATCAGGGACTACTTCATCTCCGCAGGAGCAATCTACATCCTCAGCTTATGGATATCCAACATTCGCACCTACTTCATGCATGGCCGCCACACAGCCACAATCGAACACCTCCCCTGCGGCCTCGTCCGGATCCGCATTCCAACAATCATGGCCTGGCGCCCAGGCCAACACGTTTTCGTCCGATTCCTCAGCCTCCAGCAAGGCATCCACTGTCTCAGCGCCCACCCCTTCACCATCTGCTCCCTCCACCAGGACTTCGAGAAAACCGGCAAAGCCCCTGAAATCATCTTCTACGTCAAGCCGCGCCGCGGACTAACAGCCAGTCTGGGCAACACTGCCCTCGAAAAGCCGAACTCATCTGAGACAGTGCTCCTCGAAGGCCCATATGGCGGGATTTCCCATTCCGTCGATTTCGCCCGGTTTGACACTTATGTCCTAATTACTGGAGGAACTGGCGGTGGCTTTTCCCTGGCCATTCTCGAGGAAGCACTGCGGACTCATCAGCAGCAACAGCAGCAGCCCACCGCAACAATCCAAGTACATTTTGCAACCCGCACCGCCGCCCTCGCAGACTGGTACCGGGAGCAAATCAAAGCCAAGCTTGCAGCCTACAACGTCTCAAGCGACAATATCTCCCTCTCCATTCACGTCACCACGAAGGACCCCCTCTTGCCCACACCAGCTTCGGGATCGCCCCTGATCCCAGACTCAGTGGAAAAGAGACAACCCGGTGATTCCGTCGACTCAGTCTCATCGCAGGTGGACATTGCAGATACGGTTGTCCAGATGGGGAACCGACCAGACATATCAGGGATTATCGCAGCCAGCACCACATCCAACACGTCAAGACGCATCGCCGTCTTTACCTGCGGCCCGGGGTCCATGATCCGCGACGTGAGAAACGCAGCTGCAGAAGCGCAGGGCCAAGTTCTGAAGAAGGGTAGCATTGTGGAGGAAGTCTATCTGCATACGGAATCATTCTCGTGAGTCCTCCACTCTGCTTTATAGGATCTTAATTAACAAATATACAATAGGTGGTAACATCCTTTTTCGCGTATACAACTTCGACCCGAATACAATACTTGATCGTCACATTATATACTTGCTTGTACCTAGTTTGATTTTTCCCATCTTTGATCTTTCATCTTTGCTTCTTGTGTGATACTACCCCCTCCCTCTTTGCTCGTTATTCCAGCATATACTTACATATTGTACCTTAATACCCTCAATTACTCACTAAAAGATAGTACTTATCCCATATGGAACCTCTCACCACTAGTAAAATTACTTACGCTTACGAATTCCACTCCAGACTTGGCTCCAACACAGATATAATACTAAGCAGAAGTGATACTACTACGTCGTACCTAATAATACCTCTTATCATAAAGCACCGTACATATCCTAGTACTACTTACCTAGTTGTACTAAAATGATCACTATTCGAAAATCCAGATGAATCATATACTAGTAACACATCTCATTTGATTCTGGGCTTCAATCCAATCCAATCCAATTCGATCCATCTAAAAACCACTAAGTTCCTTCCTCAATTGCCCAAATTTCGATCTGAATCAATCTAGATAGCCAGCCAAGCTATCAAACATATAACACAGACAAATCAAGTACATCTCATCTCATCTCATAATCATCCAAAACCAGACATTAGCTAGTACGTCAGATTCTCTAAATCTATAACCCGAACGAACTGAACATGGAACACGCACACATGGAACACCGATGATTCGAAAAGAATAAAGAATATAGGTATCAACGAAAAAGCGCCGGACCCGTGACTGACTCTATGAGTGGAGAGTAGAGTGTAGTATAGAAAAAGCAGACAGATATAATAGTCAAGCAGAACAAAACAGAGAAGAGCAGAGCAGAGCAGAGCACATGCCTCTTTGCTTCTGTCTATAAGTATATGTCACGTGTTGCATATATGCAACTGTAAGTAGCCCACTCCCCTAATGAAAGATCCAAGGATCATAAACTGGATCTTGTAAAAAAGGGGGGGAGGATATCATCATCAACGTCGTCGCAAACAAATGAAAAAGTAAGCGGTTAATTCTTGCCCTCCAAATACTCCATCAACGAAGCTCTCATCCGTACGTTTACCACACCACCCACACCATACGCCGGAACAATCTTGCCCATGCGCGCAAAGCAACTGGGGATATAGTCGCGTCTGATGCGCGAGGTGCGCTCACGCCATCCCAACCCGCCCGGCGGTTGCCGGTTATACAGATCCAATCCGAGCAGGTGCATAGGCGTACTCGCGAACTGCATCAGAGCCGGACAGGAAAATTGCGCGAGAGCGGATTTCATTCCGGGTGTGGAGGCGATGGAGTCTGGGATGGAGGGAGCGACAAGGGCGGGGATGTTGAAGGAGGCGAAGATGGTGATGCTGTCGCGGAGACAGAAGAGACCGTAGGAGATATTGGGGACTTTGGCGGCGCCGGAGGGGTGGCAGGAGGCTGGGGTGGATGTAGATGTAGCTCTGGAAGCGGGTTGTGGCGCTCCAGATGTCGCTGCAGGAGGAGAGGGTTTTGCACCGAAGATGCGCGCGAATCGGGCGTCCTTGTATACGCAAATACCCATGTTCACGGCGGTGGTGGTGAGGAATTTGGCGGTACCGGGAAAGACGGTCGAGAAGGGCTTATCGCGCACGGTGGAGGTGAAGGTGTCAATGGTGTTCGCGGTGAGGTAGGTGGATGTGTAGAGGGTGTAGATAAGGAGGAATGGGGTGCTGAGGAAGAAGCTCCCCGGTTGTGTGAACATGGAGCGGAAGCAGGATGTGATGGTCTGGCGGATGGGGACGCCCTTGGCTGCTTTTTCGATAATCGCGCTGGTTCAGAGAAGTTATCCCGTTAGATTTCCTTTCCTTATCTTTGTTTCTCTTCATATGGCATGAGGATGTATCGAGGGTAGTTTGTAGCTAGCATACCGATCAATGACGGTGATGACAGGACATGTCAAGGCACCTGCAGTCGCCGCACTGGCGACATCGACTCCCAGTCGCGCACCTAAACGGTTGGTATTCCAATCCGACGAGATGGACTGCTCCGTGATGGCGGACATGGGGAGAGGCGCTTCGGAGGAGAGCGCGTTCCGAGGCATGGTATAGTTTCACCGGTCGGGGATGCGATCAGAGAAGTGGTGAAAGAGACAAGCAAAAGGAAAGAAAAGACAGAAAAAACGAGCAAGTCTAGGGCCGAGATAGGATCGCCCGGGGTGAAAAAGAGAAGGAGGTTACAGCGACAGCTCGATTAACGTCATCCAGACCAGCGCAGGAGAAGACAATTGCCGGGGAGGGCGGATGAGTGAGATTGTCGGGGTTTGGGGATGGCGAACAGGTTCGCAGTCCAAAACGAGGGATTAAGGCACGGGAGCCCGACGGGATTACAGGTCCATTGCAAAAGAAAAAAAAGAGCTCGGAGTTTGTTAGTCTCGCGCCCGACATACATAAGTAAGAGCGAGTGAGCGAGAGATCAGATCCATCGCGACAGCGACTCATTATTTAATCGGTTTGCAGGCGGACGAGAAGTGTCCGGCCAATGATTGGTCCAGCTTTTGCAACGCCCTCGGGATTGCCTCCGATGCCGGCCGATCTTTCCGCCAAACTGCCGACGGATCCCTGGTTTTTGAGGCCATCACCATTCCCGGATAAACGGTTCCCTGCCATCCCCGGGATAAACGATCCACCGACAAGACAATATTACAATGTAGGATGTTGCAGATAATATAGTTGTTTCATTCCCCAAGAAGTTTTTACTACACTCATTATTTAATGCTCCAGAACGCCCAAATGATCGTCTCTTAAAATCGTGACCGTAGCACTCAATCAATGCCTCAATTACAGGAAGAACTTGCACAATCCATCAGTCGCGCGCGTGTTATGCATACGTAGCTTAGTTGGACGAGTTCGCCTGGAAGTCGTCCAGCGTGACATTGACAGCACCAGCTTGCACCAGCTGCATCCATTATTAGCTCAAAGTGATCAATCACCCCCATTTGAGAGAAAATGGCAAACTTACCGCCCGTCGCAAGTCATCAATAAGATCATCCGCATCTTCAATACCCACGCACAGCCGGATCAGATCCTCGGGCATGGCGCGCTCCCGTCTCGTCTTCTCATCGATACTGGCGTGGCTCATGCGGCATGGCATACTGATCAAACTGTTGACACAGCCAAAGCTGACACTGATGGCCCACAGCTTGGCACTCTCGACAATCCGCTCACTGACACCCACGTCACCAGTCTCGAACGAGAGCACGGCTCCCGATCCCCGAGCCATCGAGTGGTGCAGCTCATACTGCGGGTGCGACCGCAGACCAGGGTACCGCACCTTGAAGCCATGAGTTTCCAGGAAATCAGCAATGCGCTGGGCATTGCTCTGCTGCTGATCCATCCGAACCTTGAGCGTCTTCACTCCACGCAGCAGCAGCCATGAGTCGAAAGGCGACAGACCGCAGCCGGAGGCGTTGATTGTGAAGTAGAGGCGTTCGCCGAGAGACAGGTCGTTGACGGCGAGCACACCCGCCATAAGGTCATGGTGACCGGAAAGGTACTTGGTACCACTCTCGTACACAATATCGGCACCGAGTTCGAGAGGGTTCAGCAGAAGAGGCGACATCATGGTGTTGTCGACCGAAACGACGCAGTTAGGGTTCGCTTCGTGGGCAGCGGCAGCAATCTGAGGAATATCCACGATCTTGATGAGTGGGTTGGTCGGCGTCTCCAGCAGGACCATCGCCGTCTTCGAGGTCAGAACCTCGCGCACTTTTTCCGGCACCGTAGTATCAACATGGTGGACGATGATGCCACCGTTCGTGGACAGGTACTTCAGAAGACGGTTGGTGCCACCGTAGAGGTCATCACCGGTCACAACTTCGTCGCCAGGACGAAGCAGGCGGGTAATCACATCCAATGCAGCCATACCAGAGGATACGACGAGCGCCCGCTGGGCGGACATGATCTTGGCGAGATGACGCTCCAAATGTGTCCGGGTCGGGTTTCCGGAGCGAGTGTAATCATATTCGCCGCCTCCACCACCGGAGGTCTGTTTGAATGTAGCGCTCTACAAAAGCATCAATTAGCCCTATCCTCCCGCTCGACTCATGTCCTGTCATGGTTGACCCCCGGGAAATGAGGCATCACGGGGAATTAATCTGTACCTGGTAGATCGGAACGCTGCTAGCATTGTACTGGTCATTTCCCTCCGTATATACAAGCTCCGTGGCAATGTTATAGCGACGGCCACCATGGGGGCTCGAAGGGGCGGGGGAGGGAGGCAGGTCGTGACCCTCGAGGTCAACCCGAGGGAAAGCCTTCTTCACCGCGGCATCACTACTTGATCCTGCGGCCGACATCGCTGCGGGGACGGAACAGCGGGGAGATGAGCAAGGGCGAGAGAAAGGGGTCGGAAAGAAGGGAGAGTCACCACCGGATATGACAACAGGTGGGATTGGACAAAAAAGAGATGACAATGGCAAAAAGCAGAATGAAATTGCCAAAGAATGATGGGATAACAGGAGATTCTGGTATGGAAAAGGCGAAATTATTATCTTCCCCAGAAGAGTCATCCCCCGGGAGTAGTCAGCATCGACGGTTGCCCGAGTCGGTAAAGCTGGCCCCAGATCCCGCGTCTTGTCATTGGCTGAACCGCCCGCCCTGCGATGTCGTCATCCGCTAGGCCCAAGCGGGAACAGTCTCGTTGCTGACTCATATACAGCCTGAGGCAGACATCGAGCCAACAACTAATAATCACCTGTTACGTATAGAGAGAATTTTACATTCCAACTGAATTATTCCATCAGAAGTTTACTTGCAATTTTCATTGCATCATTTCGGCTCTACCACTAAAAGTCATTATACACATGAATGTAAGGCACATCCTCCAGTTGCGCCTGATCCCACCGCCCACCGTCAAGAATGACACTCATCCACATCTCCAACAACCGGGGAGATCTGGACATAAGGCTCGCTGTACTGAAATATAAAACACAATATACCCTTCGGAATTCCGAGGGACTAGCTGGACAGCATATGGATGATTAGACCACTATGACCGTATATCAATCAAACAACCACCCATGCCATATCAAATATAGAAAGCGCTATAGACACAACGCCGCTTAGGTCGCCAGATCGCCGAAACTACCGTTAATGCCGAAAAATTGGAACCTGAGAGAGTCATGAGTTAGTATACTTGCAGTCACATTTCTTGTTGAGGCCCTGCTCTGAGCCACCATGACCAACTTACCAGTCCTCCACATTGAGTGTGGTGGGAGCTGTCGGGCCGCTCCTTGAGCTACTGCTCCAATTGTCATCCTGACTCGCGGCGTCCATAGGCGCTCCGCCCAGCGTCGCGTCCATATTCTGCATTGGCCAAGCCTGCTGGCTTTCTATCCCAAACACCTGCTGTGAATGCTGGCCTGGCAGGCCCATTCCAGGGGTTAGAGTCGACATGACTTCCGGGCTGCCCTGAGCGGCGGATATACTACCACGTCCTGGTATTTGCTGCGGCATCATCGTCCGTTGGTCCATGCTTTGAGCTTGTAGCTGAGACTGCATCTGCAGTTGCGGGTCGACCGTGTTCGGTTGGGGCGATGTCAATTCTGGGAAGAACGTCGTGCCGTCAGGGAACAACTGATCCGGTTGGAAGTTCTCCCACAGTGATGGGGAAAGATTGGGTGATGTACGCGTAACAAGGAATAGATCCGGGGGCGTGGCAGGCAAGGAGTATTGATTGAAAGGAGTCGTCGGGCGCGTATTACCGCGCGAGGTACCCGGCTGCCCGGGAGCTGGAGGGGAGCCTTGTGGCAGGTTCAGACCCGGAGGCTGCATCTCTCTCGAGGGCGTGACTGCAGGCGTTTGGGGACGAGATCGCTCGTAAGATACCGGTGGCGTGGGCCCTCCGCCATTCGGTAGGCCAAATTCCATCTCGTCGAACTTGCGCTTGGGGGGTTCGGGCTTCTTCGCAGGCGGCTGCTGAGCAGCCTCGGGCCGTACCCGCTGATGTCTCTTGCCTGCAGCTTTCTGAAGGCGCTCTTCTAGGACCTTGTTCCCGAGAATGGACTCAAATAGCGTATGCACCATCTTGGCTACGAGCCAGACCTTAGACACATCCTTGAGGGCTTGCATACAGATGTTAATCCGTTCCTGGCAGGTGGCCACAATTGAGGGAACGGAAGATCGCATTTGATAAACATGCATGATCAGGGCCGAGAACAGGCTGTAGACACTATACAGGAGTTAGTAGATGTCAACATATGGTCGATGCAGGAACTCACATAAAGGCAGGCGCATATCTGATCTCGCTGTGATTGTGGAGGTTCTCAACAATTGAAGTGATCATTCCAGCAGCCTGGAACGCAATGGTTCGCGAAGGGTAGGCCATCTCTTCTACGCGGTAGTTGCTTGAAACGGAAGACGCAGGCGGCATATGGGCTCGATGCAGGAGACAAAGTGTGGTGCTTGACCTAGTTAGTTTCGAGACCGAACAAACTCCCTTATCGCATGACTCACTAGTAGTTGGCATGGAGAAGAGCAGCCCAGAAGTGATGCCGTTGCCGTTGCCAGCACACCTCCTTCGGGCAGTTTTGGAGCCAATCTGCCAATGCCATGTCGGAGTGGGTGAGATCCATAGCGTTCATCCGTCTTGATTTCGAGGCCACGGAATACTGCTGGGAGAGGACCAAACCCATGATTTCGCAGAGCTTGACATATTGAAGGAAAAACTGCACGTGCACCGGGTCTGGCGAATACTCCGCCGCGATGTCGATCTCATCTTCAATGAAGTCGTCTTCCGTCAACATCCCGACGTCCGAATCGTCAGTATTGATACCGATAGGCCGGCCGAGCGCGACAGCCACTGATCGGTCCCTTGTGAACAGGGTCCACCAGATGCGTTTCCACAGCCTCTTATCCGGCTTGGTAAGTTGAGACGATTCCACACTGTAGTGTCGTTAATAAATGTGCATTAAGGGACAAGTCAGCCTTGTGCATACCTTCGATGCATACCCGAACCCTGAGCCACGACCGTGGCCACCCTGGTCCAGTAGAAGACATTCTTCGTAACATCTAAAGCAGGTTAGCACATATACCCAAGGAGTTCAAGGACGATTAGCATAAGCCACTATCCATACCTTCAGGTCCTTCCCAGTACCAGCCTAGAAGAACCAGCGCTTGGACAATAGTGACGCGGTCATCCTCGTAATTAGCATCGTATAGTGCCTTTGCCCTCTTATAGAACGTCATGGCAGCTGGCGTAGTAGAGCCGTTGGCGTCCATCAATTGCGGATTGGTGCAGACCCTCGAACCAGCCAGAAGTATGGCTTGGAGAAGAAGTAAAGACGGGGGGTTCTTTGGATCACGATACTGTCGCATGAAGCGGCTGCGATTGACGATGGGCACAACGGGGGCCACCCATTTAAAGTAGGCCTCAACCAGCTCATCACACAGTGGCTTTGGAGGCAGCAGGAAGGCGCCACGTTGGTGCAGAATATCCAACTCCAAACTATCCAGATCCGTCAACCGAGCAGGCGTGCCGCCCATGTTCGGGGGTAGAGGGTAGTGTACGACATCGGTGGTGCCATGGCGGTCCTGGACGAGCAGCGACAGGTTTGACGACTCTCCAAGATATGCCACCCTCCCCGCTTCCTTTATCGGGGCGCGCGCAAATTTAGGCTTCATAAATTGAGCATACATCGAATTGTGGGAAGCCTGTTGAGCGGCCTGCGATTCGGTGAGGCTAGTGACCGGCATACCGTCGACAGCCATCCGACTCCTCTGATAGCCAAAGGCATCCTTCCCGCTTTCGACTGGTAGTGGCTCGGGTTTGCTCGGCGGCGATTTCGGTTCGGCTTCCTCACCTCTAGTAAACAAGAAACGAAGCATCATGGTCAATATAGTTCGACACCGACGATGGGATGGAAGACCGAGACATACCCGCTTGTTTCCTTTGACTTGGTTTGGTTCTTCTTGCGTTTCGGCGTAGGGATCTTGCACTCGATCGAAAAGGCCACGCAGTTGGTGCATGGCACCCCTAGACTGGCAGCATCGCAGCGAACCTACCCATGGAGTGGCGTGATTAGCGAGCTTGTTCGGCCGTCCACGATCACAAGGCGCAGGCCAGGCACGGGCAGGACTGGGACCATCCATCCGAGTGGGGACAGGTGGTAACACGGAGGAAAAGGGGTATAGACTCACTTTTCGAGCATGGCATGTCTTCACAAGCGCAAGAGAATAACATGTTAGCCAAACAAAAGTCCTATAGATCGAGATGTGGTTGCATTGTCTTTGTCCTTGCGCGCGGCGCATTACCTGCGACCGGCGAGTAAGGAGCAAAAGCAAGCTGGGATCTGAGCCGAGGTGCCGAGGCTCAACAGCACAAACGCGACCTCGCAGGAAGCAAGACGTACCTCACAAGCACGCGACGCACGTTGTCTATTGGGAGAAAAGCGATTAGATAAAAAAGATTAGCTTCTATAAGATCTCGACCAAATTTGAATCTATATTTCACGTCCTGTAGTCCCCCCGCTCGGATTCTGGGAGTTCTGCGCCAGGCAGTCTGGCTTCATCACTTACAGCCCCGCGAGCGCAAACGGGCAAAAAAGCAATCACCACAACGGTCAACACTCACCTTCTGAAACTCATATGTCCGTTTGGTCCCGTGCGCACAGTAATACCTGAAGTGCCCGTTGAGCCCGCTGTACTTGGGGCTGGGCTGGTTTTGGAAGCTGATGGATCTGTCTGGTTTTCGGTCGTGCTCATGGCCACCAGGTATCCATCCAGAGACTTTGCGACAAAGAAATGGTCTGGAGCGACGAGGGCCAAGGGGGGGTAGGTAAACGACTCGAGGTTTTGGGAATTAAGTTTGTGTGGTCGAGGCTCGAAAACGAGTAAAGTGAAAGAATAAAGAAAAAAAGGGAACAATACGTCAAAAGGGAAAGAAAGGGAAAAACGAGAAAGGGGAAAAGAGAATCGAAGGAGGACCAAGGTTCAAGTATGGATAATATGGAGAAGTAAAGTAGGCAGTGTGGTGACCGATATTTTGCTTTTTTTGCTGGGTGTTTGGGGATTCTTTTGATGAACCGCTTACTGGCCAGGCAGATGAACTTGAAGGAACGGAACGGAACAGGTAAAGCACCAAGCTAGAAAGACGGGGAGCAGCAGGAAGAGGGGAGGGAGGATTTGGCGCCACCCGACCGACCGATGGATGCGATCGATGGAGCCTGGTGGAAGGCTGAGGTCACAGGGGAGAAAGAGAGGCAATGTGGAGGGGCAGAGGGGAGAAAACTTCCCGGGAAATACTGGGCTCAAAAGAGAAGGTAATGGATGATGACTCCAGGAACCAGTGCCTGATGGAGAGAGATAATCACTAAAGTTGTGTTGCGACAAGGAAAAGTAGTAAGTACTAGTAGACTAGTAAACGAACTGAAACTAACTCAATGGCAACGGGCGGGAGTATCCCACCTCCCCAGAAAGCAAGTAGCAGTAGCAAGCAGCAGCAGTAGCAAGCAGCAAGCAACGGTTCAAGCGTCTTTTTCCTACTGGCCCTGCAGGGTGGCGTCAGAAAGTCTTAGACCTGAAAGTATGGTTTTGCTGGGGCCCACGAACAACCAGTCACGGTGTTGGTTCAAGAGTTCAGTTGTTTGGGACGTACCTCGACCGACCTAACTAAGTAAAGGGGAAGAGGACTGAGGAGGGGGAAAAGAAAGAATTATGAATAATGAACGAATTAGTCGGACTGTGGAGAAAGCTGCTTAGTATTGCTTCGTTCCCTGTCGCCGGACCAGAAATTACGGTCGGGCTAAGGCTCTTAGGGGGGATCCAGCCAGGGTCCATCCGGATGGTCATTCGACTTTTAGTCAGTCTAGCTGCTATTTTCAGTTCTTGTAGACCCGGTTCAGGTACAACCCAAGTATCTACCTTGGGGGAGGGGACATATATTCCCCCCTGATGGGTAGATGGTAACTCGCCAGAATGAGATGCGGATATATGGAAGTTGAATGGAATCTAGGCAGTACTTAGCTTAACTCCGATACTATCATGAGACCATGACAGGGACAGATGATACTCGTTGCTTTTACAGGGGAAATCCTGCCACCATGATCTGGCGATTTAAACCCGGAAGGGCTAAGTACTTACAACTGGCTGGGGATCCCCCAGAGCATCAGAGTACTACTACTAACTACTACTTAAGTACGCAAAACTCAAATTACTAGTAGGCTCTTTGAGATGGAAAATATCAGGCATTGCGATGAGCTAGTAGCTGCGAGCTATGACAGAACCCCCTTCTGCAGCATATGCATATTGATACATATATTTCTTAAGTTAACATCTCACGAAACCACTGTAAAGTAGAAAAAACAACACACAAGTCGGGTGGGATGGGATGGAAATGTCGGCACAACTTCCCACTCCTGCATTTGCCCGTGGATTTTAAGCTTCTTTCTTACGTTTCTTTTTCCAACTCCACTTAAGGTGGAGTCTGGGCCGTTTTTCTTTCTGCTTCTTCAGTACAATGTCGGTTATGCCCGCTTATGCAGCATGTACGGAAACAAAAGAAAGTCAGAACAAGAAACAGTCATAGTTAATAAATCATGGATAGAATCATTAGTCGAGTGTCAGAAAAAAAGCCATCGAGTAACTAACTAGCAAAAAAAGGTGTGAAAAGAACCATTGTGTCTGATGATTCTAGCCCACCTATACATTAATGACTATCTTCTTCCCCTAAAATCATTCTTACCTACCAGTTTTTGGGTCCGACTCTCAGTCTGGCCGCAAATCTTGGTTTTAATTCCCGTCGTGCTAAATATGGCGACCGATCCCCCATCCAACTTATCACCAGATTCACACAAGAACACAACCCTGTCAAATCCCAAACGCGAAACGAGCCTTACTCGCTAAGCGACGAGCTCTACAATCACAATGAGGGATTAATCAACAGAACCAATTCCTTGGCTTCAAGAAACACACACACAGCACAGGAACAAGTAAGTACCCTAGATTGCGTGTATATCTTCAGCTTAATGCAGGAGCAAATCCCCAGATCAAACCAATGGGAACCCCAACACCCCATCCTTCGCAATCTATACCCTTTTGGGCACAAAGTAACAAAAAAGAAAAGAAATCTCGGGGTCTAATCAATATGTGTCAAAAGGTAAGTTAGTTAACCTCCCCGCTCGCATATCCCGACGTCACCGGAGGCTACGGCACTAGTAGTAGTGTAGTACTACTTACTTCCGATCCTGCGTGTGCCTGACTTCTCTCTCTTTTTTTTTTTTTTTTTTTCCTCGTCTGCCTTGCGGGAATGGCGCGGGCTTTCCCCGCAACCCAGCCATCAGCATGCAGGGGGGAAATGGATAACTCGGCGGTGTGTGTGGATGTCCACGGAGCGATCTTAGCTTTGGCCCCCTCCCCAGAGCGGATCTGGACAGTAAGCCTGGCGACTCGGGGAGAGAGAGAGGGAAGGGAAAAAGCTTAGTGGCGTCATCTGTTAGGTCTGTTAGTGGTAGTTAGTCTAGCTTGTGAAACCTCGGCTGATGCTTTATCCTATCTATCCATCTACGTATCGATCGATCTATTTATGTCCGAATCGGGATATCCCCGGCGCGTGTTCGCCGCAATGGGGAATACGCTAACAGTGCAGGAAGAAGCAATTATTCAGCTAGACATTAATGCGGAGAGGGATATTTCGGCCGGAGCGGATTTTATTTGGAGGACGTTGCAAGGAACGACGCACGAAGCTGGTATCCAACGATTATGGTAAGGTTCGCGCTATCGGGCGCGTTCGCCTCGTCGGCTGTAGTGTGTATATTAAATCCAAATGCACGTATCTGACTATACTATCACACATGTACAAAATCATTACAACTCCGAGGTGGAGCTTAAGTTGCGCTGCGTCTTCACTTCTATTGGGTCTTGCGATGCTTTTTCTTGTCGACCATCGCAGTGCCATTCGTCTCTGTGGATCCGTTGACTGCGTCAATGGCGGTGCTTCGGGGACCAATGTCCACTCCACTGATCATCACCTCGCTGAGAAACTCCAGCACAGCTACAAATGTGCACAGAAAGCTGGCAATGCAGAAGTGGCTGATGGTCGTGCCAATGTCCAACCAGGAGCCCTCGTCGCGCACCATATAGAAGAAGTTCAGCGTCATGATATCCGAGATCGACATCACCACCATGAACAGAGCGCTGGGCGCGACCTCCAGTCGGCGGTTCAGAATGCCCAGGTTAGCACTGATGATGGCGAAAGGGATGAGGATCTTCAGAATCAGCAGGGCGCCCTGACTGAATGGGCTGAAGACCGGAATGAGCCGGACAACACTCTCCAAGGAGAATGAGGAGATCGAGGCGATATTGCCCGTGCTGAAGAAGGCTGATTGAAGCAGGAAAAAGAAGAAGAGCGCCACCCGTGCATCTGACACGCTGAGGGTCCGGTAGCGGTAAGCATGGCCTTCGACAACTGCTGTTGCGTCGGTGCCTGGCTTCTTAGAATCCACAGTGCCGTTGCTTGCCGCTGCGGTGTAGACATGAATAGCGTGCTCTAACCGTACCCAGGTTGCAAGAGTCAGGCAAAAGACGAAGTAAAAGAGCCCCTCGTACGAAATGGTAAGGATGATGAAGGATGGAGAGAAGGTGAGGAAAAGGACCATCAAGCGATGCAGGTAATGCCTATTGGGATACAGGCGGTAGAGGAAGGGAAGTAGCAGTGAGGTAACTGATTGAGTATGTTAGCCTGCGAAACAACTTAGAGGATAGGGAGTAGTTGTGCTGTGCAGTCTCCCTTGATATTGACAACTCACCCAGAACGAACCAACCGACGACTTGGTTACCAAATGGAAGACCTTCTTTAGCTTGAAGAGACATTGCACTAGATCTCGTAACTATCAATGCAAGCATGACCATGCCCAGCTATTCAGAATTAGCCAACAGTAACCGTGGAGTAGTAAAGGGAGCTGTGCATACCTGCATGCCCATGATGGTGCGCGAACCACAGCTGGGAAGAGTGATGGATGACTGCGCTGGGTGTGCTTTTCTCCCCAAGATGCGGTTCTCAAAAAGTAGGTATAACAGGCCGGTGAAGAACATTAACAGGCCACCCCAGGTTCTGCAAAATGTAATCAGCCAAGGTCGACAAGTTGGCAAGACGCTCAGTATATACATACATTGTGCCTATCTCTTCGACCTTGTTTGCCGGTAGCAAAGTGAAAGTGCTCATTAGAAGACAACCCACAAACCATGAAAGGGACAGCAGTGCATGCTTCTTCACGAATCCTGCTCCGTAGCAAAGGGGCCAAAAAGCGCCCAGGATAAAGCACACAGTAAAGATTTCGCGATGGAAGTAGGATTGCACCTGTAGACACTTATTAGCTGACACTCCAAGCTGCATGGGTAAGGTGACTTACCAAAGCCTCCAATATACCCACGAAGGCCAACAACTGAAATACAAACGCGACATAGCCACTTGCGGAGTGAACATGACCCATAAGGATGTCGCGGCCAGCAAGGAGAGCCTTTCGTCGGGCGAATACCTCTTCCCAGAAGAACACCGGGAAGAAACCGTAGAGATAATACCTCCAAGAGGAGTGCTGAACGAAAAAGACAGAGAAGAGCGCAACAAGAATTGACGAGAAGAACGAAGTGCTGAACGCCGTTCGGTCAGAGTCTGAGGTCCCATGAAGGACATGCAAGTCGATAACCGTAGTCAGAGCATAGGCTATCCAGCCCAGGTATCCCAGCGTGACGATGGTTCTGAGGAATAGCCAGTCGTATGTCTGTAAGTAGCGCAAGCCCTCCAAGGCATTTGCCAGTAAAGCGGACGACATTGCAATGGACTCGTCATAGGAGCCGCTTGTTATCTTGGACTTTATTTCCTCGAGGTGTTCATCAACAGAGGTTCGGCCGTGATCAGCTAGTGGCTCAAAGGGCCTGTACCGAAGCAGGGCTGCCTTTTTCTGTTCCTCCTTCACACGGTACATCTCCAAGACCTCCTGAGTGTTGGCCAACGCGGCCAGTGCCTTGTCCTTCGGACTAGCGTCCAGATATTGCAGCGGTAGCTGACCAACAGAATTAGTAGGAAAGTCGAGCCCAGTCAGGTATGCCATAAGGGCCGCCACATCAGCCTGTGCGACATCATTTCGCTGAATGCCGTCAAAGCCCCAATCGGACGACACGCCATCCTCGTGCCCAGTAAGTGTCCCTTCCTGCGAGTATCGAGGTCCGGCTACACCGGAACCCCATACAACAAGTGGCGTCCTAGTATTGTCCGGATGACCGTCTCCATGACTGCCCCAGTCGCTCATTCCATGGTCAGCTGTGAAAACGAAGGCGGTTTCATCATCCCCGTAAAATTCCTCCACCAAGTTGGTTATTTCCTGCACACCTCTGTCCACCAACTTGATATTACGAAGATATTCCTTCGAGTATGGGCGACTGAAATGACCGGTAGTATCAAGTCCAAGAAGATGGAGAAAGAAGACCACCTTGTCCTCGCGCAGTTTCGCATCCAGCTCAGGATCAGTTTTGGCGGAAGCGAACAGATCTTTCACCTTCTCAAATACCCAGGTGTCAAGCCGTGTAGCGTCGGACGAGAAGTCTTCCTCCTCTTCGCCGTATGTATCCGCATCCACCCTCCCGGGGACTGCGCCTTCCTGGAACATCAGAAGAATATCCGGACTGCCCCAGCTCCATGTATGCCGACTGCGATTGAAGACACTGTCGAAGTTCACCGGGTTCAGCTTCCATCCCGTGGTAACCGCCGACACATCCTCATATAACCCCGCGATAAGCGCAACGTGGCCGGGTCGCGACTCCGTAGGAACTCGAGTATGGGAGATTCCGAAAGTGCCATGGGAAAGCACACGCGAGCGAATAAAGGGGGCCAAGTAAACAGGATCCGCATCTTCTCCGGTGGTATCATCGGGATCGGGCAATGCTTGGAAGGCCTTATCAGCGCGCAGGCCATCGGCGACAAATAGGACGAGACGTTTTGCGGGGGCAGCAGCATCGGGTTCTCGTTCCACGCGGAACGAGCTCATGCCACTAACGATCGGACTGACGAAATAAATGTCGAAGATGGAATAGGCGTAAATTAGGTGGAATACCACCGCGAGGGTGAGGAACCCTACGCGGCCAAGTCGCGCCATGATTTCCGATATAGGAGACCCGGGCAGGGACAAGACAAATTAAGGGAGGGAAATGGAGACCGCAAAACGAATGCAAACCATTAGAAAGAGGAATAGATACAAAGAAGAAGAATGAAGCAAAAGGAATTTAAGAACGGCGAATGAGGCCGATGCAATTGCTTCCTCGCATCGAGCTCAAGAGAGAACGAGCAGATAAAGTGCAAAAGAACAAATGGGATGATGGCAGCTCAGCTCAGCACTTTTCCGCGTGCCTGAATTGGGGAACTTGGGGAAGGGACCCGCCACCAATCGGGGTCCTCCAATTGGACACGGACAGATTTACGGCGGGCCACAGGGTCCTCGGGTGCAGTCCCTTACTTTATTTGGTGGTATACAAGACACATAAGGAGTTGGATTTACTTATGTAGTTATTGTGCGCGAGTTGACTCAATGTCTTCTGCCACTGAGAACCATCATCTTCTGATCTTATAGCCGGATAAATACCATCACATTCCCGCCAAATCGGATAGTATTGGAAAAGTATAACATAAGAAAAAGCATGGAATCGCTCCAGAAGCGCCCTAACGCAGTGTCCCGGCGTCTGCTATGCGATAAGGGATATCTCCAAAAGACTCAACCCAGGTAATCAAAATTCTCAAAAAAGAAAGCCCAATCACAATGACAGTATAGATAAAATAATGGATTTGCACACGAGTGACCCGCCAAGCGATCAGATGGCAGCAGTACTCCGCCGCTTGGTCAGCGCATCGATCACTCTGGTATAGAACTTCGATGCTTGTTGGCGAACAAATGTAATGTCGACAGTCAAGTACTCGGGAAGAACATCAACCAGCTCACGGTCTCTGTTCTCATCCAGCAGTGGGATATATTGAAACTCGGCAGATTCAAAGTTGGCCGACGATACGTGGGGCACAACCAGCTTGAAATGAAGGGCTGTACTCTGTTAGAAACCTGTATCAAGCCATCAGGAGGCATGGTCAACTTACTTCCATTGCTACCAGTCTGAATACAATCATACAAATTGTCAGACGGTCGCTTCTTAACATCACGAATTATTAGGCCTGTGAGATCAGTGTACAAATCTTCCTTGAGCTGCGCAAATTGAGCTGCCTGCGCGGCTTCAGCAGTGACCGCAGCAGCATTCGCACGATTGGCACCGCTCTTGATTGCACTTCCAGGCATCTTGATGGCTGCATTCTCAAGGCTCGCAGCCGTGTTACGAGCCGCCGCAAGCTTGGTTTGCAAAGCCTTAACCTCAGTCTGTGCCGAGGAGAGCTGACTCGTCGCCTCCTCAGCTTGCGACTTCAACTGCGCTACTTCGGCATCCCGTTCCTTGAGCTGTCGTTGGAGCGACCGACTTTGCTGACCAAGTGCCTTCTGGGCCTCTAACTCTGCCTTCAATGATGCTATCAGGTTGTTCGAAGCTAGCAGCTATCAGCATATACGATGCCACGAAGTAATGCTGCAACACTCACCGTTGGTCATCGACTCGCACTGTTTTCGTAGTTTTTCCATGTTCGAGTTCGCTTCAACAATGCCAATCTCTTTAAGATTCCGATAGCGATTCTCAAGAGTATCGCATTTCTTCGTCAATTCACCAATCCGACGACGCAACTCGGGCTCCACATTGGCCTCGGCCGTTCCTCCTAGCCTTGACTTTGAGGGAGAGCTGTAGATGCCTCTCTGGGATTGTCGTTTTGTGGGGGAGCGTGACACGGACCGGGCTTCTATCGGCGCATCTTGAAGCAGAGTCTCGTCCACGACATCCGGGGCAGTGCTTTCATTATCTTGTGCGTCTTTGTTCTCCTCCACTTCGGGTTTCCGTTTTTGTCTCTTCGGTGGTTCTGGTCTGTCTTCAGGTTTGTCCAGCGATTTGCGTTGTCGGCCAGTTGATGGAGTGTACTCGAATCCACCATCTGTCTGAACTGAGTTCCTTGTAGCGGCATTTTTCCGGCCACGCGGGGCAGCTCTCGTAGACTTGGTGGTCCTTGCTGGCTTTGCAACTTCTTGTGCATCGTCTGCTTCATCATTCGAGGCAGCAGTGCCTTCCGCCTCCTGATCGCCTGCTTCGTGTTCTGACTCCCTGACCTCAGCCTGCTCTTCCGATGTGTCTTGTGTTGCTTGAACCGAGTTTCTGCTGCCCTTGGGTCTGCCCCTGCGGCCGCTCTTTCTCGTAGGTGCCTCCGACGCTTGCGGGGGTGCTGTACTGGAATCGCGCCCAGCTTGCGTTAGGGGCTTCATCTCTGCAGATTTCGATCGAGGCCTTCCTCTCTGCTTCTTGGTAGGGCGTTCCCTTCCCGAGTCATTAGCTTGGATAGGATCCTCATCGCCGGCTGAATTGGATAGCGCAGCAGCGGCCTTTCGTTTGGGCATTGTGAGAACAGTATATATGGGCTATATAGAGTGATAAGATAAATTGAATATAAAAAGACGGCGTGACGTGAATTGTGGGGTGAATGGACGCGACGAGGGTCACACTGAGCTCCGCGTGCGCGCGAGCTCCTCCGCCGCCCGACCGCAAACAACAACACTGTGGCAGTGAAGCATGTGACGGCGTCGGCAAAGCCACGTCTCCGACCGCTCGGCGCCACACCTGCGCTCGCTGTCGCCGACGGCCGTCCGACCCCCATCGCATGCATCGTTACAGCTTTAATCGATAATCTGCCGCTGCTGGACTCGGGGCATTCACTAACAGACGATAGCGTTGCGGATATATATATTAGATCTTGGAGCATCTTAGTGATCGGACATTTGCTCCGCTATCCTGTCGTCATGGCTTCAGCGCGCGGTCCCCGATGGCAGCAGTTCTTGCAGGAATTGGTGATGGTTGCGGGCACCGTGAGTCCAAATGCTCTGGCAGATTCGTTTTACGACTAACTCGTCATCGCTATCAGTCGGCGTCTGCATACTTCCTCATCCGATATCTCCTATCCCGCCTTGACTTCGACCCGGAGTCTCAAAAGAAAGAAGAACAAAAACGCAAGTCGGCCGCCATCCTACGGAAGCTTGATGGAGGAGACGAGTCAGATGAGGACTCACCGCGTCGCGGAGGAAAAGGCGGACGCCGGCCAAAGAGAGGGGATCTTGTCCTCAACCAATACGAACAGGCTATTGCTATGGACGTAGTCGCTCCAGATGATATTCCTGTATCATTCGAAGACATAGGAGGTTTGGACGATATCATCGAAGAGTTGAAGGAGTCTGTCATCTACCCTCTCACAATGCCCCATCTCTACGCTTCGACATCATCGCTTCTTACTGCCCCATCTGGCGTCCTTCTATACGGGCCGCCTGGATGCGGAAAGACCATGCTTGCGAAGGCGCTCGCTCATGAGAGCGGGGCATGTTTCATTAATCTACACATCTCTACTCTGACTGAGAAGTGGTACGGCGATTCCAACAAGCTGGTAAATGCCGTGTTCTCGCTTGCCAGGAAGTTGCAGCCCTCGATCGTTTTCATCGATGAGATTGATGCCGTGCTGGGCACTCGACGAAGCGGAGAGCACGAGGCCAGCGGTATGGTCAAGGCCGAGTTCATGACTCACTGGGACGGTCTTACTTCGGCGAACTCGATGGGCGAGCCGCAGCGAGTGGTTGTCCTCGGTGCCACTAATCGCATAGGCGATATTGACGAGGCCATCCTCCGGCGGATGCCTAAGAAGTTTCCTGTCGCTCTACCCCCTGCAGCACAACGGCTTCGAATCCTCAGCCTGGTTCTGAAAGATACCAAGGTTGATCGGGATAACTTTGACCTCGATTATCTGGTCAAGGGCATGGCGGGTATGTCGGGTAGTGATATCAAGGAGGCTTGCCGGGATGCAGCCATGGTGCCGGTGCGCGAACTCATTCGCCAGAAAAAGGCGGCTGGACAACAAATGACGGCCGTTGATCCCAAAGAGGTCCGGGGTCTGCGTACAGAAGACTTCTTCTCGCGCGCCGGGGGTGTCCGGGTTATTCCCCCAGCTGCCCAGCTGGCGAACAAAGCCAACTCGGAGAAGGAGTGGAGTACTGAGTCGGAGGCAGCGTCCGAAGCTGAAGCACGAACACCCGCGGAGATGGCGGAACCTCCCGAGTAGTTGCTATCAGCTTTCTTTCCAATAAGTATTGTATGGCTTTGCAGATTATCACACGTCCCTTTTGACTCAGTACTGCGTAAAGGGCAAGGCGTTGGGATTCTTGTTTGCTTTCTTTTTTTTTCATTGTGGATATACTATCGGGATTTAATGGCTGTGATTTGTATGTGGCTTACGTCCTCATTGGGGATGTAGAGAGTCGATATACCCGCTGATGAGATCAGGATTATGAATTTCACCATCCAGCCTGTTAGTACTGTATAAAGTAGATAGAATCCAATTCGTAACCAACCAGCAAGATCATGAACTGGGTCTACGTGGCCAGTTAAATAAGCCAAGTTTCAAGGCAACGCTGCCGATCCGTGGAGGTGGTAATGCCATACGGTAACTGTACATACTGTGTACTCTGGGCGTATCGGGACGCCACCGGCCGACGTCAAGAAGAAACAAATTACGGCCCTCAGCGATGGACTTCAGGGCACCGCTTCAGCTGGGAAGGCATCTTGCCGATCAAAACCCATTGCCCACCAATTTCTTCTTCTTCTTTTCAATTGCTGCAGTTGCCCGCTGAATTATCCGCAAGCACCGAAAATCCCCGGTTGCTTTCTTTCATCTTGTTCCGACCGGAGCATGAGACAGCCACCCCGCCCTGCCGACGTCTGATCTGCCGACTTGAGTCGTCATCACAGGAGGCTAAACTCCATACTTCTTCCTCTTCCTTATCCCGCGCCTCCTCCCACACATCCTCCTCACCCACCCCCAACCTCCCCCCCAAACCCGCCTCAGTTCGTGGTCATCCATCCCCTGGGTTCAAAGTTGGATAATCCTGCGGCTGGAATACTTCCCCGGTTCATCTACTCGAAACACTGGTGATCTCGCCGTTCCCTAGATCCCCGTGCTAGCTCCGAGCTTCAGGACACGGATGCGATAACTACAGCGCCCGGATGACGAATGGTCTGTCGTAGAGACCTCCGATGGCAAATTGTGCCTGGGCGATCTCACACACAACACTGAGCTTCTGCCGGTGACCTGACGACTCCCGCCCCTCCTTAAATCTATCTTATCGCCCCCCTTAGTCGCCAGGGATGAGTTCCAACGGCGGCTTTGCCGACCTCTTCAGCCTTGGGACCGCGAGCACGACAAATACCGGCCGAAGATCCACCTCTACCATTCGATCGCGCAACCGCCGTCTGATCTCATTCACAGAGGATGATGTCGACGAGAATGGCAAACAAATGCAGTCCTCCGGGTTGTCGTCGATGCTATCCCCCGATAACTCCGCTGTTCGCTCCCGCGGTGCTACACCATCGCCTAACCCGTCCCGCGGAGTGTCCCCCATACCCATGAGACATCCCTCTCGAGCAACGGAAGCGGCCAACCGTAGCAAGGGAAATAGCTCCTTAGGTGGGTTCTGCCGTGAGGAGGAAAGTGGAATGATGTTTGCTGAGTCGTCGCGAGCCGCTGTAGACTTCTTTGATGCATCATGGACCTCGCTTCAAAGTCTAGCCTCGTCGGTACTAGGGAGCGATATTGCACGACCGGCCACCACCAACGGAAGTACTAGGACGCATGTGAGGAAGCCCTCCCGTCCAGATCCTTATATGAGGCCCCCTGCACGAACGTCGACACCAGCAACCTGGGGTCCCTCTGCCCCATCTACGCCGGAAATTGGAAGCGGAACCCAGGAAGAGAGACAGGCACTAGTGCAGGCAAAGAAAAGGGAAGCCCTTTTATTAGCAGACACTGGCCCGGCTTGGAGTACAACCCCGCGACACAAACGGCGGGATTCCAGCGATCGGACGGGTCATTCGAATATTGATCCTGACCTCGACGAGGATGCCTTAGCTTATATACATCATGTACAGTCCACAGATACCATCACCGGTGTTACGATACGATATGGGTGCCAGCCCGCGGTATTCCGCAAGGCCAACGGCTTCTGGCCTAGCGATAGCATTCAAGGCCGAAAAACCGTTCTTCTGCCCGTTGATTCGTGCTCGGTCAAAGGACGGCCCATCCGACCTAGAATGGGAGAGGACCTTCTAAAAGATGGTCGCCAGGAAGGCGAGTCTTTGGAGGATATGAACGGCAGCTCAATAGCACCCACTCCATCGTCTACGTCTGTCGAGGGTGGAACATCTGCGTCTCCTGCGGCAGAGATTGAAGGTGACCGAATATGGAGGCACGAGTCGTGGGTACACATCGAGGGCTTTCCTGCGCCGGTTGAAATTGGCCGCGTCCCCCGCAGAGCATTGGGATTCTTCCCACGAACGCGGCGGAAATCGGTTTCGTATTCGGACTCGGTGTCGTCTCCATTATCTGGACGAGGCACAACCGCTCCCTCGTCGCCTTCGCCAATCGACTCGGGATTTACTCAGCCAGTCATTCCCAAATGGAGTCGCCCGCATGCCGATTCGTCTGCGTCACGTACCTCTTCCAAAGGCAAGCCGGGCATTCGCCATCAACGCCAGCGCAGCAACATCCATTTGTCGGGACCTGGCGTTGGCACTCTCGACCATGATTCAAATGCACCAGGCCCCGCCATGGACGGACTCAGCAAATTCTTTGCACAGCATATGCCGAATCTTGCGCCCGTGGCTCGCCCACCGAATTTCGAAAGCTCGTCGGAAAGTGCGTCGACGGCGGCCGCGAACACACCAACCAGCCTGGACAACCTTGGCGGAGCAGTCGAGTCGTGGGTCAGAAAAATGACAACTCGAGCCAAGGCCAGCTTGAATGAACTGCAGCAGACGCCTGGCCCGGCAACCCATGACCCCGCACAGGCCGTTGGACGACGCGGCAACGGCGATCTCATCGAGTTGAACGACGGGATGGAGTCTCGCAGCTCGTCGAATGCGATCTCCGAGCCTCGGTGGAGACCCGATTTGCTACGGTCGGGATCAAGCCTTCACGAAGGAACAGCGTTGCGGGGGCGTTTCCTCAGCCCTTCACCTGGGACGAGCCGGACTCGTTCTGGAGGGGACAGGGCGAAAGATGATTGATGGGCAAATACGCTCCGAGCGCGCCATCTCCGTGGCTCGGAAGCTTGCTCCTTGATTTGTTGTTTCATAATACTTATTTTTGCTCTTTCGCCCGAGTGCAGTGGTGGCTGCATGTCGGGCAGGTATTTAACTTGGGCGATACCAACTACACGTGTGCACTTGAAGCATAGCACGGCGCGGCGGGGATGCGCCGTCTTATGACTATAATTGATGTGGCCGACTGACTGTTTGGTGTTAGGGATCTTGTGCTAGTCTTGGTTTTCTGTATTTAGAAGAGAGTGCCGGTGGCATTGTGATTGATATAACTAGAGCAAGGCGTGTCTCCATTCGCATCCTCATCGGTCATCCCTTATACCCCGATGGCGCTGAAGGGTGAGATGTGGTGATAGCGAGAATAATATTCTGTGTATAATCTATCCTCCTTGTGCACTGCAAAGTCAGCCGATCAGCTCGTCATCACGATCATCCCCACTCAATCCTCCACTTTTGATCTTTATCCGAGACAAACTACACCCATCTCAATTTCAGCCCGAGTCCATAATCGTCCACCAACACCCCACAGCCAGGGTACAAACCAGGGTCTGTTTTCCGCCGGAGAAACTAGCACTTAGCTTCTCATTAGATCAGCCCATCGCGTCTTGGCTCCTCATCACCAACTTTCCACCTATAATCTGCCATCGACATGCTGCAAAGCCATGACAGCTGCTGGCAGCTGCATGCACCCCAACATTAACCCCGCAAAATACATCCATCCCTGAGTCAATCAAGCTTGACTGTCTTTTATTTCTTCGGAGATACTAACCATGAGCAGTCAGATTATCATTCCAGATGACATCAATCCCACTGATAGACGATCCCATCCTCCTCTATACCATGGGACGCCCCACGTCCATGTAAGAAAAGGCCTAGCTCTGCTCGGCGTTAATCAATTATGATTGCGAGTTTCACTTCCTTAGTCATGTATTATTATTCTTTCTCTCGGAGAATTGATTCAGCTGCTCATTGCCACCCCTAGGTCTCTAATAAAGGTCATCATCACTCGTCTCGTAGCTAGCTAGCTGGCTTCCTCTTCCAGTGACCGAGTCGATTGACAAGCCAGCAAAGTAGCAGCCATGGCGAGCGCACTCCTCTGGCTCTCCCTGCTAGGGAGCAGCACCCTATCTTCCGCTCTAGACACCAGTAATACCCCTACCATTAAGAGAGCAGACACAGGCAGCAGCAGCAACACCACCTCCTCAATCCCAACGGCCACCCTCAACAACACCGTCTTCGTCGGCCGTTCCCTGCCCGAATTCGAGCAGGAGTTGTTCCTAGGAATCAAGTTCGCAGATGAGCCCGGGCGATTCACCCCCTCGACGTTGAAGACTGCCTATCGCGCGAACGACAGCGACAACGGGGTATACGATGCCTCCTCGGCATCAGGGCTGCAGACTTCCTCAGGGACAGTGCTCTACAACGCCACCGAGTATGGGTATGATTGTCCCGGGTACGGATCCGACGAGACAGAGCTGGCGGAGGAGGGATATGCGCGGTTCGACGAGAACTGTATGAATCTGAATGTCATTCGGCCCAAGAGGGAGAACGAGGATGAGTTGTTGCCGGTTATGATTTGGATTTTTGGTGGTGGTTGGGTGCAGGGTGCGACTGCTGATCCGAGGTATGATTTGATTTTCCATGATTGTTGTGTGAGCCGATGCTGATATTGTGCAAGATACAATATGAGCTATATCGTTCGCCAGGGTGCGTTGAACGATAAGCCCGTCTTGGGTGTCTCGATCAATTACCGTGTGGCTGCGTTTGGATTCCTTGACTCTGTCGAGGTCATGGTGCGCTACTACCATCACCTTTTGAGTATTTGACTTTCAGCTGACATGACATCTGTAGGAATCCGGCAACACGAATCTAGGACTCCGTGACCAGCGCGTCGCCATGCATTGGGTTAAGCAGAATATCAAGGCGTTTGGTGGTGACCCGGACAAAATTACCATCTGGGGAGAATCAGCGTGAGTATACCCATATTCCATATATACAACAGCATTTAACATCCATAAATAGTGGCGCCTACAGCGTTGGAGCCCACCTCGTCACCAACGACGGCGACAACGAGGGCCTATTCCGAGCCGGTATGCACCTCACCCATCCTCCAATCCAGTCCACCCACTGACCACCCGCATACTAGCCATCATGGAATCCGGCAACGCCGTGGGACCCCCATACAACGGCACAGACTGGTACCAGCCGATGTACGACCAGATCGTGAACGCAACCAAGTATGCCCCATGCTCCAAGACAACACCTAACCCCCAGTAGTAACAATTGTACTAACTAAATCCAGCTGCACCACCTCATCCAACACCCTCCAATGCCTCCGCGAAGTCCCCTTCTCCACCATCTACACGGCCGCCAACCTCGGCCTAGAATGGTTCGCCACCATCGACGGCACCTTCATCAAAGAATACCCCCAAATCAGCTACACAGAGGGCCGCTTCGCCAAAGTCCCCATTCTCCACGGGACAAACACCGACGAGGGCGTGAGTTTCGGTACGACGGGCGTGAACACTGATGCTGAAGCTATTCAGCAGTTGACAGGTGAGCACCCCCTCCCCCGTTCAACCTCCAAACTATATCTAGTATGATACTAATGTAAAATGATGTGGGAAAGCATCCAAACGCTGGGTCCTAAACGAAACCCAAGCCACGACTCTCCTCTCCCACTACCCCAACATCTCCGCCCTGGGTTGTCCCTACGGATGGGGTAACACGACGTGGCCGAAACTCGGATATGAGTATAAGCGTTACGAGTCGATGGCGGGCGATCTGTGCATGGTTGCTCCGAGGAGATTGCTTTCCCAGAAGATGAAGGAGTATGATGATGAGGGGCAGCAGGTGTTTGCGTATCGGTGGGATGTGGCCGCGTTGAATGATTCGAGTACTATTGGAGTGGCGCATTTTGCGGAGGTAATTACCATCCCAACCGATCCCTTTTATTGAAAAAAACCTTATATATGATATGATGCTGATGATGGTATGTGTATATTGGGATGTATAGATACCATTTGTGTTCGCCAACCCCGTGCAGAACATCACTCCGTTGGGAAGTGATCCATCGAGACTAGAATTGGGTAATTTGGCCGCGAGGATGTGGACGGCTTTTGTGACGGATTTGGATCCGAATGGACATGGTGGTATGTATTCCTTCCTTCTTTCTTCCTCCCCTTCACTTTTCGTATATGCCGTTTATGGTAGTGTTGATATCTGATAATGGTGACATAGTCTCCGGTATCCCCACCTGGCCGAAATACAACCTCTCTGATCCTCAGGACTTTGTGTTCCGGGTACCGCGGAATGAGAGTTACGTGGAGAAGGATACGTTCCGGACGGAGGGGATAGATTATATTAATACGATTGTGCGGTAAAAACCATGATGATATTATCAGCATGATATATAGGGTAGATACTACTATATCAGGGATTAGACTAGTACCATCGACATACACTGTTCAACTACTACTTGGATAAGATAGGAATCCATTTCCTCGACTGATCGATTTGTATTGATCTAGTAAGTAAGTTGAGTAGTAGTAATGTAAAATCGACAAAAAAAGCCGCCGTTTTAAAAACCATTTATTTGATTTGCAACCCTGCTATACTATATGAATAAGTAATAGCTTGGTTGGTTTAGTTGATGCCGAGCAGCTCAACCTCGCTAGTGAGATATCAGTATTCCCTTCTTCAATGACAATGGGGGACAATGATAAAGTGATAGAGGGTAGAAGGTAACTTACAAAACGAGAGTCGAGTTAGGGGGGATCAAGCCGGGGAAACCACGGGGGCCGTAGCCGTAGTCACTGTACAAGATATATTAGAAGAAGACTTCATATTGTTGACTTTTGGGTAGTATATCCAATCCGGGGGATAGAAAAATCCCAAGAGATAGAGAGAAGAAAGAGGGAGGAAAACTCACGGAGAAATAGTCAGGATGGCCTTCTCGCCAACGCTCATCTGGGGGACGGCCTCATCCCAACCTGGAGATTAATTAGTTAGTCCATTTCATCTACTCAAATCTATATATATAGTCAGAGGCGATGAACATACCCTTAATGAGACTACCAACACCGATGGCAGTCTTGAAGGCACCGCGATCACGGGAGCTGTCGAACCTGTTGATTCAATTAAATTAGTATGATGTCAGATTCATTCTCTTTCATTTTCCTGGACCATTCAGAATGTCCATATAGCGAGGTACAGCCACTGCCATGGACATCTACTTTAAAGGCTGGAGAGAGAGAGAGAGAGAAAGAGAGAGAGAGAAGGGGAAAAACGTACTGCTTGCCCATCTTGTTAGGCTTGGACTCATCATACAAGCAACCAGTGTAGTGCATGGAGATCTGATCACCCGGCTTGGGGAACTGCTGGCCGTTGCCAGGGGAGATGATGGTCTTGGTGACACCCATTGTGCTAGATTGATTTTCAGGAAAATGAAATTTGATGGAGAGAGAGAGAGAGGGGAGGGGGAAAATAGAAGAAGAAAAGTGAAGCAGAATGGAAGGTAAAGAGAAAACGAAGAAAGAATCGGGCCAAGTGGGGGCGGGGAGGGGAGAGAGGGTCAGTTGGTTTGATTTATACTTTGGATTGATTTCAGGGCGAGAACCAATTACTACTGAAATTAATTTACTTTGGGTTGGCGGTGTATCTTTTTTACTGCTATTATTATTATTACTAGTATTTCTACAAGAAGAGGGGAGGGTGGCAGGGAGGGGGCAAAAAGGATAAGGTTTGATATATTGGGGGAAAGAGAAAGGGCATGCGATGATGATTGACTGATGATGATGGAAGACTCGCGCCGCCTGTGTGGGTTCGCTTGGCGCGGAAAACTCCAGTTAAGTTACGTTACTACGTTTACTTCACTACTTACTTATTAATTGCCTTCTCGCTGTGGCCTCATTGCCCCCCCGTCTGCAGGTCTGCAGCTAAAAAGTGCTGTTCCAAATGGAAGGGCTACTTGGATAGTACTGGCTGCCGCCTGTGCCGCCTGTTTTATTTATTATTTATCTACTACATGAATTGATTGTCTGCTCTACTAATTAGTATTGTACTTAGCTGGCTGGCTGGCCGCTCATCGACCACTACGGAGTACTTCATCAGTAATCAATCCATCAACATCATCAATCATTCACATTTATTTCTTCCCGTGTGATATCTCAATGGGGAAAAGCAAAAAACTAAACCTAACCAACTGTCAACGCATGCAACCCCAATCCCCGTGCATGTGATGCATCCTGTCAACTCCCCCCTCCCCTCAAATCAATTCATGACTTCGTGGCTCTGCTCCATTCCTTACCCCCAAAACGACATCTTCTTCACCTCCTCCAACGACACCTCCTTGATCTGCGTCCTCGGAAACCGTGCATCAACGGGCGCATCATCATCATCACCATCACCACCACCCGCCCCCAATCCCAGATAATGCAGCTTTGACACACCCACCTGCTCCAAGAACGGCACCACGCGATGGAAATTCAGCCCAACCTGCTCCAATCCATGACTATCATCCGACAGACAAAACCTGCCCCCGCGAGCCAGAAATTCCTGACAAATCTCCCCGTTCGGATACGGCTCCTTCATGCCCTTCCTCAACGCCGCCGAATTCACCTCCAACAATCCCCCATATCCCGCCACGTAGTCCAAATTCCGTAGAATCTTCTCCCAGACCCGAGGATACTGCTGAAAGCTCCGATCGGGATCATCGCTCTTCAACCGGATCAGATCGAAATGCCCCACTACTACCGGCTTCACCTGCTTCAGCATATCCAGTTGCTCATCGAAGTATGCCTCGAAGAGCAACTCGTCCGTCCCACCGGCTAGCGTACGCGCCTTCTCGTACAGCGGCCGGTCATAGTCAATAGGGACGGTGAGCGTGTGGTGCACGGAACCCATGAAGAACTCGAACGGGTGCCGCGATAGAGATTCCTCGATTAGCTGTCGCGAGCCCGGCCGGATCCAGTCGATCTCGAACCCGATGAGGATGTTGATTTGACCGGCGTATTTGGTTCGGAGGCGCGTGGCTTCGGCGAAGTAGGCTGCTTCGTTGGCTACGTGGCTGGATTCGGTGTCGCCGGCTTCGATCTGAGTTGGTTAGTTATTTAAATGGCTATAGGGTAAGATAAGACAGTATATTTGGGGGAGATGGTATACCTCTTCTGGGTAGAAATCTTCTTCATGGCGGGGCATATGCTCCGTCAAGCAGAAGGTGTGGAATTTCTTGGAGATGGCCAGCTGGATGATTTCTTCCAGGTTGTCTTTGGCATGGCCGGGGCAGAATTGCCCGGAGTGACTGTGGTGAGAGAAGGGCATCTGGAGAGATATATTAGCAGGTGAAGTAGACTTGGAGTGTAGATGTTGTGATTGAAGTCGTGATATGATGCGATGAGTATCACTTACCGCGGCCGGTTACCCCGCGATGGAGGGGTTGCTGTTGTTGTTGTTGCTGGTATATAAGGGGAAGCAAGCCGGAGCTCGTGAGTGTCAGGCTGATTATAACTGGTCAGCCACTGACAAACTCGCTTAAACGTGAACCTGAACTAGGGTGGTGAAGAGGACCGTGTGAAGAAACAAGGAAGTTGTTCGCGGCGAGTCAATCTGGACGGATGATGTTCTGCTCGACCGGCAGCTCCGCCAGCATCTCCGACTCCAGATACGAGATGACGATCACGCTGTCTACAGACTATATTCCAATATATATGCCATTTAATATGCATCCATTACTATTGTATTCTAGTATACATCTATTGATACACTCCAGTGCGCACAAAAGCTAGCCAGCTAGCTTTGTATCTTGCCCCTCCCACCAAGCAGGGCTATCTTCACACTTCCTCTATCCAAATATTACCCCATCGCAGCTATAGCCACTATTCAACCGTCTCAGCATCTCACTGAACTGTCCAAATCCCGTCCCAGCCCATTAACAACCAAATAATCACCCCACGTAAACCCTTATGAAAACCCATATACCCCTAGAAGGATAAACCTCACCCCGCCGCCACCACCATAGCAACCACATACTCCCCATCATGCGATATGGACAATTTCCCTACCCTCCCAGCCTCATCCCCATCCCCATCCCCATCTAAATACACCACCTCCGGCCTCCCTCCCTCCTCCCCCACCGTAACCACCACATCCTTCCAGCTAATATGCGCCGCGCCACGGGGCGCCGCTTTCCGCGCTGCCTCTTTGGCCGCGAACCGGCCGGCGAGCCACCGCGTCATGTCGGGGGATATACTTATGCTTGGAGTAGTTGGAGATTTGGCTGGGATAGAAGAGGGCATTGGAGGGAGGGAGAAGCGGGTGCGAAAGTCTTGTTGTTCGCGGGCGTGCAGAATGCGGTGTGTGAAGCGGGTGAGGTAGTTGGGGCGGGCGAGGAGGCGGGTTATTCGCGGGAGGTGAACGATGTCGGTGCCGATGTTGAGGGCAAAGGGGAAGGGGGTCGGTTTCATGGTGGTTGTGTTCGTTGGGTGGGTTGGTGGGAGTGGTCAAGTTGTGGTGGGTTGGTTGGTTGGGATTGTTATTGTGAAAGGTTGGATATGGTCAGGTGACTGGTTGGCTGTGTGACTGGTAGGTATTGAGTGATTGGTGGGTGTGGTTTACTACAGGCACATATTGTAAGAATATGTAAACCAGGATCGAATTGTAGTGGCCAGTGGTGTTTATTCCCAGTCAGTACTGGATACTCTTGGTTGTAGTGATCTGCTGGCTGTTACACGCATGCTTACTTCTACACCGATATAGGCACCTCTTTGTAAAGATTTTACCAGTTCCAGACACGGCAAAGTTGGAGAACAAACGTTCACGGTGTATACTCTATATGTACAGATTCACACCTCCCGTGGAACCACCAAACCGTCCCAGCAGGCAAGACTTCAAGGACACACACTGCCCGAGCCCGGCAGGGTAGAATCCAGACCACCCTGACCAAAGACCCATTCGGTCATGGATATCATGCATCGAGCATCTTCAATTAGGTTGTTTGTCCTCGACCGATTCCCGTATTAAAGCGGTATTCTAATGGTCCTTCTTTTTCTCGTCTCCGTTCACTTGTTTCAAGAAGTCCCTATATTAATCATTAGCTTGCGTTCCAGCACCCCAACCAGATCATGCATAGTATTGATTGCAGATATGTCCATCTGTCTCAGAGGTGAAACGTACTGGATGAAGGTCTCCTCATCCTTGGAGGAAGCCTGGATGGGAGGGGTGGCAGGCTTGGGCTGGCCACCACCACGGGTAGCAAGACCAACACCGCCGAAGAGAGCACCGAGAACGCTCATGGCGAGCTATACAGAGTCAAGTAGTCAGTGTGAGAGTTCCCAGGCAGCTGGCAGGGTGTGCCATCGGCCGATGTTATGACCTCGGCAGAGATTGGTCCCGGGACAGGGGAGAATTGCAACGGGGCGGCAACGGAGACGTACAACGTGGGAGCCGACCTGCTTGCCGGCGATCTGGTAGTAGACGACCATGATGACGGATTGGAGGAGAGAGTTCAATGGAGAACGGTCAGGTCAGAGCGGCGGATGTAGCGGTGCAATGCGAGGTCCAGCGGGAATCAGTCGTTGGACGGCAGCGATGGAAGTTGCGGCTATGGTCCTTGCCTTTTTGGGACTGGCGTGAATGCTGAGTCAGAGATGAGTCAGACACGTCCAAAGCGACTTGCTAAGTCAGTAATGAGTCAGCCTAGTAATGTGTCACGCGAGCTAGCTTGCATTTCACGTGATGTCCCGGAAGTGCCCGACACGTGAGGGTCCCGGGAAGACATCACGGGATATGATGGCATGATTAGAGATGCCCTGAAAAGAAACGAAGAGTTGCGGTATCACAACACCTGCAGATGCAAATACAAAAGCTACAGCCAACGTCTGGCCACCGAGGACTTTGTACACCGTAGAGGCTAATTTACCCACCAACCTGCTCAACTATCATAGTATGTGGCGGTGTCATCACAGCTCTCTCTCCAGTAAACTTAGTTTATAGTTGGTAGAAGCTCCCCCCATCCGAACCTCGGGGGAAGTGAAATCATCCCTGGACGAGACGTGGAGATTTGCCCCGGCTATGAGCTGAGAGCTGCTGCTGGTCGGTTACTGCTGGCGGTTATTCTTGCAGCGAATCGCCGGTGCTATAAGATGCTGCCAGTCCATGGTTTCTTTCGGCCCTGGATTTGCTGGAGCTCCTGTTGACTTTCTAGCTGTCTGCATTTGAAGTCACCATCTCTTGCTTCTTCTGTTTCTTCCCCCTTGATCTACTACTTACTACTAATCTCCATTCCTCGCTTCAAACTCCCTTCCACATTTTTTCCAGTCTGCTAGAAATTCATTCCTTCTTCTCTCTTCCCTTTTTTTCTCACCTCTCATTCAAGCGCTTGTCATTACTCCAACCCACCGCATTTTATCCCATCATCCTCATCATGTTCTGGGGAAAGCATCACGACGACACGCCCGAAGCGGCCCAACAACAGCCCATTCCTCGCAAGAAGCTCCCTTCACATTTGCAAAAACTAGCCGACAACGACGACAGTTTTTATGATGACATTTATTCCTCATAGTAAGCGTGACACTTTCCCTTTCCCAACTTTAGTGTCGATGTATCGGGAGGAAAGAAAGGCACTCTTTGCATCTCCGCGTTGTCTCCCCGCATTTCCCGATCCCCGCAAGAAAACCACCAAAAAAGCAACTCTCATCCACACCACCATCCCCAAATAATTCCCCATGGCATACTAACACCATCAACTCCAGCTCCGTAGACTCCACCGAAACCCCCTACCGCTACGCCGGATACGCCAACCGACTCCGCACCGTCTTACTCTCCGCGCACCGCTACGTCGCCTACACCTCCGACATAGGCGAATCCTTTCGCCCCGTGGCGCATCCCTGGCTAGTGCGATCCGCCTACGGCATTTCCTGGACCTATCTAATCGGCGATGTCGCCCACGAAGGCTACAAAGCCTACCTCCGCAATCGCCGCGTCCTAGCGCCTCCCTGCGAGGCCTACAAAGATGCCAGCGACCTTACCCACGAGCAAGTCGCCAAGGGCATGGTAACCGGCAACATCGCCGGCTCTTTAACAGGCAGTAGCAGCAGCAGCGATACGCTGATGCCATGGCCCACGACTCACGTTCCCCTAGCTGAGGACTACCGCACGGTTATGGCCCAGCGCGCCGTGTTCCAAGGTATCGCCAGTATGGGTCTTCCGGCCTTTACCATCCACTCCGTGGTCAAGTACTCTGGGCGCATGCTGAAGAACTCCCGGAGTGTCTTTTTCCGTACTTGGGCGCCTATCGGGGTGAGTCTGTTTCTCCAATTGTGGTATAGAATTATATTCCGCTGACAAGGGCAATAACTACTTACTAGCTCGGTCTCTCCGTCGTGCCTTTCCTCCCATACCTATTCGACAAACCCGTCGAAGAGGCCGTCGAATGGGCCTTCCATACCGGACTTCGTGCCTATGCCGGTGAAGATGCCGTCCGTCCGTTGCCTCAGGCCGTGAGGACGCCTCATGACGAGGAGACCTCCCTCAGCCATTTCCTCCGGGCCCAGGCTGAGAAGAATAATGGCGAGGTCATGGGCTACGACGCTAATGTCTCCTGGGAGAAGTATAAGGAGGAACGCCGTCGAGCGAAGGAGCAGCGCATGCAGGAGCGTGAGCAGCGCGGCGAGAGGGGTCCGTTGGCGTTGTTGGGTTTCGGGTCGAATTCGAAAGAAAAGAAAGAGTGATTGAGTGATTGATCCCTTCCTACACTTTCGTCCCAGTATCTGTTCATTTTAACTCTGTTTTTTTCTCTTGCCCGGGGTTTTCTTATGTCATTGGCGATGGAGGAATGGAGGGATGGATGGATGGATGAAATGGTTCTTCTGACTTCAATATTATTCGCCTCTCTCCGCTGCATTTTTGTACTGTACATAATAGTTGTCTCTTAGCGTTTTTTCTGCTCTCCTTTCAGCCAAACATCATCAGTCATCACGAACCACATCATTCAAGGGCCAGGTCAAACGCATCACTTGCTACTTAATGGTTCCTCCGCATTTGCCTATCAACAGAAACAATCCCTACCAAGGTACCTGTGCAAAATACCTGCAGACCTCAAACCATCAAACTACATCCTACATCTCTACAAAAGAATCAACCACATTTGAACATTTTCATTCAGCCCAACCCAACCTAGTCAGATTTAATCCAAACTAGCTGGGCTAAGCTAAATAGCTAGCTTTGCATGCTTGCATTTCGGTCTACTTTGATAAAAATAAGGAGAAATATACATCTGTACACATAGCGAGATATAAAGAAAAAAGGACGGACAAAGAGGTAGATAAACAAAACGCGGGGTAGGAGAGTATAGCACGGCGTTCACTCGTCACAGCAGATACCTACCACCCAATCATTAAAGAAAAGCGTAGGGGAGAGGGTGAGTTCAGTCAGGAGGAATAGGTAGGATCCATGCCTGAGGGAAGATGGATGATCATAGGGAGAGGATGGAAAGAAAATATAGAAAATGGGTTAGAAGAAGAGTAATAAAGTGATTGCGGTGGCAGGTCTTTTTTTCTGTGTCACCATAAGGAGAGTAAGAATGGTATGGATGAAAAGGTAGTGGATAAAATGGCACAAAACGTGTGGGGAATAAGAAGAGTAGAAAAGAAAAAGAAAAAGGATATAATCAAACAAATGCCAGGGAAATGAGGACGCGATGGCATATCAAGATAAAATGTGAATACAGTTGGGAACAAATGGCAACATCAACAACGCTTGGTATGTATTCCACACAGATTAGGGGCCCAACGCCCCCAACAACCTCTCTAGAGCGTTGCGTCATGGCTTCGGCTTATATTTTGGCCCTGTCTAGTATTGAACAAAGTACACGATCCATGGTTTATAGGAGAAATACTGATGGGCTTAGTTCCAGCCGAGCGAGTTCTCGGCCATCACCGGCGCGCTGATCATCTGGGTGCGGCCAGTGCCCCGGCTGTTCTGGCTGTTGCGGGAGAGACGGCCACCTGCGCCGAAGACGGACCCAGCGCCGCGACCTTCGCTCATCTGGTCGACGCTCGAGGGGGAGCGCTGGTGCAACTGGCGCTTCTTCCGGTACCGACGCGCAACCCAGAACATACCAGCACCATATGCTGCAGCACCGGCCACAGCACCACATCCGATACCAACGGCACTAGCCTTGGTGGTTCCAGATGAGCTGGTACCAGCATCGCTTTGGTCGTAGCCACCGTCACTGCC
Organism: Aspergillus piperis CBS 112811; assembly: GCF_003184755.1. Taxonomy (NCBI): domain Eukaryota; kingdom Fungi; phylum Ascomycota; class Eurotiomycetes; order Eurotiales; family Aspergillaceae; genus Aspergillus; species Aspergillus piperis. Next base: position 237,970 of record NW_020291617.1, on the reverse strand, counting down.
ATCGCCGTTGCTGCTGCTGCTACCCGATCCACCGCTGTTGGACGAGCTGCCACTGGAAGAACCCGAGTCGCCCACCAGAAGAGGGATGGAAGGGTCGATCATGGCCATCAATGTCTTGACCGTCTCGTTGGGCTGCTCGTAGAGCCTCGAAATGGGGTTGTGGAGCATCTTCCTCAGGGTGTCAACGTCATCCGAAGGGATGTACATCAGCGCAACGGTAGCAATGTAGCCAGTGCTTGCCGAGTTGTCGTAGGGTTGGAGGTCGTACATGACCACGTCAGAGTCATTGAGCTGCAACGCGTAGCCCATACCCTCGGGAACATACATGAAGATCTGGGAGGAAGACAAGGGTGTTGTGGCCACAAAGCTCCAGCGCAGTTTGCCATTGAATCCGATTTGGACCAAGGTATCGTTGGCCGGCTGTTCGGGAAGACCACCAGAAGGAGAGATCGATCCAGGAAGCTGAGGAGCAGCAGTGCTGGTACTCGAATGGGTAGCTGTGCCCGTGCTCAGTGACGTAGTAGTCGTGGGCTCAACCACGAGAATGCTTGACGGCAGGTAGTTGTCAGAATCGGAGGTGGTCGTGGTCGGTTTGGGGGCTACAGTCGTCTCAGCGGCCGAGGTGGTCGTCGTGGTGGGTTGGGCGATAGGCGTGGGCGTTTCCTTGCTGGTAGTGGACGGGGCATAGGAAGGCGTCGCAGATACCAGACCCGAGGACTCCTTGGTGGAAGTGATCAAGGGTATCGAAGAGGCAGGGCCAGAAATGGAGGTAAACTTGGATGCAGAGCTGGTGCCAATAGCAGAGCCTGAAACGGATCCAGAAGCAGATCCCGACACAGATCCAGATGCAGAGCCAGGAGCCGATGTAGGAATAACACCTGCAGATCCCGAAACGGATCCAGACGCCGACGTAGGGAACAGTCCCGCAGATCCAGATACAGACCCAGATACCGATGTAGGAATGACGCCTGCAGATCCAGAGGCGGATTCAGAAGCCAATGAAGAAGATGCTGATTCAGAAGTGGTTCCAAAAAGACCCGTCGAGGCAGATCCTGAAACGGAAGCAGAAGCAGATTCAGTCGAAGTGGGCATGATGACAATGCCACCACTGATGATAGGAGTCGAGGCTCCCGCTGAGGAGCTCTGGGTTCCGCTGGAAGCCCCGGGAATAAGAGCCGTCGAAGTGGCCGAGATACCCAGGCTGATAGCCGAAGGTTCCAAGGAAGCGCCTGAGGATGTGCCAAGTAGGGCAGAAACAATATTGACCGATCCAGAAGATGAGGCAGGCGTAACCACAGGAACACTAACGGAGATGGTAGGGAGGCTCAGAGGGAAAGCACTGGAGTCGGCAGACTCGCTTGCACTCTTGCTAGTAGCAGAGGCAGATCCGCTGGAAGTGGTGGTAGTAGGGAAGAGGTCCGAGAGGAAGCCGAGGACACCTCCTGATGATGAGGGCGTGGAAGAAGAAGAGGTCACGTCTTCAGATGCAGACGGGATGAGGCTCGAGGATGCTGACCCAGTAGTCTGAGAGGCTGCGCCTGACGAGGTGGCCTGAACAGATGTAACCTGACTCGAGGAGCTCTGGGTTGAAGACTCGGACTTCGAAGTAGACTCAGCCAGAGGGACCTGAGCGGAAGAACTCTGGGCAGATGCGCTCTGGCTAGTGATAAGCTGACTCGAAGTCTCTGCCTTCGAGCTAGGAGTGGCAGATTCCGACTGCGAAGCCTCGGCAGAAGACTCCGTAGTGGAAGCAGGGGTCGAGGATGCTGGGCTGGATGAGCTTTGAGTGGTGGAATCCTTAGCCGTAGAACTCTCCGAAGTCGTCGAGCTATCGCTTGTAGAACTCTTGCTTGACGTGACATCTACAATGACGCCAGCAGAGCTTGAAGCGGGAGCGGGGGTTGCAGAGCTGGACTCGGCTGGCGATGCGGTAGGGCTGGCCGTGGAGGTTGCGCTGGTGCTGGTAGAGGACCCCAAGATACTTGAAATGAAGCTCTCCCAGGAGTCAGCCAACGAACTCTGGCTAGATGTAGTAGCTGCTGCTGCGGCCGCTGCGGCCGACGAAGAAGCTGTCTCTGCCGTCGTTGCTGCTGCTGACGAAGAAGCTGCCTCTGGTTTCGCTGACGATTCAGACGCGGAAGTGTGCTTCTCGGATTCGGAGGTAGACTTCTGCTTTTCCGAGTCACTGGTAGTTGAATCCTTGTCGGATGTTGTCGCGCTCGCCGTAGAAGTAGCAGCAGCTGCCGCCGGGGTACTCTCTGCACGCTCAAGGGTAGAGCTAGTTGTCGTTGAAGCACCGGGAACGTTGGGTGCCGTGCCCACAATAGTATGCGTAACACCATTGGCGTCCACGGAAATGGTTACAGGAACAACGATAACAGCAGGTGAAGGGTCAACGATCGGGCTTGTTTGTTCATTGTCCGAGGTGGGCGCTGAATCATGCGTGCTCGTTTCGGACCTGGTTGTCAACTCGACAGGCGTAACGGGCTGGGAGGAACCAGGAACGGCGGAGCTAACCTCACGCGCTCCCAAGTCCCGGATCTGTCCTGCCTCCCGGGCTGCGACGAGCTCGAGGCCGCCCAAGGACAGGAACGCGGCCAACAACGAAGTCGTGGGCGCAATCATATTGATTCGAATGGTTGGGTAACAATAGCAGGCGATAAAGAGTGGTCAGGTGGTCGAAAAGACCGTAAAAATGCTGAAATGAATGGACAGAGCGAAGGCTCAGATGGGAACCTCCAAAACCAAATATCCCAAGGCACGGAGTATTCAAACGTCAAGGATCAAAGCCAGTCGTTGAGATTGCTGATGCATGGGGTCGGTGGTTGGAAATTCGAATAGTCTAACCCCCGGGCTATATAGATGTCCTATTCCCGGCGTTTTCGTATATCCACCTCTCCACAATTTGAACCACTTGAAGCGAACTTATCTCAATCGAAGGATGGCGCGAGCGATGGCGATATCCCGAATCGGTCGACGGCTGGGGATGCGATGACAACGGTCGGTAAGCTTCCTGGTATATTGAGTCGAACAACAACCAGAAAGTTTGCAGATATCACAAAACTATATCACCAAAAAAATTCTCCGAATCAAAAATATCGATAGCGACAAGCTCTAGTAGTGCACTGACAGCTGACGGATGGATGTGCGCGCACCAACGGCGGGAGTTCGGTATAAACAAAGCGGGTTCAAAGAGCGGCAGGGGGTGTGGTCGATGAGAAACCAACAGTAACCCCTCACGAAAACTACCAGCAAACAAAACAATAACGAGTGTAGAGGCGGTAAGGAGCGAGCGACAAGATCTAAGAAAGGGATGTTAAGTGAGAAAAACGGCCGTGGAGAGGGGGAAAGGTGGAGGTGGTAATGGTAGTGGAGGAGGGGGGGGTGGGTTGTTATGGTGAACGGCGGTTGGAGGTGGTGGTAGTACCTGAAGAGGGCGCGCGACCGTGGGAGGGGGATGGGATGCAAGGAGAGAAAGGCTGAGGATGAATTGGCAAGTCCCAACGGCTCGTTGACGTAGAAAAGGTGTTCGCAGGTGGGCTACGTCAACGAAGCACCGGCGCTGGCGAAGCAAAAACGGGGCGAAGAGGGGGGAAAGAGAGAGGAAGAGAGAGGAGGAAGGGGGAAAGGATGGTAGTAAAGAATGAAAAAGATAGGCGATGCAAAGTGAAGAAGCAGAAGAAGAATAATAATAATGCCAAAGGAAGGACGGGAAAAATCAAAATCAAAAAAATGGTGGTAGTAATTAGGAACAGTAATAATAACAACAGCACTAAAATGAATGAAAGGAGAGTGAGAGGGAAGGGGAGATTACTTCTGGCTGGCGGTTTGGATTAGTTTGGCTTAGTTGGTTTGCCGGTCCGTGTCATCGCCTTTTTTTGGTAGATTTGATTATTTTGGGGCCCGGCTTTTACTTTTTGACTTTACTTTACTTTACTTAGCTCTTACCACCACCACTTGGATTTCCGGGTTGGGCTGTGGGAGTTGTGGTTTGGTACCACTGGAAAAAAGGGGGGGGAGGAGGGAAGGAAGGGAAAAAGGCACGGCAGGGGAAAAACGAGGCACACCAAAGCAGAGGGGGAAAAAGGCAGGAAGCACGCGGGAAAAGCAAAGGAAAAGGCCGTGGCTACAATGCCAACCACCCCATGACAAGGCCATAAACCACACGCACCGGGTAGAAGGTGGGCCCCCTTCCACTTCGTCCCACCTCTTGCCGTACGGTATTGTACCTTGGTTGCCGTATCTTCACCTCGCATCCTCATTATCCCAATTGCACATTTGCTCACTCACTGACGACAAATGCCCGCAACAACCTGGGGTTGAGCATGTTCTAGGTCTTTACTATTTGATACTGGAGTTGCTGTCGTTGCTGTCGTTGCTGTCGTTGCGTGTCACAGGTTCTGGACTCTCTGCCTACACCTCATGCACTACAAGTCATTACATCCCGGCTAATATGTAAGAGTGTATTTACTAATGGCCGAATGAATGAATGAAATGAATAGTGTGAACGGACAGTATGTGCGTGTCTGGCCGGAGGAACGTCCCAATGGAGAAGGCATGTACGCATGCCGTCCTGGTCGAACCCCCCCCATCAAAAGGTACACTAGATGCCAAACGATCAATAGTATACGGAGAAGAGAGCTTATTTGGGTACTGACCATGGCCGCACTCCGTTTATAGTGCAGTATCTATCTACAACGGCGCACATCAAGACCAACTCCAAGCTCGCTACCGCTGGAACTATTGAGAACACCCTCACCCCGAGCGGTTCAGGCCATAGATCGCATGATATGCAGTGGACAGAACTCTTTCTTTGGGAGTCTAGACGTTGAAAGAGGGGTAGCATGGTGTATTTCGATCGACATACTAGGGTCTCGTCAACCGAACAGATATGGAGCACAAGGTGTCAATCAGGTATCTCCTCTTCACAGATCGGGAACTCCTCCGCGCACTTTGTGTGCAGTGTAGAGCAGAACAAGGCAGGGTATAGTGTAGGCTGCGGGCTGTCATATGCCCTGGCAGTTTGCTCGAGGCTGGGTTGATGCCGCAGCATGCAGAAGGTGCATAGAATCAGGAAGAGGACACAGCCCGGCAGTTGCACTACCTCACGGAGACAGAGAATGATTGGTGGCCATGTTGACAAAGTGTCCAATCATTCCGGGATGTCGCAGGGAAATATGGTAAGGAAATTAACCCATCAAAGTCGGCTCGTATGGGGAGATAATGATCGCGGTCTAAGGAATGGGGGAAGATTGATGCTTAAACTTGAAATGGGATCCTCAAATTTCAGGCATGTCACGAAGGACTCAAGGATACATACTGGATAGGTAGCACAGCGTAAAGTGGCCGGTGAAAGTGGCCAGGGACAATTGCCGATCAGCAGTGGTACGGCGCGCATCGTAATTCCCGCCTCGCACGCCAGCCTCTTCTGCAAAGGGCATAATTCCGTCAAGGTTCGGACCACCACAAGGCCTAGACTGACGGCGTCGTTTTAGTGTGGGTGGTTCCTGGATGGATGTGGGGATAGCCCCGGTGCGTGGTGATACGGGCAAAATAAGTTGCTGCAGCCTGCTCGACGGGCTGGCAACTGAGCAAAAACAACTCCAGGCAAGGATCATCAAGAGAGAAAGAGAGAGAAAATCGCATGGCTTGGTTCGGTTCGAACAGGCGAGCAAAAGGGATTTTTTTTTCGTAACTTGGATCGGAGGAATGTGATAAGCATGGGGTTATGCACCTGCCAGCCAAGATAATGCGGTCGGGTGCATTTCCTCCTCCTTGAGAAGGAAAGCAGTGTTTCTTTCCTCTCTGCCTAACATTACAACCACCAGCAAAGAAATTATAAAATCCAAGAAAATAAAATAAAAAAGTAAGATTATTGATGCCCCTTCCCCTCCCGCCCGCCGGGTTGAGTCAGTCACAATGATGGCCATCCACCCCCGGCTGTCTCACCATCCCTTCTTAACCCCAAAGCATCCAATACCATCCGTGCCTCGTACGGAGCCACTACGTATGCGCACCCGTCCCATCCATTCTACCGGTATGCAACAGGCCTTACTATATTCAATATGAGATACCTGTAAAGCTCCTCCATGACATGGGTATGTGGTGTGCTAATATGCTGGTAGCACTGCATCTTGGGAAATTCTAGTTGCTGCCTTCAAGACCATCCTCTTCCATTCAGAAGCTAGTGGCGAACACTATTGACCTCAGGGCCTTTCGAGAACGTGCTCCATTCCGTTAGTCCTGGGCTAATTTCTTAGCCTACTCACGAAGGATGGGAGGAGGGGCCTGCTCAGACTCCAGCAAGACCCGGCCCGGTTAACGCTGGGCGAGGAAGACGATGGAAGGCATGTTCATGTCTTACACCACGTGCATGCCCAGCGGCGCCAACCGTCACAAGCAGGGAAAAATAAGAGTTGTACGTACTATCTTCTACTTCTAACCCGCCAGTCGGTGCTGGTGCTTTTTGACAGCGCGGCAATCATCGATCTTTTTCTCCCTGACATGATTGGAATGTCAGAAATGCAGGAGAGTCGCTCACAGCCCCTGCTGGGGGGGCCGCCGTCAGGGCTGAAACAATGGCTCTTTCCATCCCTTCGGTCTCAGAATTGCCACGAACAGAATCGTACAAAATTCCACAGATCGCGTATTGGCTGAGACTCTTGGTACCCAAGGCCAGCACAGTCAGAAAGGATTTGCAGGAGCGCCCCCATGGTCATTGATTCTTCGAGTGTTGGATCTCACGAAGAGCATGGCCTAGGACGATGTGCGACTCTAGAAGGCTGACGGTCAGAACTGCTTCAGCAGCATATGCAGATCGGGAAAGTCAAAGCTTCGATTAAGACCCAAATCCAGATGGGTTCCTCTGTAATACTTAGGAATTGGATCGTCGTTCGCCTGAGTTGACTAGAAAGCTAGATGAGTCGTAGCACCCACGGAACTTCGTCCAGCAGTGGCACCATTGTTCGCGTTGCTATTTTAATCTTGTAGGCTGAGTCCATTCAAAGAGCGTCTTCGAGTCTAAGCCTTGGACGGACGTAAGACCACTCACTGACCATTTTTACTAGGCCATTGTATCTTGAGGACCTCTAGCGCTAGGCCCATCACATATATCTCTATCCTGATACCATTATATCATATGTAAATGCGACCAGTTCCTGGGACGGGGGATATGACCCTGAATCTAATGAACCATGGACAAAAGTTGCCAACGATCCAAGGACTGGGAAATTACTTCAAGCAGGCACTAAGCCTGTTCCTGACTGCTGCCCCACCGTGGCCCTTGGTTCCATTGGTTGGTGGTCGGCTCTTGGCGCGTGCATTGCCCCCATGCGGACTAGCCTCGCCCATTTTGAGGCCAGCGATTCCCTCCATCTCCAGCAGATCCAATCCTGGAGACAGTCACGATGTTCGGATCAGAGCCTGAAAAAGGTCGATCAGTTCAGTAGTTGCAGTGGACTATCCCTGAACTGTTCCAACTGCAAATCTTTATAATTCAGCTTCCTACCAGCTTATACGGAAGGCCACTCTGAGATGGAGAACCATGCTAATAATAGCAGATCAGTTCTTATTTGATCCATGACCCGTTGGAGCTGAATCTGTGCTTTTACCGACCCAGCCGATCTGAGACACAATGGTTCGCTTAGCTACGATAGAGGATCCAGCATAGAGCACGGAGGACGGAGTAAATAGCACGAATGATCTTCTCGCATCAGCCATCTAAGCTGCATCCGACAGCCGGTGTCGCATTAGACATAACTAAGCCCAGCTGCCGCTCGAATCCATGCATAAAGTCACCGTTGGCATTCCGATTGCTAACATTAGAAATCGGGCTTGTCGACGCATAGGCTGTTCACACCAGGCTCGCCGGTCTATCCGTTGCCCCCAGCCGAGATGCAGAGTATATGCACATAAGCAGTGTTTGTCTGCATTTGTCCAGTTATGTACTCGCATAGCATCACATTCATATCCAGGAATTTGCATCATTGCTTGCTGCTCACAGACGAGACCCTCGACCTGGCACACTGCTCACCACCCCAGCACACTCAATCTCCACATCAGTCCCCATTGGCAATGTCTTGACCGCAACGCATGTACGAGCCTAGGTTTATCAGTAAGTATGTGACTCTGCCCAGGGGCAATCAGGCGAAACGCACCGGTTTCGGATCCGCGAAAAAGGAACTATAGACTTCATTGACAGCGGCAAAGTCATTCATATCAGCCAGGAATATGTTGACTTTCACGGCATCCTGGAGACTAGAGCCGCCTGCTTCAAGGACGGCACTCAGGTTGTTGAGGATTTGTTTCTGGACCTCGTTAGCTGAGTAGCTTTAGGCACACCCTTGGTTAGGGATATTTATTTGGGTTATGTAGGAATGAATGATGTACCGTTCTTTCTTGGATTGATCCCTCAACCATCTTGCCTGTAGCAGGGTTCACGCCCACCTGCCCAGAGCAGTAGACCATGTCGCCGACGACAATGCCCTGGGAGAGGAATGGCGGTGGGAGAGGGGCCTTTTGGGTGCGGATGGGGATTCTGGTTGCTTTGGACATCGTGAATATTGTAGATGCTATAGTTTCCTCTTTCTGGCAGTTGATATAACCTATATTGTTTCCTCGAAAGGCAGTAATGCTTCGGAATATATACCTGGGGAAGGGCGAAGGTTGATGATAAGCGGGGAAGTCGGAGGAGTCGCGCTTATCATGAGTGGTGACCCACCGAGATGTGACTAAGAATGCTGGCGATAATGAGGAGATCATGCACACCACAGAGATGGTACCTTATGACAATGGCAGATATTTGGGTGTAGGCTCTTGAGTTTCTGATACTATGAATAACATTGAGACATACCAATCAAGTTGGGAAGGGTTGTTAATAGATCTGACAGTACCAACCGGTTAGACCAACTGATAACCGTGCCACAACTATATATCTTCTTCACAACCGCCAATGTTGCTCAACACCACAACCCTAGATTTCGTGCTCTGAAGCACATCACGCAAACACCATTTAGCTCGAGAGAACCTCATTAACATAGTTCACTTCTGTAAATCTAACACAATGACACTCTCCTCCAGCTGCATTCCAACGTCACATTCACAGATTTCATACAACGCAACCACGAACTTCCTCATCTTCAAACATCATAAACGGATCAGTCTCCGCCAGATGTCTCCGCATTAGCAGATATCACAAACGGTGCACGCAGATTCACTCTCTTAACACAAGATGGCCTTTGCCACGACGACTGAACACGTCCACAGCTCATCTTTTGAATGCACTCTGTGCTACAAGATGCAGCCACGTCCCTATCCTTCTCATCATCCTCATATTCCTTCTCTGCATTCGTGAACTACCCAGAGATCATGGATCCCCGGGGTATGCGGAAGAAGGTGGCCGAAGCAGCGGCGCGTCTCAGGCTCTCCAAAGCTAGGAGGGACCTCGCGAAGCTGAAAGCTGCGAAAAAGATGATTGAAGAGCAGCGAGCAGAAGCAGCTGCAGAAGAAAGAGCTGCCGCCGAACTTAACGATACTGAATACATCAGATGGCCAGCCTTCAGAGTCATGGAAACGATCCCCGAGATCTCTGAGACAAAGTCCGTTGATATCCAAGTCCACGGCATGAAAGCCAGGGTTTATTTAGACCGTCCTGACGAAGATATCGTGCCGCTGCGGTACCTCAAAAGAGCAGACAAAGATAGTGAGTATATATACCCATCCAAGCGCATCCAATACTCTCCATATCATGTCACATAGGTAGACCATTTCCAAAGGAGCAAAGCTAATTAAAATACTATTAGAGATCGTCCACCGCGCTGTCTGGATCTTCCGCGTCGCCAGAAATGGACGTCGAGTCAATCAGAATAGATGGCCTACCCTCGAGACCATTTTCTTCGACGTCTTCCGTAACCTCAAGAATTCTCCTCAGTGGGATAAAGGTCTCTTTGAGGACGAGGCAGGCAGTGCTGCAACCTGTCCAACCAATCTTGAATTCAGACAAGCACGTTACAACCAAGACAACGTACTTCATGCTCTCATATCCGAGCTGTTCTTCAACGTGGATGTCATGCACCCGACTTCAAAGCCTATGCTTTGGTTCCACCTCTAGTACGTAACAACATCAACCCTAACAGACCCTACACAGCAACGATACACTAACCCCATCCCCTCCCATCCAACCAGTCCGAAGGTCATGGGAGAATATCTCGAATATTGGACCGGATATAAGGAGAAACGTCAAGACGGACCTTGTACCTCCGGCCGCGTCGTCGTTGATTATTACCCCGATGCTATGTACGCACGCACCGTCCTGCCAATGACAACTGTATAGTCCACCCCCCTCAACCCTCATATGCCACCTCCCCCAAAGACCAACCCAACCCACTAACGCACCCCCAGACCCTCACCGACAACCAACCCCTCCACAAAACCCTCTCCCAAAACTTCCAACTCCACCTCGGCCAACTCCTAACCAACCTGCACCACATGCACATCCACCGCCACCACCTCCCGGACCAAGAAGTCTTCCTAATCAACCTCCACGGCAGCAGACTCCACGTCCAACGCGCCATATTCCCCAGTTCCAAGATCTCACGCATCTACTGCAAGAAGTACAAGCCCGTCGACACTTCCAACACCGAACTGCACACTTTCCGCGCCGGAGACGCCACTCGCCGCTACACCGAGCAAGATCTCGAGCACGATATTGATCAACTCGATTGGCTACACACTCTCAAAGAGGAGAGAACCGAGGCTCCGGACGAAGATGACGCCCCCGTGTTTCGCGTGCTCGCTAGCAAGGAATATGATCTCTGGAAAAAGACCGATTGGCATGCCGCGTTGAAGCTGTTGGCTGGCCTCAATCGTTATTTGATGGGCGGCCGCGCTAAGTGTGGTGTTATGCAGAATATGTTTGAGAAGTTTCCGCAGGAGGAGGAGGTGTCGCAGCCTGTGGAGTCGTCGTCGTCGTCTGCGGCTAGGCGCTGAGGGGGGTGAGGGATGGATGGATGGTGGTGGTGGTTTTTGCGCTGCCAGTGCGATAGGCGTTGGGGACGGGACGTGTGTTCAATCTCTCGTCTTAACTTTTCTTTCGGTGCTTCTCTTTCTTTCTTCATGGCTTGCACTTTGCTTGCCCTTGGCTTTGCTTAGCTTTGCCTTTGCTTGTCTTTTGCTAGCTCTTTGCTTCGCGTTTGCTTGGTCTCCGCTTAGCCTTTGCTTGCACTTTGCTTTGCATTTACTTTGCTTTTGTATTGCCCTTACTGGCTCTCTGCCTTCGTTTCTCTTTCACGTCTTTTGCTCATACCAAATTGATGTACCCATAGCATAGCGGGAAGATGGCGTTAATAGAGCAGATAGCGTAGCTTAGTTTCCAATGATGAATGTAACTCTAACTACTGAGAGGAGACGCACTACATAGTACATACTCGTTGGTCATGGCAGAAATCAGCTCAAATAGTCATACAGAATTGTGCGAAGACATCCAAATTTAGTCTCCATGACGCCGCTCAGACTCAAAAGCCGTAAAAGCATCAATGCCCCGTCCGTCTTGTCCTCCCGTGCGGAAGTATTCAACAACAACACCTATGGCGTAGCATGTTCCTGCGGTAGCTACGCCACTGAACAACATCCTGCGCAAAGCTTGGCCAGCTCTGGATTGGCGTTTCGAAGAAGAGTCTTTAGCTTGTGAAGTCTCGTCTGGTAATTCGGTCTGATGATCAGGAGCTTGGCCGGAGAAATGTTCCCGTGGTAGCTGAATAGGTGATGTAGACTGTTTCAGGGTTTCACTATTTCGGCCGTCGAGGCTAGCTTCAATTTTGTCCGCTGCTTTGGAAGGGGGAGCGGAATTGTCATGCACCGAACTGCTGGATTTTTTAAACACAAGAATATCCCCACCACCGGAAACTATTTCGTAACCATCGGTACGCATTCTTGCAAAATGGGGTAAGAACTTGGCAGGGGCATTTAGGCGACCTAAAATTTCTGCCGGATGGATTGTCTCGTCTGAAGCCTGGAAAGATGAGCTTGTCTCTGCTTCGTTTACTTGAAGGGTCGAGGGATCATATGCAAGCACTCGATAGGTTTCGGTCGATGGGGTATCAACGTGTGGCTGCTCAATGGTAGCAGATTGATCGAAGTTCTTGGTAGCTTCCTGCTTTCCAGACTGGTGTACCTGTGAAGCTTCCCGACTTTCTGCAGTTTGCTGATTGGGTTGTACACCAACGTCTGATTTCTCTGGCATGACGGACTCGTCAGAGGCACCGACAGTCTCATGCTTTTGAAACTTGCTTCGAACGCTCTGGGCGTCAATGTCACCAGCGGGATCGACAAATGAATCGAACTTATCGTCGAGAGATTGACGGATCTGCTTCTCAATCTCAGGATCAATACTAGGCCTAGCCAAGTATTGGGAACGAATATCACTGGCATTCAGGAGGTCTAAATCCTCCTTCCTCTCTGCTTGCACCCTGTCCTGTTCGTGTGCTGTACTTAGCGGACTTTCAGGCGTCTCTAGAGATCTCATCGAAGCCTCATTGCTTGGTTGATCTCCAAACGAACGACTGTTGACCGGCGCTTCTAGGTGATCATAGGTGACGCGTCCGCTGCCCATTGTGAGATCCTGAAGCTTAGGTTGATCGGCCATGATCGCTTCTGAGAGACTACTGAGTTTCTCAGAAACATCTCTCTGGTCTTTCATAGTATCAATTGATGGCTCCAAAGCTTTGTAGCAAACTTCTGTTGGTGAATCCGATTTCTGCACCTCAGGGGTTTGAAAGGGCTCATCCGCGACTGGTGCCACCTCAACACGTTGTTGCGATGTTTCTTCTGCGCTATCGTTTCCTGCTTCTGTTGCCGGCTTAGGTTCTGAAACTGATCGTTCGAATGGGGATAGATAGCCGGTGGGCCCAGAAGGAGGCTTCTGGGTCCCGGCCAATGTATCAATGTCGTTCCCGCGAGAACCCTTTGCTGTGGCCACCGGCTGCTCAGGATCCTTGGGTATCATACGACCACTAACAGGATCGAATTCATAGTCTGGTCGACCCGTCTCTGATATAATCTCGTCTGAAGATGGGACCCCGCCACTCACGTCTGATTGTGGCTTCTTGGGCGATTCCGAAGAGTCCTTCGAGACTGCAGTAGTGGCCTTCGGGCGTGCTGTTGTATTCATGGTACTTTCCGACTTGTCAAGACCTAGGAAAGAACGACAAATGGAGGTAAAGGCATTATCAAGCTTCTCAAAGGAGCTAAATGGCTGCAACCTTCTTCCGAACAATGCTGCGTAGGGATCCTTATCAATCTCCCTCTTGATCTGGTTCATTCTCTCCTTGATGCGGGACCTTTCGGCCTCCCAAAAGTCACCCTTAATACCATTTCGATTGTAAAATTGAAAAGACTTGTCTCGATCATAGCCCGGTCCGTAACCTCGGAACCCCCATGGATTCTGACTTTCGTACACGTTCGCTTTCCGCGGACGTGTGGGCTTTTCACGAAGCTTCGAAAGACAGTATCGTCTGTGCTTATCTATCTGCTTCTCCAAATACTCGTAGTTTATCCTCTCGCCCGGACCGCGCCATATGTGACGGCGCTGGCAGGAGGACTTCAGATGTTGAGATGATGCGAAGAGTATGGCTCGGGGATAAGTTCTGGCCAGGGCCGTGGAACGTCTGACGGCCCTGATATCTGCAACTGCGGTTGTATATATCATGGTGAGACTCGCAAGGGCCCTGTGTTTGGAGTATACAAACTAGAATGGAAGGACGCTAAGCAAGGAGTGATGAAGCTCTTCGACCACGACGTCAGACCGGATTCGGACGGCCACTGAGCTGTCTTCGGTTACATCACAGGGGACGATAAGGGGTCAGGAGGACCGCTACAAGGACAGTAACCACAAAGTAGAATCTTTTATCAGAGAGATAGCTAATCAGTTTATCGGAAAGAGAGCTAGAATACTGATGAACGAAGCATGGAGTGACTTGGAAGTGCAAGGGAGAGAGGGAGTTGGCAGCTGATAAGGCGGAGAGAGCTCCGATAAGCCAATCACGGGGCAAACGCGGGGTTGTCGGTCTAGAACCGTGCCTCAGGCAGAAACTCAAAGTAGATGTTGCTCGCTCAGAATCATCATATGTGGGATTCTTAGTCAAGATCCCCGTCATATCTATATGTCATGGTTGTCTATGCTAACTTTTGCAAGTCCTAGATCATCCACTACCTGCAGGCCTGGGTCAGATGAAATATAGTTAAACCAGAACCGTAGCCCCTCAATTCCCTGTTCTCTGCAAAGGACTCCCTTATCCTCTGCCATCTCCAACTCCTCCGCTGCAACGCCCACACTCCATTTGAATCGCTGTGCCGCCTCCTGTGCGGTCACGGCACGTCCAAACAGACGCCAGTCCCAGGCTACCGGCTCCGTGGGTGGCACTTGACGGAGCTCTGCCATCCAGTCTAGCAGCTGCCGAAGGGTCTTCTCATCAGTCCAGTCGTATCGTTGAACAACGAGCAGTCCACTCTTGAAACGACGCAGACGAACTGGCAACTTCAATTTCTCCCACAGTTCCGCAGCCTTCTGAAAGTCCGAAGGACTGACGAGCTCGACCCCGTTTCGGGACCGGTTGAAGATTGCCCATAAGTCGATAAGACTAATAATCCCGCCTTCTTTCTGTAAGACACCCTTACGATCGTCGGTTAGATATTCCGCTAAATTTCGGGACAACTCCGACAGATATAGGCTCTCTGCCCCAGACCCGAGCATATCTTTCGTCGTCACCATACCCAACGCCGCCGCTGATTCCGAAAGGACGGCGCTAGTTTCAGCAGAGCTCTCGTCACTAGCCATCCCAGACTCGCGGGCTAGCGTCTCAGCAAGCGCAACAATATGTTTCGCCGATGCCATAAGCGCTTCGAGATCCTCGAAAGCATTGCCAATGACGAGCTCATTGTTCTTACGAGCCTCAAGGCCTCGTCGCTCAAGCCCCGCAATGCCAACTCCCGGTGAGCGAGGCTGTGATGCTCCAGGGCCGTTCGCTAATGCAGGCACGGCTAAACCTTGAGCTTCGAGGCTTGACTGCGATGGTTGTTGTGGCACAGGCGGAGCATTGTAAAGAAGCCATTTCCGCTGGATCAAGGCGCCCTTCAACCTTTCAAGAAATATCTTTTCGCCGCCTCCACGGAATGACAATTTCATGCAATCTTTGATTTGCTTGCTCTTAATACTGCCCTGATCAAAAACAGGGGCCGGGGATTCTGCACGGTAGTGATCGCCATTGGTGACTTTGAGGATATTGGCAGAGACCAAGGAAGCTCCACACATTTCACATTCGATGAGAGACGGATGGTTGACGAATGTGCAGCGTGGACATGACACTTGGGCGCCATTTTGTGGAACCGTTAGGTTCTTGGGGCCATGATTCCCAAGTAAGGACTCTTGCCCAGGTTGGGGGATTGGTGGCGTCGCAACAGAGCTCTCACGACTTGTTGCAGCAGTGATTGCAGCCTTAAGGATAGTCGCAAGAGGGGGTTTGATACCACATGCCAGGCAAGGAGGTATCGGCGTGGACGCGGTAGCGGTGGACGGGTCGAAATTGGAGGGCACGGGATTGGAGAAGGTGCATATAGGGCATACCCATGTCGCATTCACGGGTGGAGGAAGTCCCGCACTAGGATGAGACACGGACTTTGGGGTCAGGGGCGACTGCGATCGAGAGGGACTTGCGCCAGCGCTTTTCGACCGGTCAATGTTCTTCAGTGGCTTAGGGTATAGCGTAATCTTTGGAGAGGACTTCCAGAAGCTTGCCTATAATACATTAGATTTTCAGGCCAGTTTGCACGATTAAACCAGCACGTACTTGGTACTCTGTTCTATCAATATCCTTGAGGTCAATGCCAACTGAGTATTTCCGCGGCTCATCAACTGCTACATAACAGACACGATGCGAGGTCAAATAGGCATGGCCATTCTGATAATTGGGGATTTTATATTTTCTGATCATGCAAGAGACATTAACAGTCAGCAATTGAGAAGATATATACTGTGTCACTAAGGCTCGGTTCCAGAAGAAGTGACATAGACCCAAGCATGGAGAGACCACCGATGCAGCAGGTGAAGTAACAACCGGCTACTCACCCTTCGTACAACCCCACCGCATCCTGGACAAAGAGTAAGGTCTCGTCGGGCAACAGCGAGGGGCGAAGCGCAGTTGTCAGATCCAAAGGCTTGAAGAACATCTAGTAAGATCAAGCAGCATCTCTTCACGATTGAAAGGGTGAAGAGGGGCAGAGTATACGAAAGCGAGATGCCTTGGCGCTGCTTGTATTGCTCGTTATCAGTCCAGATCGGCGTGCTGATGTAATATGTCTGTTTTGGGTAGGCGGTATCTTGTCCCCGTGCCAAGACGAAATCTCCGCCACCGAGACAAGTCAAGTGGGATCCAGCGTCACTAAGCGAGTCTCCCTCTCTCTCCGCTCATCATCCTTATTCACTCACCCTGAAGCCCGGAGAACATACCCCTGTGGATAACTTACATATCATCTTGCCCCTTGTCTCGTTAGAAACAGACCTGCCGACCTTATTTTTCTCTTACATTCAGTGATACCTACTCGGCTCTGTTGGTGTAGGAATATGTTCTGACTGGCTCGAACCAAATCATCCGTAGTTAATACCTCTCTTTTCTGATCATCATCACTCTTCGCATTTCTTTATTGTCCCCTTTTGCACTGGCCCTTAAAATAGATCATCGTTTCTTCATTCATCATGAGCTCCGGCATCCCACCATGGCGTGTTGCGGCTTCAGCCACCGCTACCACCTCAATTCACTCTGGTCATGGTATGCTTCTCTTCCCGCCCGTGATATTTGTTCAGACTTGACTAACGTGGTCAGCAGTGGCCCCAGCTTATATCCCAGTGCAAGCACGCCGTAGTATCGCGCCCACAAAAGCCACCAACCCTGTTCCTTCTACACCCCCGACGACGTCTGCCGATGCCGCCACCCGCAAAAAAGTAGAATTTCCAGAAGCCGTCCGCAAATATGTGCAACGCAGCTTTGCGCCTGAAAACCGCCTTCCCACGGTCGACCGGAGTGAGATGGAGGCGAAACTCAAGTCGGTCATCACGGAGGCAGCAGAGGGTAATATGCTCGATAAGATCGACTGGGAAACCCTACCTCTGCCGCAGGTCATGGTTCAAAACGACCGCAACATGGTGCTCGCCAGCCCAGGTGTCTCGACTTGGGCCACATTTGGGACACATTCGCCGAAGAAGTCCAGCACTCCATTGGTTGACCTATCGAAGAAGAGGAAATCGGTGGAGTACCACGGAGACGCGAGCAGCTGTCCACCATGGAGACAAACTAACAACCAGAATGCCTTTGAAGACCGAGTCACTTATCCTTCCACAGACAAGCGGCAGAAGATGGACAGTAAGAACCCAAGTAAGTCAAAAGCTAATCTGGAGATGCGGAGGAAACGTTTCGAGGACGCACAAGGACGACATGGATCTTCACCCTCATCCCGCGGTGCATCACCGACCCCCAACGCAAACCAAGGCCCTGTTGTCGGAAGGTGCCAGGAGCTCGAGAAGAACTACTTCCGCCTGACTTCTGCACCGAATCCGGATACCGTCCGTCCCTTGCCGGTCTTGATGAAAACATTAGACCTACTGAAGAAGAAATGGAAAAAGGACAACAACTATGGCTATATCTGTGATCAGTTCAAATCCCTCCGTCAAGATTTGACTGTACAGCATATCAGGAACGAATTCACTGTCAGCGTCTATGAAATCCATGCCCGAATTGCCCTAGAGAAAGGTGACCTTGGTGAGTATAATCAGTGCCAGACTCAACTACGAGCGTTGTATGCACAGCAACTTGGCGGTCATCCTACGGAGTTCAAGGCCTATCGTATCCTCTATTTCATCCATACCCGCAATTGGACGGCCATGAACGATGCCTTGGCCGATCTAACTGCAGCAGACAAACGGGATCTTGCTGTGAAACATGCGTTGGATGTCCGTTCCGCTCTTGCTCTCGGGAACTATCACCGTTTCTTTCAGCTTTATCTCGATACCCCGAATATGGGGGCTTATCTAATGGATATGTTTGTGGATCGTGAGCGACTTTCTGCACTTGCAGCAATTTGTAAAGCGTAAGTTTCTCTCCAGACTCTACGTGTGGCAGCCACTGACCTTGATAATACAGGTACAAACCTGACGTAAACATCCGTTTCATTACTGAAGAACTTGGTTTCGAGTCCGACGAGCAGAGCGCCCGCTTCATTTTGGACCATACTTCGGAGGACCTCCTCCAAGAGAAAGATGGCGTGGTGAGACTGCTTACGGGTGGCAGGGCCGGCCAACTGTTCGAAGGAGCCAAGGCCGAGGCCCACCGAATTGTCGATATCAAGGGACAGATCTAAAGTCCGTATCTTCTCGATTTTACTTCCTTTCTTCTATTCCTCCTTGCAACCTGCGGTTTCACTTTCACCTTCCGACACCCCTTTCACCATTCTGGATACTTCTAGCACACCCCAGCTTTCCCCTATTCTGTTCGTTTCTTCAGGGCGCTTGGAGTTCTGTTCGTTTTATTTCCTTGCTTCCGGCATTAGAGGCGTCCTGCATTAACCGCTTACGATCTGAGTACATATACCCATTTTGACTTGAGGAGGATTGGTAGTGCACAGAGAGGGAAAAAAAGTCGATGGATGGAAGGCAGAAGTGGGTATAAGGGAAGGGGCGTCTGACGTTTGTTTTGATAACATTTCGGTAGCGCAGCTGTCAATACAATGATCATTGTCAATTCTAAAACACGAAAAGTATGGGCAGCAGCCCCATTGTACCCACCACGGCGTCAACTGATACAAGTCTGTCTCCGGTAGTATAAGAACAGAGACGGTACTCATTATCCTGCCCACTGCGCCAATTTCACCCCCCTCATGAACCTTACCACCCACCCTCAAGCCAATAAAAACCCACTCCCTTCAACATCAGACACATCCATTCATCCTAACATTATGTATCCAACAGGACATACAAAGTACTTACCACCACAATCGACCCACAAATGAGGGGTACGTCAAAACAGTTACTAAGTAGTCACATTGATACCCCGCACCTCATCAACACAAGCGAGATGAGATCAAAGTTACATGAAAGAGGAAGTAAGTTGACCGTTAGAGGAAGATCGACAGTGATAAGTCAACAATGATCTATGTATGTACTCCGTATGTATGTATGTATCTACTATCTATCTATCTATCTACTCTCGTACATGATACATGACACTATACTATACCCAGCTAGTTACATATCTAATCCACTAAATCTGACAAGTCGATCTCTCCCACTCCTCAATAAGTAGATAGTCCTCCCTTCCCCACCGATCTAGACCCGTACTTTTGGGCCTCTCCATAAAGTACTCAGTACGGAGTACTTACTGTGGCACCTGAGTGAGTGAGTGACCATGCATATACTTTCCAAACTAAGTAGGTAAGTAAGTAGATAACCGTTATTTAGTATCCGATGGTGGCAAAACCCTGAAAAGACGAGACGAGACGGAAATCAAACCCGATGATCAGCTGTAGATCGATTTCGATCATCGCGAGTTAGATAACTCCTGGGGGCCGGGTTGATGCACTAGTATCAATTGCTTACTACTATATAGCTTGATTTGATCGGAGGAGGGGAAAGGAAGGGTGGTGCATATGACATCTGGAGAATGATATATCAGATTTGCAGGATGGGTTGGGGGTTATCTGCACGAGGCTGAAGATGGTATATGGTATAGGTGCTGCTGTTTGGATTCGTCAGATGAGGGTTGTTTCAGTGCTTGTTTCATGGTCTATAATATTGAGGGACTGAAACAATATGATTGTTTGGTACTTTTCACGTGGTGGTGGTGGTGGTGGTGGTGCGGGGTTTACCAGAGTATACACAAAGTAACAGCAGGACATGATCTATGGATCCGTGCTTCACATAAATGGGCTGAAATTACGCAATATACCTGTGGTATTGTGGCACAAAGTAACTACAATCAGCTGTTGTGCTTTTTAGCTCAGCTACAGAGAGTACTTAACTCAGCTGGCTAGTGGGTTCGATGGATGGGTCGATTTTACCCACATACAATCCAGAGTGGCGAATAATAAAATGATCTGATCAGCTGCGCGCTTATTCGGTCCAGCTATCTAAAGTACCTACTAGATACTTTTGTAGGTAGCTAAGTTGCTGCAGTGTGCCTCGACTACTGTATCTAGTTAGTTAGCTACCTTTATCTTCCATTGGCTACTAACGGTAAGATGGATAGACTGAAATTCTAAATTGTGGCGTGGCGTTGACTTCAGCTTTCGCTTGTTCGCACGTATCGTTTTCTTTTTTGTTTTTCCCCTTATTTCTTATACTCGCATATACGAGCAATAACCTTATGCGGACGGCGTCTGGAATAAGCCCAGTTAGGGATTTGACTGGGTGCAGTGACTGGGCTGTCTACTACCTGCAAGGGTGGTGTGTCTGTGAATGTGGATGAGGTGCAGGGTGTACAAGGTTTTCGAGAACTGGCTTGGGGGAGGAATGGAATGGATCTAGATGATCTGTGTAGTAGAGTAATATCTTGCTTGGAGAATCCATGTCATACTCTGCAGCTGGAGTATGCCACTACTGTAGGTACTGGAGGAGACAGAGATCGCGTGCATTACCCTATCTACAAAAGTAGATACGGAGGTAAATATATGAGGCTGGATGCAAAGTACTTGACCTTTTTATAATAATGCAGCTCAGTCGTCCCTTACAGTTTTCGGTCATATTGGAAAAAGTGCGGTTATACCTCTTAGCCTTGCCAACTAGCTAGCATTTGGGTTACAGCATTTTTGGGATCCAAACTAATCCATCTTTGAGGCGGAACTCCGGGGGATTCTCTTCAGACCTGATCGTCTTCCACCTATACTAGATGGAGAAGAGACCCTGTGCCGATCCAAACTGATTTAGAAAAAAAAAGTGTAGCAAATGTAAAGTCCGGGTTGGGTGACTGGATTGGGTAAAATCCAGGCATACAACCATGGATGCATTTCCAGCCTAAGTACCTTTTTTCCCCGTCCGAGCTCCCTTCGCAGAGTTTCAGGCTCGGAGGTACAGCGGTACAGGGGAAATGATAGTCCAGGAGATGGGTAAATTGGAAAAAGATAAAAATTGGGAGCAGTTCGTCCCTTTCCCGTTTTCTTTTCTCCGCTTAGTAAAAAAAAAAAAAAAGAAAAAAAAAATTATGAAGTCGTCGGGGTTAATTAAACTCTGCTACGATTGATCGAACAAGTCTAGATATAACTAGATACTCTGTAGAACTGGTTACTAATTAGTTGTTAAAACTAGTTGACACCTGAATCAGCCGGCAGTTGGCAGCCCTCCGTTAATTAAAAAGGAAGGGCACACAGACCACAGGAATGTGTGTGTGTTTGTCTGTGGTGTGGTGTGTGGATGGGCAAACTCGGTGTGTGTGTTTTGAACCCACACACACCTTCTTCCTTGCCCACCCGAGCAGCCCAATGACCATTCCTGCCCTGCCCGTCGCAACTCAGGTACGCTGGACCGGGGGCCACTTGTGGCCCATACACAGTACGTACGCGCTGGGCTTTTGGTTTGTCTCCTGCAGAATCTGGGACACTCACGCACACCACAGTGACCACACACAGGGGCTGCGAGCCATGGTTGTCTTTATTTCTAGTCTGTTCGGCTGATTCTTATCGCCTATCGATCGGGGGGGTTTCCAGCTGGACGGTGCCGGCCTTCTATACCACACCCGGTTTAATGCGACGGGGGGAAAAGGGAATTTGGGAGGGGCGGTGGTTCACTGCTGCCCAACTGCGCCCAGGGGGATAAATATGAAAAGTAAAATAAGGGAAGTGAATCATGAACCCACCTTAAACTAACTAAATAACTAGTAACTAAAGGGAAAGAGAAAGGGGAAAATCATAATCAAGGAATAAAAATCACTAACAAGAAAGAGGGAAAAGAGTCAGGGATGACACTACCAACAGGGCTGGAAGCAGAAACGAACTAAGGAGTCTCAGCTAACTAAAGTATTTACTTCCTAGTTCCTTAGCGACCAACCAGGATGGACATCGGCCGTCATACCTTACGCGGTGCATCCATGCAGACGGCCGGGGAGCAGCTCCCGGTCTGCTGGTTGACTGGTGAATCGACTAAATAAAGGATTTTTAGGCACACAACCACCTGCTTTGGCGTCGAAGCTGAAGGAATTGACATTGGTGGGTGAGAAAATTTATTGGATTTTGTAAGGTGAGTGAGTGACTGACTGAGTCTGTATGGTGTGCTTTGTAGAATTTGGGTCTTGATTGTTGGGATTTGATTGATGTATGGTATGTATTGAGGCAGGCAGCGTTGGGTTATAATATCATTATATTGTCTCCTTCTGAACCGCTCTCTTGTCTTGTCCTTGTCTCGCAATCTTTTTGATTTTCCTTATGGATGATTTGCCCCCATCACTATCACAATCACAATCACTTTGCACCAAGCAGTTTGAGTTTATCGTCATTTCCTCTGTTAGTCTAGGTTTAAAAAAAGAAAGTGAAGAAAATAGACGCACTAGCTTCAAGGACCAGGCGATCCGAGCAGAAAACTAGTCCAGCCAGCCAGTCCAACGTCTATCACGATCTGCTACAAACCGGACATTGCCTTCCTTTGTTGGTAAGTGTATGTGCCTTCGACCGGCGGATGAAGTACCGCGCTCTGCCTATTTTCACTTACTTTTTCACCACCACCTCCTTTAATCCCAGTCATCTGGTTTTATACCCGCTTGTAACCCTTCTTTGGATCCTTCCTCGAGTTCGATTTACTGCCACGAGGACAGAACCGACGCCATACTAACCTCCCTCATCTCCAATTCGCAGGTCGGGGAACCAACCAACCGGGAACGAGGGTACTGGAGTACCCGCCACAGTTGAACCAGCAGTTCAATTTTCTCGACGGCTTCCATCCTTCACACCCCACGACGGTCCATGCCATCCGGCCACTAATCCACTCAATCCACTTATTTGCCTCTCCTTCGTCTGGGTCACAGCCACCAAGTGCTCCCGCAAAGTGGTGGTAGGAGTCAGGACGGCCCATTATTCTCCTATCGCCGTCCCTTTGACTCGACCGCTTACTACTACTTACTTCTTGCCTCTCCCACCACCACCATCATCATCGTCATCATCGCCGCCAACTTTACTATCTCCCGACTTCCATAACCAGGTGTGTCGCAAGGAGCAGGCGAACTATCTGGTAACTCAAAGAAAAGGAAAAATATTAAACCCTTCTGCTGGGGGGAGGACCTTCCAGAACACTGCAACCCTGGGAACCTTCCGCCGAGCTGTCACGCGTGGATCCTCGTCATTGTCCACCCACTGAACCACTCCAGCGCACCCATTCTATTCCCATCCACCCATCCATCCATCCATCCTCAGGGGCGGGGGGAATACCAAAGGAAAGCGGGCCGCTTTTTTTCTGTCCCAGTCGTCGCAATCCAGAACTCCCCATACCGGCTCGTCCGTGGTAGTCCTCCTCGTTTGAGGGCGAAAAATAGGCAAAGAAAGGCAAGCAGAAATTAGGAGGCCACTGCACTGTCACACTTGTCTGGGTTACTTGCAGACCAGCGTTTAGGGAGTTACTCTAATTTTTCTTACTATAACAACATATCGCCGCTGACA
The DNA here is from genome assembly GCF_003184755.1 of Aspergillus piperis CBS 112811. Lineage (NCBI taxonomy): Eukaryota > Fungi > Ascomycota > Eurotiomycetes > Eurotiales > Aspergillaceae > Aspergillus > Aspergillus piperis. The sequence goes on along the minus strand of NW_020291617.1, from coordinate 214,294 downwards.
ACCGTCCGCTCTATTTCATCCATTGACACACTCTCTTGTCCCTCTCTCTCTCTCTCTCTATTTCCCCATCAAACCCCAGGCTATTTTGTCTGTTACTATCTTTTTTACTGTATCACTTTAAAACGCTCCTTCATTGTTCAGATTTAAAGTTTTCGTCTTACTATATATTTTTTTTCTTTTCTTTTACTCATCTACCCTGTCTCTTTTGCCTCATTCGTCTCTCTCAGCTGCTACCCGGGATTGCCGCCCATTCTCTTGTTCTTTTGGTTTCTTTGTATTCCAACACATCCCATCGCCGACAAGACCTTCGAGTTTACAGTGATACGCCTGGACCGGGGTGGCTGACAACGGGCATAAAGTGGATGATCAGATCTTGTCTGCTGCAGGCCTCGCTCAAACCACCAAACCCTACTCGTCCCTGTACTTATTACGTCTTGCCTTGCCTCGGCGGCTGATCTGGCGTTCCCGACCACCTGTGGGCACGGCCTGGCTAGGTTGACCTGCCTAGGGAGTATTATTCATTGATTCATTCCGACGTTCATTTATTTAGTTTCGCCCGGAAGGAGAATTTAGCAAACTAAATAATGAAGGTACGTACATCTATCTGTTCCAAGCTGGCAAACCCGCCCTGCAAGCAAACCCCTCGTTTTCCCGCCCCTCGTTTATCTCGATTGTCGCTTGTTCCGAGCGCCCTCCTCCCCGAAAAATTAGCACCTTGATTGATGACTGTGGCCCTTCCCTTTCTTCTTTCTGACTGGGAACGATACATTATTGCCGCGCGCAATCTATCGGCTCTGGACTAATCTCCAACACCGCCAATTAATTAGGCCATTCGACGCTCTCTCAAAGGGGAGAAAGATCCCAAACCCCACCACCACCACCATCTCAGTCACCATAGTCACCACCACCTTTCTATTACTCCAAAGTCCGCCATCGCCATCCTTCCGCCGAAGAAGGTGTGTTACACCCTTTCCTTTCTTTAATTCTACCCTTCACTTTTCACTTTTCTTGTTTCCTTTCCATTTTTATTTTTTTCCCCCCCATCCCTCCCCCAATCTTCAATTCTATTTCCACTCTCTCCATTTCTTTGCCTTTCGGATCCCTGGTTGATCCCACCCTCCCCTCCTTCCCCCCCTGCCTTTACCCCTCCTTTTCTTCTATAGTCGCATCCTTCAAAAATTCCATTTTGGAGTTGTTTGTCGATTGTAATTGATTTTTTCTACGTGTTATTCGCTTTCGTTCGCCGACATTAGTCGCGCAGCCTATCCTTGGCGACCCGTTGTTGACCACATCCCTGTGCTGCGCGTAGGTCATCAAAGCGCTCTACGATTACCAACCGGAACCCGGGAACTCGCAGGAACTCGCCTTCAGCAAGGGAGACTTCTTTCACGTTATCAGCAGGGAGGACGACTTGGACTGGTACGAAGCGTGCAATCCGCTCATCCCTAGTGCGAGGGGGTTGGTTCCCGTGTCCTTCTTTGAAGTGATTGGCAAAAACGAGAGACACAGCGCCGGATCGGTGGACCATCATAAGAAGAAAGAGCCGCACGACTCAGGCTTCTCCGATCGAGCTGCCTTCCCAGGTACAGACTTCATCAGCAATTCCTCCCGCAATAGCTTCCAACCCAGGATGTCGCAGTTGGGGAAGGGCTCGAGTGCCATGGTCTATGGCATCGTTCAGTACGACTTCCAGGCCGAGCGACCGGACGAACTAGACGCCAAAGCTGGCGAGGCCATTATTGTTATCGCCCAGTCGAACCAGGAATGGTTTGTCGCCAAACCTATCGGTCGCCTGGGTGGCCCGGGTCTCATCCCCGTTTCCTTCCTCGAACTTCGCGATATGCAGACAGGTCAAGCGGTCACCGATCCGCTTGAAGCTGTGAGGCGTGCCGGCGTGCCGAAGGTGGAGGAATGGAAGAAGATGACGGCCGAGTACAAGAACAGCAGCATCACGCTGGGCAAGATCGATTCCGCTGGTGGCTCGTCGATGCAGTCTGTCACGTCGAGCATGGACAAGATGTCCATCGGACGTCAGAGTCAAATGAGCCAAAATGGCCAGTCCCAGGTAAGTCACCAATGTTTTCCCATGTTGTCGCATCCATCACTCGTGAGGACTGTCGCCCTAACCTTCCGTGCGATAGGGCTACCACACTCGCAATGCCAGTAAAGGGTCTCTTGTGCAACAAGTTTCGCATCAATCGCAGCAGAGTTATCACCAGTCATTGATGGCGCCCATCGCGGCGTCTATTCCCCGGTACTGCTTTGACAACGACAAATACTGGTACATCATCGAGGCCAAAATGGAGGACGGTCGCTGCTGGGAGTTGGCCCGCTACTACCACGACTTTTACGATTTCCAGATCGCACTGTTGACTCAATTCGAGGAGGAAGCCGGTAACCGTGGCAAGCCGCGCACGCTGCCGTATATGCCCGGACCCGTCACCCATGTCACGGACGCCATCTCCAACGGCCGCCGACAGAATTTGGATGAATATATCAAGAAGCTCTTGGCTATGCCGCCCCATATCTCTCGCTGCCAATTGGTCCGTCAGCTCTTCGCTCCCCGCCCCGGTGACTTTGAAATCGATCCCAACGCATTTGGCGAAGAGACCCGGTTCTCCGGTGGCTCGCATCATTCCTCGGCGAATGAGCCGTCACGGAGCGTGTCGCGCCAGTCGTCGCAGGCACCGATTGCTGTTCACACAGAGCGCAACTCGCACCAGCGCGGTCAACCCTCCCTCTCACTTTCCAATGGCGCACCACCCCCGATGAACCGCCAACCTAGCTCGTTAACGCAGGTGTCGACGTCGAGCGGCGGTGCCATGAAAGTTAAGGTTTTCTTCCAGGACGACCTCATTGCGATCCGGGTCCCGAACGACATCAGCCTTCAGCAGCTCAAGGAGAAGCTCACGGACCGTCTAAAGATTCAGGATGAAATTATGGTCCAGTACAAGGACGAACCGTCCGGGACGTACGTCGACTTGGCCACGGACAGTGACCTGGACACGGCGATCCAGCGGAACTCCAAGCTCACACTATATGTTGGACTTGCATAGAAGCGTTATTTTATCACCCTCCGTCTATATCCCGATAGATCTGTCTGTCATTTTTATCAGTTTTCTTTTGTTGTCCGAATATTGCACCCGTTTGTGGCGGTGTATCGGGTGTCCCGGTGTTATGGTTATTTTTCCTGTTGTCTCTGGTCATCAGCCTCTAAGCGGTTGTTATTGAATCACGAGGTTGATGCTTTGACAAGAATGACATGTCTGAAACGTTTACGCCATCATGTACTCTTTGTTTGTTTTTTTGAAGCTGCACTTTTCTGTTGTGTGGGCCATGGCTGATTGTTTACCCTCCATACCCTGTTACTGTGATGTGCTATTGTCTTTTGTACATAAGTCTTCTCTTGCATATATATTCTAGCCGTAGGCTACGACACCTACTGTTTACCGTCTGCTTTTTGTGCCAAGTAGAACACATGGTAGGGAACCAATTACCGTTCCGGCGTTCACAATAAACGAATGATCCACTCGGCCAAATAAGGCTTTGTCGGCTCTAAATCTGGGGGCCGATCAGTTGCCGCTCTCCGAGTCACATGACAGACCATCGGAATGCCTTTTCTTGTTGCTTCGGTTCCTTTTCGCCGCGGAGTTCTGCTCTTCCGGTCAATATCGGGGCTCTTCAGAGGACTTTCTTTCTCACTTGCATACTTGCATTCGACCCGTTGAGTTGAGTCGACCTGTACATACTTGTCAGCGCGTGCATTCCTGTTGCCCTCTCCAGTGTCCACTTGTCTGTCCCCGCTTCTTCGCCGCGTGGGCGCCGCACTTGACCGTCTCATTCGCCGAGTATTTGCCGACCGAACAACCTCGGGTTTAAGTCTCCACGACTTTGTCGCAACGCACATTTGATCAGACACACACCATTTTCCCATACAGTTTTCGTTATACGCAACGTCCATGAGCGGATCCTCGGCGAAATTGTGCGCGGACTACCTGCCCGGCGCACTGAGGGCTCGGGGCCCTCTTTTGCGTGCCGTTCCTCGGGGCACTCGCCGGCCTGGCGCCAGGGAGTATAGACGGGGTGCTCATGGCGCGAACAACTCTCGCTATCGTCCGTCGGTGACGGCTCACCGGGTACCGGTCCGTGATACTGTCGATGTGAGGTTGTCGCAGGGCCAGTATGCGCGCCGCTTTGCGACAGCCGCCGAGGGGAAGGCTGTGGAGGGTGACGCTGCAGCTGGGATGCAGGGTGGTCCGCTGGTGGAGTATGATGCCCGTGTACAGCAGGGTCGCTTGCGAGATGATCCGTATCAAAGACGTATGTTGGATTCCCATGTAAATTGGTTGTCTCCGGTCGAGCGGAGGTCACTCCCGTAGGGAGGAGGGAGAGTCTGAATTAATATCCTTATCTCGATTACACACGCTAACATGCTTGAATTACAATGAACAGAAATCATTGAGCAACTGCAGGACCTGTACGAACGACTGCGATCCTACAACCCCCCGCCGGTCGTCCAGCCAAGCATCGAATCCCTCGACCCCAAGCCCAAGTCGTTCTTCGGCTCGCTGTTCAATCGCAACGCAAAGCAGGAACTTACAATCCCCGAATCCCTCCCCAAGGGACTGTACATGTACGGCGACGTAGGATGCGGCAAGACCATGCTCATGGACCTGTTCTACGAGACCCTCCCACCCAACATCAAGACCAAGACCCGCATCCACTTCCACAACTTCATGCAGGATGTGCACAAGCGCATGCACGTCGTCAAGATGAAGTACGGCAACGACTTTGATGCGCTGCCTCTCGTGGCGGCTTCCATCGCAGAGGGCTCGAGCGTGCTGTGTTTCGACGAGTTCCAGTGCACAGATGTCGCAGATGCGATGATTCTCCGAAGGTAGTACACCGACCAGCCTCACCCAAACCACAACCATTACTCACGAATAAAACAACAGACTCCTCGAATCCCTCATGTCCCACGGCGTTCTCCTCGTCACCACCTCCAACCGTCACCCCGACGACCTCTACAAGAACGGCATTCAACGCGAATCCTTCATTCCCTGCATCAACCTCCTCAAGACCGCCCTCGACGTTATCAACCTCAACTCTCCCACCGACTACCGCAAGATCCCCCGCCCCCCAGCAGCCGTCTACCACCACCCGCTCGGCCCAGACGCCGACCACCACGCCCAGAAATGGTTCGACTTCCTCGGCGACCCCATCAACGACCCCCCACACCCCGCCACCCAAGAAGTCTGGGGTCGCAAGATCCATGTGCCCTTGGCCAGCGGCAAAGCCGCCAAATTCAGTTTCCAGCAGCTCATCGGCAGCGCTACCGGCGCAGCAGATTACCTAGAACTCGTCCGGAACTACGAAGCCTTCATCATCACCGATGTGCCGGGCATGAACCTTACCCAGAGAGATCTGGCTAGACGGTTCATTACTTTCATCGATGCCGTCTATGAGAGTAGGGTGCGTTTGCCTCCCCAACCAAACCTTTCCCCCCTTAAAACAACCGCCCCATACCAGTAAAACTAACGAAATGAATCAAACAGGCAAAATTAGTCCTCACCACCGAAGTCCCCCTCACCAACCTCTTCCTCTCCGCCGACGACGTCAAATCCACCCTCACGGACGGCAGCAACGACGACGGCGCGGACCTCTCCGACGCGATGCGCATGATGATGGACGATCTAGGCTTGTCGATGCAAGCGCTCAAAACGACCTCGATCTTCAGTGGTGATGAGGAGCGGTTCGCGTTCGCGAGAGCATTGTCCCGTCTGTCTGAAATGGGAAGTAAGATGTGGGTGGAGCGCGGCTTGGGAGTGGGAATGGATGCGGATCATGGGAAGAGTGAACATGATGCGTATTTGAAGGCGAGGAGTCGCTGGTCGGAGGATAATATGTAATCTTCCACCATCATCCTTTTCCTGAGTTTTAGAGAGGGGAGATGTTGTTTCTAGATGGTTGTTGGGTGCTTTATTGCATATATATACTTCTTCTATACATACGTGTATACATTTAAAGATCATAGACTCACTTGGATTTGAAAAGCCGATATGAATACATCTTTGCATTTCTCATCAATAAGTTATGTTGTTAGTGTATACAACAGTTAGTCAACAACTCGACAGACCCCATCCCATGACGTCATCAACCAGGAACGCAACAAACAAGTCAGTCTGTCTATCAGGGACAATCTAAGTTTTCTCCACTCTCAGCTGAAGTGCTCCTGTCACTTTTTTAATGATTCAATTGCCATTGGCCGAAAGCATAGGCGATGGCTCCTCTCACGATGGAGACTGTTAATGTAGGGAGTGGACTCTAGTGGCACATCACTGACATCATGAGTTCCTTCTCTTCACACCAAAACTGTGGACCATTGACAGCGTTGCATCATGGTTCCGGTCCAGACTAAGTCCCTGATCGACTGTAGTATTACAGGTGCTTAGAAATATATTGGTCGTTGATGGGGCGGAAGGGTATTTAGTAGATAGGTGGTACCCCCGGCGAACTACTTCTATTCATCACTGTATCTGTAACCAGTGTGTGAAGAAACTGGAAATACATACATACATACATACATACATCCTTCACCATGGCCAGCGAACGCTTCAACATGACCACCAAACAAGACGATCTCGCCCGGGACACAATCCAACTATCCGGCGTTCAACCCATGACCACCGATTACGGGATCAAGATCTCGGATCCGGATCATTGGCTTCGCGTCGTCGATGCGCAGCATAATGGTCCTTCGTTGCTAGAGGATCCAATTGCGAGGGAGAAGGTATGATCCTTCCCTTTCTTATAACACAGTCAGTCCTCTGCTAGAGTATCGACTGACCCAGTGCAGATCATGCGCTTCGACCACGAACGGATCCCTGAACGAGTCGTGCATGCCCGTGGCGCTGGAGCCTTCGGAACCTTCAAGCTCCATAAAGCCATTCCTGATCTCTCCTCAGCCGGTGTCTTGAATGACACGGAGCGCGAAACGCCCGTTTTTGTGCGGTTTTCTACTGTGCAGGGTAGTCGAGGGAGTGCGGATACTGTTCGGGATGTCCGGGGCTTCGCTGTGAAGATGTATACTGCTGAAGGGAATTGGGATATTGTGGGGAATAATATCCCTGTCTTCTTTATTCAGGATGCTATTAAGTTTCCTGACGTTATTCATTCGGTTAAGCCGGAGCCGCATAATGAGATTCCCCAGGGACAGAGTGCGCATAATAACTTTTGGGACTTTCAGTATATGCATTCGGAAACGACTCATATGCAGCAGTGGGTGGGTTTGTTTGGTTTACTTGCTGAATGAGCAGCTGGCTGATTGGTTTGTTGCTAGGTCATGTCGGATCGTGCTATCCCTCGTTCGTACCGTATGATGCAAGGCTTCGGTGTCAATACCTACTGTCTTGTGAATGACAAGGGGCAGAGGCATTTTGTCAAGTTTCATTTCACACCGGAGCTCGGGGTTCATTCTCTCGTCTGGGACGAAGCGCTGAAGATCGCAGGTCAGGATCCTGACTTCCATCGGAAGGATCTGATGGACGCCATTGAGGCAGGCCACTATCCCAGGTGGAAGTTCGGCATCCAAGTGATTCCAGAGGAGAAGAAGGATGACTTTGAGTTCGATATCCAGGATGCAACCAAGATCTGGCCGGAGGAACTTGTACCAATCCAGTACATTGGACAGCTGGAACTGAATCGCAATGTTGACGAGTACTTTCCCCAAACCGAGCAAGTGGCTTTCTGCACAAGCCATATCGTGCCCGGTATTGATTTCTCGGACGATCCCCTTCTTGTGGGCCGCAACTTCTCCTACTTCGATACGCAGATCTCTCGTCTGGGACCTAACTGGCAAGAATTGCCAATTAATCGTCCCGTATGTCCGTACATGAGTCTGGTCAACCGGGATGGTCAGATGAGACACCGCATCACAAAGGGCAAGGTGAACTATTGGCCTAACAGGTTCGATGCGAATCCCCCATCCTCTCCAGCCCATGGGGGATTTGCGACCTACCCTGAAAAGCAGCGGGGCGTGAAAGCACGTGCACTGTCAGACAAGTTCAGCGAGCATTTCAACCAGGCTCAACTGTTCTACAACTCTCTTAGCCCCATAGAAAAACTCCATGTCTCCAAAGCATTCTCCTTCGAGTTGGACCATTGCGATGAGGAGATTGTGTATAAGCGTCTCTCGGAACGACTGGCCGTCGTTGACCTCCAGCTGGCTAAGACTGTTGCGAAGAATGTCGGAGGCAATACGCCGACCAAGGCACCAAAGGAGAACGATGGAAAAACATCGAAAGGCTTGAGCCAGTTCGACTACCTTTCTGACACCGCGCAGATTACTACTCGTCGAGTTGCCATCCTCGTAGCGGATGGCTTCGACCTCAACTCATACGGGGACATGAAGAGCGCTTTGCAGCAGCAAAATGCATTTGTATTCACCATTGGATCCCAGCGCCAGGGTGTCACCTCTGGATCAGGGGAGAAGGTGATTCCCGATCACCACTTCCCAGGAATGCGTTCCACGCTCTTTGACGCGACTTTTGTACCCGGTGGAAAACACGTTGATGTGCTGGCGAAGAACGGCATCGCTAAGCACTGGATTGCTGAGTCCTTTGCACACTTGAAGCCTATTGCTGGCGTAAACGAAGCAGTGGACTTCATCCGGAAGCAAATCAACCTAGATGCGGTCAAATATGCCTCGGATGGTCAGGTTAAGGTGAGCTATGGAGTGGTGACTGCCCATGGCGCACCTGCGCAGCTATTGCAAGTATCGTCCAATATTGGTAGCGAGAGCAAGGGATTTATCGACCAGTTTATCTGGCAAATCTCAAGGCACAGGAACTGGCAGAGAGAGTTAGATGGCTTGGTGGATGAGATCGCTGCATAGTAGAATGTCGGTCAACAAGTATTTATGAGATAATGAATAGCGGTCCCTGATGTTTGTCACAACATGGTTTGTAGTAGACTCCCAGTAAGTGAGAAGCTGAGAGAATCAACTCTAGCAGCAGTTACAATTGGAATAAAATGCCGAGATTGCTACGTCAGCTGCATATGATGTGTGACATGGGTAATGGTGTGAGCATGTCGGAGCTGGATGGCACAACAGTCTAGACCTTCACCCTCAGCATAGAGACTTGAGAGTAACATGTTTGCCTAGGTATAGACACCCTAGAAAGGGCCCCTCACAACATGTTCGACCAGCCTGGTTGGTAAAGTTCATCGCATTCCAGGCCGGCCCGATTCTAATGTAAGGGGTAATAAGCCGGTAGCCTCACACCTGGCCGTGAGTACTTCTACAGCAAAAGGTCGTCTGGGCTTTGTCTCATTCTCATCTGAGGGAGTTCGGTATCATGGTGCTCAAAATATCACGCGCCACGCGATTGACGGTGGTAGTTGTCATCTCCTCGGCATTCTTTGTGGCTGAGATCTCAGGTTGGCTCCCCTCTATCCCTCTGCAGATTGCTTCATTGCAAGCCTGGCTGACGCGACCGTACGGTAGTTGGTTTTTACACACATTCCCTTGCTTTGGTGGCCGATGCTTTTCATTATGTATGTGTGGCCCATTGTTGCAAAGCGGTCACTTATGAATTTAGTTGAACGACCTGGTCGGGTTTGTTGTCGCGCTCGTTGCTCTCAAGGTAGTCCACAGCACGGTCAAGAAAGGTGCAGCAGGTACTGAGTTCACTCCAGGTATCAGAAGCAGACGAATCGCCGAAAGCCCTATCTTTTGGCTGGCAACGAGCCCAGTTGCTGGGCGCCTTCTTCAATGGCGTCCTACTCTTCGCGCTTGGGATTAGCATCTTCCTACAGTCCATTGAGCGATTCATCACACTCCAGCGTTGGTGCTCCGTCCTCCTGTCAAACTCATCCGGTTAATGTGCAACAGGTGTTGAGAATCCTAAGCTCATGTTCATCATGGGAGCCATCGGACTGACCCTGAACCTTATCAGCGCCACGTTTCTCCATGGTAATTCCGGCTTCAACAGCTAATGAGGCGGCCTCGGTAACTGTTTTACAGAGCATCATCATCATGATCACGGACATGAACCTAGTTCTGTGGCTCTGGAAGAGCTTCCGGTGTCGACGACGGATGACATCACAGTACCGGAACGACCAGGAAGCCCGAACGTTAGTACTTGAGCAGAACACAGAGCTTTCAGCTGGCTGACTCTACTCTGTAGCACGATAACCATAAACACCTTTCGCATGGGGCTCGGACAACCTCTCACGGACATGACCTAGGAATGCTAGGGGTCTTGACCCATGTTATAGGCGATGCGGCCAATAACCTTGGGGTGATGGCAGCGGCCTTGGTCATATGGTTCACTCACTATGGAGGGCGATTCTATGCGGATCCAGGCACAAGCATGGGAATAGCCATCATGATAATGTTGTCTTCAATTCCACTAGGTATGTCCTTCGACGTTGTTTAATCCATAGACACTGAATCCAATGATAGTACGGCGATGCGGTCTCATCTTGCTAGAAAGCGCGCCTAATGGAGTCGACGTCGAGGATGTGAAGCATGATCTAGAGAAGGTAGGCCACACAGAGACTATACTCATCGAGTAACTTCTCACCATTTCGCACTTGGCAGATCCCCGGTGTCCTATCAGTCCACGAGCTACATATCTGGCGCTTAAACCAGCACAAGGCGCTCGCATCGGTTCATGTTATGGTATCCGATTGCTCAGTGCCGAGCTTCCTGAAATTGAGTAAGACCATCAACGAATGTTTCCACGCATACGGGATCCATTCCACCACGATTCAGCCGGAGATGGCCCATCCGGAGACGATCGCAGTCGGACAGCCGGCAGTGGAAACAGAACGGGCTTCACAGATTGAAATGTCTGAGAAGTGTCAGGTGATATGTGGAACATTATGTGAAGAATTGACGTGTTGTGGATAGAGGAGATACAGTATTTGGATATAGGGATGATTGAGAAAGTATGGAGTACAAATGAAAAGAGGAGAAGAGGGAGATGAAAATAAAGATGAAGATGGCAAATGTCACGGGGAGGCCGGGTCATCTGACTTGGCTGTTACTAGTTAGTTGGCTAATATCCCATCACTGAATGCTTCTCCTCCTTCCTCCGCTTCATCCATACTTATTTACTCGCATGACTGTCGCTTTTTTTTGTTGTTGGTCCGAGTACCACTCCACTGATGTGATGTGAACTCCATCTCTCGCCCCCAACTAATTAGTATGCGGAACATATTCCGCCTGGGTCGTTTAAACCTTCGGCTGTGCTTGTGTGCCCACCTGTGATTCCTAGCAGATCTCCCCCGGTACTGACTACCAATGATTAATAGTGTAATAACTCCAGATAGGCAAGGTCGGCACAAGAGCTCCATTCAGCGTTCATTTGCTAATTGCCGATAGACGCCATGGCCCTTGATAGGCAAGTGCTCGCGACCAGATAGATAAGAGGATCTCCACCCGAGGCGTATCTCCTCCCTGGAGCTAGGAGCTGCAGCGCAGCTGGATGCATACGGGCTATTGATCGTGATTGGACTGCATTCCGATTCCGAGATGTAGACTCGTCCCCAACTCCTCATTTGCCTTGTCATGGAAACCATTAGTGCTTTTGTCTGCCGGTTTTAAACTGTGCACACTCCCCACCTTTCCCATGCCGGTCACATCTCCTCTATCACCCAATTCTGAACCTAGTGCCCGCAAACATCTTACACTATGTCACTCTCGTGGGAGCTCCAGGCACAAAAGGCCAAGGACATTCTCCAACAGTCAATCCCCAAACAATGGCTCCTCCCCGCACATAAGCTACCCTCGGCCGACCTGAAAAATGTGGAGGACTTTCCCCGCAAAAGCGGCCTTCTCTCGGCGAGAGAGCTCAGTATAACCGACATGTCTGCCGCTACCCTAGTGCAGAACATGGGGGCTGGGAAGCTCACGGCAGAGGAGGTGGTCGTGGCTTTCCTCAAGCGAGCCGTATTGGGCCATCAACTGGTAATGCTTAACTATATCTTGTTCAGGTTTCTGTGCAACTAATACTTGTTGTCAGCTTAACTTCGCTACAGAGTTCCTAACCGACCGAGCAATCGGTCGAGCCAAGGAACTAGATGAGTATTACAGGCGAACCGGAAGGCTAGTTGGGCCTTTGGTGGGACATCCTTATCAGCGGTACCGTACAATCCATAAACTAATAACTCGCAGCACGGTGTCCCGATAAGCGTGAAGGAGCATGTTGGAGTCAAGGGCCATACATGTAATGCCGGCTATGTAGCCTGGTATGGCTCCGTTATTCTTCAGATTCAGTATCAAATCCAGAAACTGACAGCACCAGGGTGGACGACATTGCAACAGAAGACTCCCTCATACTACAATGCCTCGAAAAGGCAGGTGCCGTCTTCCACGTACGGACCAACCAGCCACAATCTCTCATGGTACAGCTACATTCCTACCTTGCCAAAAAAGAACATTGCATAGCTAATCAACACATAAAGCACCTCTGTTGCAGCAACAACCTCACCGGAACGACGCTAAACCCTTACAACCGCACGCTCAGTGCCGGTGGTTCCTCAGGTGGTGAAGGCGCTTCGACCGGCTTCAAATGCGCTCCCCTAGGTATCGGCACAGACATTGGAGGCTCAATCCGATGCCCCGCTGCATTCTGTGGCTCCTATGGCTTCCGCCCAACAGCCCTTCGCAACCCATTATCAGGTGCAAAAGCACCCAAGGAAGGCCACGAATCCATCCGCGGCGTAATCGGACCTCTCGCCAGCCAGAGCGTGGAAGACATGGACATCTTCCAGCAAGCCATCATCGACCAAGAGCCATGGGATGTCGAGACGTCTCTAGTTCCAGTCCCATGGAAAAGAGCCAAACCCACCAAAAACATGACCGTAGCCATCATGTGGGATGATGGGTAAGCCAGCCAGCAGCCACACCAACGCATACAAGTACCCTAACAAACACCAGCGTCGTCCGCCCTCACCCCCCGATAACCCGGGCCCTCAACCACGCCAAATCCAAGCTCCTAGCCGCCGGCATCAAAGTCATCGATTGGGAACCATATAAGCACAAGCACGGCTGGGACATCATCGTACGTCACACCCCAACCCCCATCCAACATACCAAAACTAACCACAACCCCCACCCCCAGTCGGCAATGTACTTCCCCGACGGAGCCCTCAGCCAGCGCAAACTCATCGCCCAAACAGGCGAACCAATCCTCCCCTTAACAGCCTGGGCCTTCGACTACAGCAGTCCCACACCCCTAACTATGGCCGAATCCTGGACCCTCAATGTCCAGCGCGACGTATACAGAGACGAATACCACGCGTTGATGAAATCCAGAGGCGTGGACTTCATCCTCTGTCCCGTATACGCGGGCGTCGCCTCCGTTCTCGGTGAATCCCACTACTGGAACTACACCGCGGTGTGGAACATTCTCGACCAGCCGGCCGTGGTATTCCCATCCGGCCTGAGCGTGGATGCACAGCTGGATCAATTGACCAGCGAGCATAAGACGTATAAGCCTCGAGACGAAGTTGATCAGCGCGAATGGAGTAAGTATACCGGTCCGGAACGGTACGAAGGTGCGCCTATTGCGTTGCAGTTGGTGGGAAAGCATTTCAAGGATGAAGAGACTCTGGCTGCTGGTGCTTTGGTTGATGGGATCTTGAAGGGAGGAGCAGAGCGGAGCACTACTACTAGATCTAGGCTCTGAGCTAAGCTACGCTGAGTGAGAGAGACACACATAAATTGAAATGAAATCCGATATCATTCATAAATTTGATCGATCATTTACAATCCATTATATCCATCAATCATAACGAAACATAAATACATACATGAAAATCCCAATCATCCATCATCAATAAGGTCGTAAGGAAATGAGAAAAAGAAAACCAAACAAATCTATCTCATCACCAGCAAGGAAGCCAGATCTGGAATCGATGAGATAGAATATAGAGGGGTATACCGAGAGATAAAAAAAGATCATCACTTCCTCCAAAACATAGCCTTACCCGCCACTCTCTTCGCAGACCATTTTGCCTCAGCAAATTTGTCCTTGAAACTGACTCCGCCACCATACTTAAGCGCAGTACTACTCCTTCCACCGCTCGAGCCAGAAACATGGCTCATATTGGCCAAATTGCCTGCATCGAATTTGGTCTTGCCCTCGACGATCTTCTGTACGACAAGCAAGATCGCATACGTAGTGGATCCAATAACACGGATAAGGGCCAACACTACCACGGACCACAGGATGATGGCGAGGTAGACGTTCGTACCGCCGGCGTCGGGACCGTAGACTTCGGAGATGGCCATGGCCAGAACGACGTTGGCTACCATCCAGATAGAAACCATGTATGTGCGGACGGCGCGGTAGTAGTCTTCTTGCATTTGGCTCTCGGTGATGGGGGTTTCGGGGACTTCGACGCGGTCGCGGAGGTTGCGGAGCGCGGCGTCGTAGCCGCTGTCGATGTCAAGTTGTTCGGAAGGCATTTCGATTTGGACTGTGGTGCCGTTGATAACGCGCGCCGCTCCCAGATCCATGTTCAGGACGTTGTCACCTTTTGTTCCCCAGGAGACATCGTGCGTGTTGCAGAAGGCGTAAACTTGAAGGGTGCAAATATAGCTGGGTAACATGATGAAGTAGGCTGCTGAGGAGGTGAACATGTGCCAGGGGTCGAGGTAGAGGAAGGAGGCATAGAAGTATAAGCCCACTGTTGACAAGAGGGACATGACGATATTGACGAAGAGGCCGTCGCTCACTTCGAGATCAGTATCAACGCCCACTCGCGCTAGAATTTCGATCACCACTAGGTACATGGTGCAGAAGATCGTGTAGAACATGATGATTGAGTAAACGATGATGCCGGACAAGTATAGCTTTTTGGCACTGCAAGGGTTGAGGTTAGCTAGCTATCCATGAACTGTCCTGGTATGGATTACTCACCCTTGCGGTCTATTACCCATTGAAATGATGAACTGCAGACACATGACCAGAATACAGGCGTATCTCAAAATCACGAAAATGTATTTGCCGATATGGTGACCAAATGGATCGATTTTGTCGTCGGTAAGCGAGCCAGCGATGAAGTAGAATACCAGGTAGAAGTTTGCCTAAAGGTGAGTTGAAGGTCAGCGAGGTTTTCTCGGACAGCCGGGTATTATAAGACATACCAAGCCAAAGTACGTGAAGATCAACTGCATGAATTGATAGGCACCCTCGATCTGGAGGAGAATCTTCCGGGGTAGCGAGTGGTCCGTTTTCCAAAGTTGCTTGGCATTGACGATAGAGTACACGGCCGCGAAGAAGGCACCGTTCAACCAACGTCTTCTCTGTGAGATGAACTCCGGAATGGAATCTAGCAAAATTGTTAGCGGCTTTACATCAATCGCTCGTCTTCATGGCTTACCTGGCACGTCGGTTTCACCAACAGCACTCTTCACGAACTTCAAAACCCAGCGCTCTTCCCTCTTGGCAACCAACTCCCAGCAGAGAATACGATCTTCTGCCAGGTACATGTTGGCAGTGAACACATCTGCATCTTGTCCATGTAGTGTTTCTCCCTTAAAGTACTGATTCAGAGGGCCATTACCCTCCGCGTCGTTCTGCAATGCGAAGAACCGATATGCACTGAGAGCTCCGGGAAGCACAGTAATATATCCGAAGACAGATTCCAGCGGCTTGTCCAAAATGTTGGACATCTTGTACTCGAAGTTTTGACTGGCAACCAGAGGGTTCAAAAGACCGAGCATACCCTTGCCTTTACCGGCCTTAATTTCACCAGCCGCTCCAGCGACGTTCGAATTCTGGTCGAACGCTTTCCAGAGGTGGTAGAGTGCGGTAGGCGCAGGCTTGGTACCCACATCGAGCAGGATGCAAATGTTCGGCTGTAGTGCTCGGCCAAAAGCGTTGAAGAACCAGCGGTGCGAGTTCAATTTCTTTTTGTTGTGTTCTTTCAAACAGAAGAGCACCTGGCACGGCATGATGCCCTTCTCAGCACCCTTGAACTTTAGGTCGGGATCGAGCGACACTTGCGTCGTGTATTCGTAGACGTGTGCGTTGACCTGCTTCTGGTTGACGACGTTCTTGGCGATACCTTCCTGGTACACACCCAAAGCCGCCAAAGCATTGAGGGTCCGCGGATGCACCTTCTTACGACCGTCGGCAATGATGCAGACCACAATCTTCTTCCAACCATCCTTACCCCAAGTACGGGACTTGGATCGCGAGCAGAGATGGGTAATATTCTGCATCACGCCATGCATAGTCCGAGTGAAGCCAATCTCATCCTCGTTGTACATCGTGATACAAATCAACAGCTCGGTCTCACGCATAGTGGTGCCAATCTGTTGGCGCAGCTTGTAGCCTCGCTGCGTGAAGTCGTCGGGGTCACAGGTCACTGCAGTGTACCGCATATGGGTGAATTCTCGGTCATCACGACGAGGCAAAAAAGAGTGCAAAATAGTTGGGATCTTGCACTCCAAGATCAGTTCACCGTTGATCAGCTGGACTTCCTTGGTGGACATCTGAGCCTCGCGAACACCTCGACGGCTCTGCTTCTCTGGGGCTGGACCATAATGTATGTTCGGGTCAACCATCTCATCTGTTTCTTCCATTTCATCGTCCAAGTCAACTTTCGACATGGCATCCTTCTCATCTGTAATAATCGTAGACTCGCTCATAAAAGACTGCATGCTGGCTCGATTGTCGGCTCTAGGGTCGATTGTTCGCCCACCTCCACCGAAGACATCATCGTCGCCCGCGTCATTAATCGGGATGTTTGCATCGTGTCCACCAGGGGCGGAGAAAAGTGGTGCTGGGGGCAACGGACGGCGAGGGCTTCCCCCATATCTTGAACTGGGAGTGCCTGGTCGTGGACTACCATTCAGATCTGCACGTTCATATTGCGAGCTTGCGACCGAAGGGGGAGCTGGAGGTCTAGCCCAGTTCCCGACACGGTTAGGCGACCAAGGCCGTGTGGGAGAGCCCGGACGAGAGGTATAGTGTGGGACATCTACCGTTGATGCTGCCGGCGGGGGAATGGTTGGTACGTTTCCCAGACTCGATACAGGCCGGGAAGGAGACTCGGTTGGCTCATAGGGATAGTATCGCTGGCGTTCACTTCTGCGGTTGTTTTGAGCACGCGAGTTAGCAGCCCGCTTCATAACCATCATTTCGTATATCATATTGGAAGTAGTTGTGCCGGATGTCCATAGACATCCCAGATATACGCAAAAAAGCGGAGACAGTGTTGGCCAGGAAAATCACGGCATGCAAACTGATTGAGTATTTCTCAGTCACCAGACTTGAGCTTTCCCCAGACAGCGGTTTTAACAGCATTGACCATGTCAACAACGGGAGAGATGGTATGGAGCTCCACGCCGGAGGGCAGATACCAAACAAGGTCATCGGAATGCCAGAAGCCATAGCTTAGTGTGATTTAGGGGAACGGAAAAAAGAAAGGCTACTACTTACTCTCCGTCATCGACAAAAGGATCCCCATAGTGGTACTCTGAGCTAACTCCCGTGTCGGCACTCAAATCACTTTCTACAATTGTGCTGGTGGGCAGCAATCGCATAGTAGCTCCATGCGCACGGGATGCTGCCGGAGGAGAATCATGTTCGGTGTAGTATGGGTCTCCGTACGTATCATATGCCGGCGGCTCCTCTTCCTGGTTATGCGCCGGCACATACATCCGCGACGAGTTGTTCATGTTTATCTGCTCGTAACTCAATCGCGCATAGTATCCGATGATCAAACGTAGTGGTGGAACAAAACGATTTCTCAGGTATCTGTGTGGTTACGGCCCTAGCGGTTACGATGACCTCAAATCCAGGGACGTAGATAGTAGTGGCCTATGGATTCCTAAAGGTACTGGGTTCCACGGTTAGCACATTTGCATCGTCCAGACAATTCAGGATCCGGGGTGATGGGGAATGCCACTTACTATCCACAGGGGGGGCAGTTGGTTGTCTGGTAGTACCAGTAAACAAACCAAAGTATGTCAGAGATCAGGAGGAATGTATCGGGGCAACCAAGCGATTGGATAACGGTTTGAAGAAGTCGAGTAGAACCTCGGATGCGAAAGTCGAGCTTCCTTATAAACAAAGGTTGTGATCCACACCACAAACGCACACACAGAGCGTTCAAATAGTGAATGATGGCAGGTTGATAAAGTCAAACAGATCCGATCAGTTCCGCCCCAGGCACTTCTTAAGAAAATCACCTTGGATACGGGCGCCTAAACTGCCGTCGTAATCAGACTGCGCTGACGAACAGCAGCGCCTGGAGAGCGTGGATATCACCAGGGCAACGGAAGCTTTGGAGGAGCGAGCGGGGCGACCATCCTTGCAGCTGAGAGACATCGCATGGATCGAGTGATCGTGCTAGGAGAGATGAGGACTCCCAGTTTGAATGGTCATTGGCTCTGGTTGTCATTTGTGGGTGTCTGGTTCCTGGCGATGTTCCGGATATTCAGTTCTGGTCCTTACTTCCACTTTCTGGCCATTTCCTCGTGTGGTTTCCACGGCTGAGATCCCGCCCGCTTCCTCAGGCACCACCACCACTCATCACCCCCTCGCCAACTGCATTACCCTACTAGTAAGTACCGAACCGTGGAGCTTGGCTTTATTTGCGGTCCGTGCGGGTTCAAGGAGCGCTGCACGGTCTTGGGACACAATATAATCCTTTGATCACAGTCCATGTTTAGTGCAGATTTACAATTAGCAGCGATATATAACCCCATCTGCTGTGGAGAACTCGATCGTAAACAACAGTCCAGCCCATACCACCTTTCGCGTACCCCGATACGATGTATTTATTGACTGTGGCTCACTTGTACTAGTAGTTTGATCATGATACCAAATATATCATGCTGATGATCAGAGTAAACAATCAATTTCCCAACGACAACAACAATGTCTTCATCGAATTCACAATCCATCGTCGCCATATGACACTAACAATGTTATAATCCATCCGTCGACTTTCCGTAATTAAATAAAACAAAATAACTCCTCCAGTCTTACAGCAGTAAATTAGTTGCAGTACTATCAGAGCACAAAATAAATTTTGGATGGACAAACCCCCCACTAAGACCCGAAAAGAGACCTTGAAATCAGATCCACTGACTCACTATTCAGTGGCATCCTGTGTTCTCAAAGTCACCCTACTTTCTGACAAGCGCGTAAGATGGCGTTTGGTCACTTCACACTTAGGCAGTTTGGGCTGGCTGGGTCGAATCGTTGAGCAACGGCTCCCTCTCGCGATCGGTCACCGGCGCCGGCTGTCCAGCCCTACGGAAGAAGATGTTGCGCCCAGAGTACTTCGTCAAGGAGATATAGAGAGACTCGGCGAAGAAGACGGCAAAGATAACAATGGCAAAGATCCACTGCAGGGAGATGATCTTGACGCCGAACTGCTTGACGGCCAATGCTGCAGAGTTGTGTTAGCGCTGCGACGGCACTTCTCTCAGAAAACCTTGTGCTGATACATACCCAGCGTCAAGAGACTCAGGCTGTAACCCAGAATGTCATCCTGGGTAGACAGGATGTGTGTGGAACCCAATGCGAATAGCACCCAGATGAACACATTAGCAACGATCCTCGCTGGCAGGCTGTTGCTGTTCACGGCAACGGCTCCGTTCCAGAAGAGCGTGATCAGAGTCCAGGCATAAGGCGCTGCGACGGCGGCAAAATGCGCCAGAGGTGGCAGTGTACGATGCCGCCAGTAGGTCGTCTTTTGGTTCAGGAAGTGCGCGATCAGGATAATCTCTGATCCCCAGAAATAATTGCGAGTCCATAGAAGAATCCAGGCAAAGATGAACAGGTTGTTCAGGATGAAGTGTGACCCTACATTGGCGGCGGCGGTGGCCGTCACCGCGTCGTTGGAGAAAAGATGGTAGACAAAGCCGATTTGAGAAAGGAGTGTTATGATCCTAAATAGCAGGTCGTAAGAATAGGGTGGCAGTCATAGGCAGAGTAGGTAGCTCGATTATTAAAACAGCCATATGAAGAAAGCCAGGAATAGTTACCAGTAGACACCAGAAATAACCGTGCTCAAGCTAAACGGAGTAATGTGCTTGTTGGCTTGCTTCCAGATAGTATGGCCGTGCTTGACATCGGGGGCATGAGAGGAGTAGTAGATGCCGACGACCACGACGAGTAGCCACGACAAGGGAACGAGGACGCGATAGGTTCCAAGTGAGAACCGGTCGTGCGACTCTCGCCTAGCGAATGGATTATCTAGAACATTTCCCAGTCAGTGACTGATGAAAAACGGTGTGTCGCAGGTGAGAGTGTCTTGGGAATCAAGGGGGAGGAACTCACAGGTCGACATAGCGACTGCTATGGATTAAGAGGTAGGGATGGTTAGGGTAATGGGCGAAGGAGACCTAGAATCAAGAAGAGCGAACTCTGATCCCGACCGGGGGGGAGGGGATGGACATCCGGTTATATTGCGTAGCGCAGCAGAGGTGAAGGACTTGCAGCGACGAAGCAAGAAGCAGAAGAAGTACTTTAGTTGAAGGAGACTGGAGGATGTCATTGGAAGGAAGACGGCAGCTCCCCCGCATTGCCTGATCTCCTGACAGCCTTTCGCGTCTCTCACTGGCCAGTCTCCCAGCCATCACGGGACTGCCGTGCTTCCGGATGTCGTGTTGGGTAGTATTACTCGTCTCTCAGATGTTCTTCTTTGCTTAGCTCATTGCTTGAAGCTGGTCTAACTACGGTATGTGGGGGCCTCTTCCCTGGTTCAGCACAATGAGGTGACGACTAGTATCTATGACATCATCCTAGAAGGTATCGCTCTCTATCCAACATCCAAAGACGTGATAAAACGCTAACAGTGGTACACATGCAAACAAAACGCATTATAGAGGCACTGCATGCTCCTGTCCTCCTTCCGTCATCGCCATCTCGTCATTAAATAGTCCTCTCATGCCATTGATCGCCGTCCCCACGTTGTCGATCAGTGCACGGTCCTGTTGGCGCATGCAGCCGAGGGTCTCTTCCGCCAGTGATCAGACAAAGTGCAGCAAGAGTACCCTTTTCAAATGCATCTCCGCGCAAATACGGCTGGGTGTGTAGTTTGTCTTGTGGCAGCATATGAAGTAATCCTGGCCCTCATGCACGAACCGTCCTGTCAATCCACTTGGGAGCTGCAGAGCGAGGGCTTACTAGTCCGTAGCCTTTCTCTTTCATCAAACACTAGGTGGTGCAATAAAACTAGTGGCTCCGAATAAAAAGCAAAAACCGTAAGCGGGGACTGTTGAGACAGCTCATCCGCCAACCCAGACCCCGGATTAACCGTTTGTCTTACATGATTTGTTTCACTGCCTCCACGAGCCGGCTGTGGATGGACGAAGGTGCAACGATCATCCCGTAGCAACCAGACAGGGTTCTGCCCAAGCTGCAGTCGACTGGATTACCCGCCAGATCGCTAACTGTACAGCCAAGTTCTTCGGCAATCAACATGCCGCCTGAATGATCCCAAATTTTCGACCGATAAGAAGGGTTACGCGGAATCTTTATCATGACATTACAGCCCCCAACTGCGATGGCGATGTATCGCAGCTGCGCGGCCCAGAGATCTGTTGAGGCCGGCCAAGGTGCACCTAAATGCGATGCAAGGCGGGCATGCATGTTCCTGTCGGATGATGTTGCTGACACGCAATCCACAAAATCGATATCTTTAGGATCCGTAATCTGCGCCTTTGGCTCGATCTTGCGCGAGGGGAGGAGAGCTCCCGTTCCCATTTGCCGAATAAATGCGCCTTGTCCGGCAACAGCGAATACCTGATGGCCATAGCCATCTCGGTCAACGATGTTTTCATGTAGGCGACCCGTCTCCAGGTTCATATTCGGACAGCCCAAAACGCCAACCTTCTGGTAGCCGTTTTCCACCAGTGACAGACAAACAGCGTACTGCTGACCCTGAATGAAGGTTGCTGTGCCGTCAACGGGGTCCAAAACCCAGGCACGGCTCTGCTTGCTACAGTTGCCTTGAGCACCGAGGTCAATCAAATCAAGCATTTCCTCCTTGCTGCTCGGGGCGTAGAGTAGCGCATCGCTTTCCTCGTCTAACAGGCGCGTAGAGGAGACCAGCTCCCAAGTCCTGTCAAGGAGAGCAGGATCGGATCGAAGAGCATCTGAGCTCTCTTCGCCGACAAACTCATCATCGGGGAATGCACGGTGAATGGCAGCGATGATCAATGCCTGTGCAGCAAAATCAGCAATTGTCACTGGGGTGGCGTCATTCTTGTCGAAAGACCCCTTGTCCACAGCTTCCAATAGCTTTTTCGTCAGGAGCGTGGCTCTCTGGACTGTGAGACAGGCGATCTGGAGTTCCTTTGCGTAGGGGTTGGTGGATCCCATGGTAGCCGTA
Organism: Aspergillus piperis CBS 112811; assembly: GCF_003184755.1. Lineage (NCBI taxonomy): Eukaryota > Fungi > Ascomycota > Eurotiomycetes > Eurotiales > Aspergillaceae > Aspergillus > Aspergillus piperis. Next base: position 191,923 of record NW_020291617.1, on the reverse strand, counting down.
TGTACCGTACCACTCGATAAGAATTTGAGTTTTCAAATGGTTATTTAGCCAGGATCCTTTACGCTGAGATCTCTGGGATGCAGTTCGCCTCAATTAAGCGTTCTTTTCAGTCGTCTCAAAATCAACGATACTCGGAGGCTCAGAGAAGATGTTGCAACGTCTTCCGAGATCACACACCGACTATTATCGGATCCAAGGTCTGATGGTGGGGTCTTCCTTGGAGGGGCACCGCTGGTGACGTAGGCGATAGATAGGAGCGACAGGCGAAGTTTTGCCAATTCAGTCAAAGCAAAGATATGTGAAAATTAGATGGTCTAAAGAGCGAAATTCCTGGTGTCAGGATCTGTTCTGAAGGGGCAAAAGTAGTGGTAACAAGGAGGAAACAAAAGCAGGAATGACTCGAACATGAAGCCAGTGGAAGTGATCGCCCCGGCGGAGTGACCGTCTTTCTGTTTCAGGCTAGTGTGACTTAATCGAGTATGGTCGGATCTCCTTCGTTTATCTTATCGGGCCATTCTGCAGACTATCATCACGCCACCCATAAGAGTCACCGCGTATTTCGTTTGTTCGGAGTGAATGTATGAGCCTATTGCTGGTACAAAGTAGGATGTTAATAATAGAAAGCCCAGTCGCAGGCTTATTCTCGGATCAACAAAACCAATCCAATTAATCTGTAATATATAGGTAGGGTCCCTTGCAGACACTTGACTTCAGACATCTATTCCATTACAGAATGGTGAATTGGTTTGCTCTGTAACCTCATTCAATGCCACAATTAAATCCGACATCAGGAACCTGAACATATGAGCCTCACTACTTAGCCATACTCATCTGCTCGGTCCCGTAATAACGTAAAATCATGAAGGACATTAGAATGGAGCAAAAGCCAGCTCGTAAGCGAAGCCAAGGGTCAACCTCGCATGCTCCAGCATATGATCGAAGCTTAGATACCGGATGCTGTCATCAGTCGTGTGGATCCTCTTGTTGCTATTCTCCATTTCGGACTCCGTCGCCATAGCTGCGGGATAGCCATATTTGCTTGCGGATGTGTGGTCCGAGCAGGCGTAGCCACATCTGGTTTCGATGTAGCCGATACCACAATACTTTAACAGGAATCGTTAGTCATATGTTTTCAACAGAAGAGAAGCGGGACAGAATTTACCTCAGTGGTGACATCTTTGAGGAATTGTGTCAGTCCCTCATCAACGTAGTCGACCATAATCCCGATGGCTTCTTGACGACCGGCGTCCAGAGCTCCCTGAGTATAGCCGGTCATATCCTGTTGAAGCATCGCCTTGATATCTCGCTTATCCCTCTTGTATTGAGAGAAAATGGCCTGCGAACCAAGCATGCCACCTTCCTCTGCCGAGTACCAGTGGAATTCGATAGTGTTGGAAGCGTTGCCCTGAACAATGGCGTCTGACTGCAGCAGACCACGCAAAGCTTCGAGGATAGTCACAGTTCCACTTCCGTCATCATCGGCACCAGGTGCAGCTAGGATAGAGGGGAGAAACAAGTTGATGCTGTCCTGATGGGCACCCAGGACGACAGTTTTGTTGGTCTGGCCTGGGATGCGAGCAATGATACTGAATTGGCCCCATGAGTGAGCAAACTGCTCCACAGTCGCGCCGTACTTCGCTGCACCCGACTGCTCAATGACATCGGAAACTCTACTATATAGCCACTTTGCAGACTCAATACCAGTGGACGACCTATAGTAGCGAGTATGAAAGGATGTGAACTTGTTGAGATTTTGCTCCATGTTATCCTTGGAGAGACCCCGCAGAAGGGGGACCACCTTCTCTGCATGCTTCATCGTGGACGGATAGTGAACATAGCTACCGGCGTGCAATGTCGGGTAGAACCCTGTGTTTCGCTCTTCAGTAATATCGATGAAGTTCACGCCATCCTAAGGAGCATCCAACGAGATATTAGTAAGATGTGCTACCGTGACAATAACGAAACGGGGCATGTTGCTATACCAGCTTCAGGTCCCACTTCTCTTCCTCAGTAACCCATCTTGTCTGATAGGGAGCCAGCTCGATCAAGAACTTCTCCTGATGGTGATGAGTGGGGGGATCTTGAGGGGTTATCAGCGGTTCTTGCTGCGGTACCACGGCTGCCAACACCCCCGTCGAAGCCGTTGCACCGAGTGCGAGAGCTATTGAGAGCTTCATGTTGTCTACGATAAGCTACCAGCTCAATAGATTGATGGAGAGAGAAAATAAGGATATAAGATGATGATCAATAATGATGATAGGAAATCAAATAGTACAGTTGCTGCTGATGAACCTCTGCACTTTCAATGAGCTGTCCAAGGCTGACCCGCCCGAATACCTGTCGGCAATTGATAAGGCTCCAAGGGTCACAGAAGGCCGAGGACTGAGCTGGTAGCAGAAGAAGGAGAACTGCTTTGCAATATTAACTTGACCGGAGGACTGCTCCGACAAAAGATTCGGGATGATGCTAGACAGACACGGGGAGGTCGAATTGGATGCAGCCGAACATGCAACCTAAGAGCTGAGAACCCCCCTTTGAGACCGTTGCGTCAGAGGTGCGCGCGCGGCTTAAATAAGGAACACGCGCTGGTCGCACAACTCATCACTCCTCGGCCGCCAAGGATGCCTGTGAGACCCCGATCCGACTCTCTGCTATCCCGCACTATTGATAGCTGGTCTGACTTGACTTTTAGCCGTTGACTCTTATTGGAAATGGTTCCTGGACCGAAATCAAGGCAGACTAGCCGCCCCTGGCAGCGGGTCCGTTTACCATCCAGCCTGGAGCACTTGCACTATACTCCGTTGCAACTACCTATCCTCTCCAGGGAGAAAAGGGTCCTTAGCATGCGCTCTGAGACAATATCATGGCAGACACTGCTCTGGTCACATAAGCCGACTCTTGTAGCCTGCCATGCTAATGTAGGTCCCGTTGTGCGACCTCACGAGTCTGTGTGCCTGAGCCCGGATCATTGCTGGCTGCCGCGAATCGTGGGGTAGGTACGGAGCCTGAGGCACCAAGCCCCTTCTGATGGGTTGCTCTCTATCTTACAAGCATTGATAAACCACAAGGAATATACAACGACGTTGAATAGGTTCCCAGTTATCTGGGGCTACTCATTCCTGCTCAATATTCGATCTGATCAAACAAAAAAGGTTGCCAAACGAACCCACATATTGTTCGCCGATAAAGCCATGAGTCTAATGAGGGGGGCGCGTGTCCGAAAGCCATTATACGGGTGCATTGTTAGGGTCTTTCGCACGTTGCTGCTGTAGAGAGCGATTTACTGAGGCGCTCCACATCGCCTTGTCATAAAGTGTATACACAAACCTGGGTGAGGGATATCTGAATGATAAGATGACAATCCGAGGGTCCCATTTCCAAGGTTCAAGGGTTGTTACATCACCGCCGCGGGTGATGCGGATAGACGCCTGTCGCGTGAAGCACACGGCTCGCGAATCAGGGCGCCACTAGCAGTCACGATGACTCACAGAAGGTTCCTGTCTCAGATCCCATTCAGGCAGGTAGGGCTAGGGTAAGCGTCAAGGGCATCCAATGACCAGCCATTGAAGATTCTCGTGCCCCAGTAGGAGTCAACTGGTGGATCCGAGGCCGGAATTCTCAGCGCTTACCGTATTGTACCGACTGGGCTCGACCGCCGAACGCGACCGGACTGGAGGCGGCGGTTATCTCCTCTTATCTGAGAGCAGGGCTTCCCTTCGTCCTCCCCCCCCCGCCTCCCCCGATTCTTGTCGGTCTTCTCCAGAAGTCACTGCCTTAGTGGTCTCTTCCTGGAGTACTACTTGATACCCTCGCCTCAGGCTGCGACACGTTTTCTGTGCTTAACCACCCCCGTCCATCCATCCCGCTTCTCCTGTCCCATAGGCCTATCCGTTATCGACAACCGTCCGAACCGCGCTGCGCTCTCACCATGGCCATTCATCCGAATTTCCCATCTGAAACGAATCCGAGAGGATCTCTCTCGCCACAGCAGGCTCGCGCCATCTCCGCTTGGACTGAACAGGCAGCTGCATCCTTGGAGAGTCTGACTCTCTCGGAGTCAGTACCGATCACCGATTCGAATGTGGTCTTTTCCCAGTCCACTCCTACGCGCGCAAGCGTGCGCGGCACCACAGTCTCGCTATCAATTCCCCTAGATGACCCAGTACCGACAGTGGGAAGCCCTTCCGCGCCTAAGGTCAAGGTCCTAGCCCAGCCAACCAAGGAGACCCAGGTGGCGTCGGTGAGCTTCCGGCGCCGCGAGCCGCTTCGCCGTGATAGCCTCAAGAGGCGCGAAGCCTTGTTGAAGGGAAAGGATGGTAGTCGTCGCAGACAGCGTTGGGAGAATGGTATGTCTTGACATATCGGAATCACGCCACTGGCTGGGCTTCCGCGCTTCTCCTAGGCCGGGCATGCCTTCGTCTTTGCCCTCGATAGATGCTGACAGGATATGCTTCTTGCAAAGATCGTCTTCTGAATAATCCGTGGGCTGAGCCACCTTCCTCCAAGGATTGGGATATCCAGGCCACCCACACTCGTCACGACCCTATGCCTTACTACCTTGCGCCTCTCTGGGACAACCACTATGCGCATCTGGACCATAGGTCATCCCAGCAGATGGAGACCCGGACTGAGAAGCATCGTGTTCCTAAGGAGCTGCGACAGCGACTAAAGCATGCACGTGCCGCACGTGGTATACTTCAGGATATTGAAGAAGACATCAGACAATTCATCCAGCGATGGAACGAGAAGCAAGGTTTGCTGAAGCAGGAGGGTCTGGCAGATGCCCCACAGTCATCCGACAGTGAATCCGAAGACGAGATCGTGTTTGTGGGTCGAAACGGCCTGATGCATGACTCGTCCCAGAGAAGAGCAAGACTGCAAAAGATGCGTGAGGCAATGAGTGCTCATCATGAGCATGATGGGCAGAAGATGGTGTTTGAGAGTCTGGTCGACGACCGGGCAGCTGGATTCGGGTAAGTGTAGAATTTCTTATCCAGAGCGTCGATCCATGCTTACCGTATGTTCTCACCTTCAGTCGCTGGCTCGTCCATTCCATCGCGTCGTATTACGGCTTGCACACTTGGTCTGTCACCGTCGGGGAACCTGCCCGCCGCGAGGCTTACGTTGGCTTCTATCCGCCAGCCCCAGGCAGTCGAGCAGGACCCGTATCCCCACCGGCCGGGTCGAAGGCATGCCGTCAGGAAGCGATGATTCAGCTCGGCGACGAACTGCCTCAACCGCTCTGGACGCAGGTGTGAGCCGTTGCTCAGAATGTCCATGGACTTCTGACCAATTCAAATCAACTTTCACAACTTTGCATTTTATCCAGAGCTTCGATGCGTTTTGATTCAAGGGTATGTTTCGGGACTGATTCTAAATAGTTATCTCTTGTAATATTGGCGTCGGTGGGATGTCTACATACTGCCTGCGGGGATATAGATCCTGTATATAAGGTAGGATAGACCAAGACCTACAATTGATTTGGGCACATAGGGAAGGTGGCGACCCGCATGGGATTTGTAGAGTAAGTATCTTCATGACGCGATCATCTTCAACACATTATTCTATCCACTGTAAGACAAAAGAAGATCTCTTATCTATGATCAATCTCTCCTATGCCATTACCTACCTACAGAATCGTAGCCCCCCCCCCCCCCCCCTCCCGATTCTCCAATTCTGTCTCGGAAGACCGTCCAAGGAGAACTTAATATGGGCACATATCTCGGAAGTTTGCAGTAAATTTGCAAGATATATGGGTGGGATCCCCACCTACCATATGGATCGGGATCTAGTCTTGGATGAACCCTTAGTGGACCTGAGAGGGATAGCGAGGTACGAAATACTCAATATTGTGAAGGTGAAGTTTCCCTTCAATGGCATTGAATGTGGTGAAGTAAAGATAATTATCCTTTCGTTTTCAACTCACTGGCCTTATTGTACTATATTAATATCAGTGTATAAGAAGGCAATTAGGTATGCTCTAGTACTACTTATGGGGGCTCCGGTGAGCAATTGATATACTTACTATTGTACTAACTACTAGTCTCTAGCTGCTACTATGGAGAATACAAGCGTAGTCAATTAGCGGGACGTATCTATCATAACGATTAGGTTGGGTTGTGGTGGTAGTATATTTAGTTGTATATAAATATGTAGACTCAATTTAATTACAATTTCAATTGGACTGATGATGACACCAGTTAAGTTAGCCTTGGACATTGATGGAGACTCGCGTCCCTTTTCCAAGTTCCTATTACTACTTATGTGGTATGCATGGTGCTAAATGGTGCCTGAAGCCTGATAGTATACGTGTTTACATATCTTATCTGTTTCATGATGTAGGTTGGATTCATTTAAGAAAGGGCATGGAAGATTATGGAATAGTAGACAATGGCACGTATGCTATTAAACATGATGTCAATCGTTAGTGCAACTACTGAAGTAGAAAGCACCCAGTATATTCATTCTCATCAGGCAGGCATGTTATGTTGATGATGATGATGTCTCCAGGTGTGACTGTGACGTATTGGTATGTACCAGCCAAGTCAATAGTAGTAAGATAGCCCCCTCCTTCTTCTCCATCTTTTCCTGCCTTTGACATACCTGTGCTGATTCATGGATTGATGAGATCGACCAAGGCAGAAAGCCAATTGCACAAGTCAGTGTCGGTGCCAGTGGCATTGTTGGAATCCTGTACCACCGTCAGCCGTCAGCTTACATGTTGATCTACGATACCGGTTTTAGGTCGGTCCGGTGGTTCCGGGTCTAGATGGTCTAAATGATGCTGCTATGCAGCAGGCTGTCATTGAGAAAAGGAGAGTAGGGTACGGTTGCTGTTGACAGCGTGGATATTGCGTAGGGAAAGGATACGGGAGTGATTGAACACAACAATGGGGGGTGACGTATTATGCAAAGACAGTAGTACTTCTTTTGTTGGTTCTGCAACAGCAGATCACTTCAGACCTCGGGTGCATGTATGGTGCAAGGGACTGGGTATCATCTATCTGCTACTGGGGAGTAGTAGTAATGTGAAATGCTGTTCACTTACCTGATTAGGAAGTATCCGATGGATGCTTAATTTAGTAGTAGACTGACTGACTGACTGACTGCACTGATGCCTTGGTGTCGATATCTCCCGTGCGCACAATGAATTGATTGGCGAGAAAAGGGAGAAAGATGATCACAATCTCAGGTGTCCATTTAAGCGACTGTGGAATGTCAAACCATCTCCGATTTTGCGATGGAGAAAGGAGAGCGAGAAGAGAGGAAATAGAGGCATCCATAGACAAGCGAGGCAAGGGCACTGACCGCGCCCCACTTGGGAAGCCCCATCGTTGTGGGGGTCGTCAAGGAGAGAAACCGGAATAGGGTTCGTGTTTGAGTTTTTGGGTGGGAAAAAGACAACACAGAAGCCCCCCAAGCCCGGAATCCATCTCCCCACGTCTTCGCCTCCAAAAGTCGTCGCCTCTTCTCACATGTAATTCCCCGGTGATCGGTATATCTGAGGTGTCGCACCACCTTCACCCTCAATTTTGCTGGCTATGTGGCGAGATTGATTGAAATGCCTGAAGGGAGAAGACAGAGTGAGCATGGGCGATTATTCATTCGGTCCGATCCGAGGAGGCGAACCCCAGTCGGTTCCATGGTACTGTTTCCCACCGTTGGGTCACTAAGTACTGTATAGTCAGGCATCGATCTGATAGATGTTGTGCACTTGACCATTGGTATTTCCCTGGTTTCTCGTTTACTATTTACCTCCTTGTCTCCGGTGACAAAGTACTATTTTCACGCTGCAAGAAAAAGAAAAGCTAAGCAGACGAATTGTTTGTTGATAGGTTGTCGGCAATTCTCCAATCCAGCGTTCGGTCAGCAATGAACATTTCTCACTCGACACCGCGGGCGAAGCACCAAGTAAGTCGCCGATTCCCTGCAGGGACAACGCCCAGTCTGCGCCGGATCGTGTCTTCCGTCGACCTTCTTGCTGCGACCTTAGCTATACGGGTAGAATTCACATATAAACAGGCTTTGACTGTCTTGGGCTACGGCACCAGTCAGGAAATGCCCGCATTTGGGAGTCTCGGAGAATATCCTGGACGCATAGGAGAAAAAGGAAAGGACCTGCCGAGAAATGCCTTTGCAAGGAAAAGGTAACTCAAGATAAGCAGTATAAACCTTGTCTGGGCGATTCTAGAACCTCGTGGTCGTAGCGGTCGGAATAAGGCACGAGTCATCCCAATTAGGCTGATGATGTAGCAGCCATAGTCTGAGACATAACAATGATGCTTGGGGCTCTGTAGATGCGCATGGACTGTCTTTGCAATTGAAGTCACTTGGTAGTAGAAGTAGTAGTAGCACTACCGTCAGCCAAGGTCTCAAGGGCAGTTGAGTCAAGGCTGTAGGCAGAATCCTTGCTGATCAGTCAGTCAGTCAGTCAGCCAGTCTTGCCTCTGGAAGATTGAGTACCGACTGGATCTGCTGATTCCGAGGACAACGAGGATATTGCCAGCATCACCAGTACAGCATCACCCGCACTATTAGTGTGGGTGAGGAAGAGTAAAGCACAATCTGAAACTTTGTGCTGTAGATGAAGTTTAATGCTCTGTCCTTTTTCTTTTATTCTTTTCTCTCTATTTCTTTCCTTTTCTGCCAAAAGGAACAAATTCCGATGACCAAAAAAGGTTAAAAAAAAAAAAAAAAAAAAAGGAAGCAACTGGGTCAACCAACAGGAATGTGAGAGGGAGAGAGAGCAGTGAGAGATGGCCAAGTCAGTCAATCCATCAGTTGGCTGGTTGGTTCTCCGCTGGCCGACGTGGCTGCCCTCGCCAGGCGTTCATTTCCCATCCTCCATTCCGTGCTTTTTGCCCTTTGGCTCTCTTCTATCTTCCGTTGCGACGGACTTTCTGCGCCACGCGCATTTCCCTTTCCCTCCCACTCACTTGTATGTAGGTGGGAGGATGCCGTGTGTCATCTCGGTCGCTTCATACCCTGAAACCCTCCCTTGTGCTGCAAAGCCTGGCGTCATCTGCTATGATCCACGGCCCCCTTCCACATTCCCTCCATTCATTCGCTTTCTCACCCCTCTCGGATTGTTCCAGGGCTGAGTTCAGTTCACAGCCTGATCTTGACCTCGGATTCCTGCCCGCTCTTTGTCCCGATTCACGATTACTGTTCCTATTATTATTCTACACCCGTGTTTATTCTTACGCCAATTCCCTCCCCTCCAATCCCTCTCTCACCCTCTCTCTCTTTCCGTTCAATCTCGCCTGTCCCTGCCGCCGAAACACCCCTCCCTTCTCTTCATCTGACCCAAAATTATCCTGCACTTGGATGAATTTTGCCTCATTGTGCACTGCTTTTTCCGAAATCTCCTCACGTACGGTTGTCTGAGACGGCTGGGGCTGCTTCTTGTACGGGAGAAAAGTTGTTTGGACCACGAGATCAGGCTATGATTGAAATACAACATATTTATCCCTACCTCATCCTGTGTGCTTAACTCGCTACCACACTCTTTGAATTCCTCCTTTCCCACCCCCTATATGCAACTTATCCCTTAAGCTTGCCTGGATTAGGATTAAAGTGCTACTGTCGGATCGGCTCGGGTATCGAAACAAGTCTCTTGTCACTCTTCGACCGGCCAGAAGGATACCCAAACTATACGCCACCATCCTTGCACGCCTGCTTGGTTATTATCACTTCACAACCTATCCGACGGCTCCCTATCACATTAGCGCCGTCATGGGATCCCATGGTGCATCGTCTTACCGGAATGGTTCGAGGACCTGTGGCAGTTCCAGTTCCACTAACAGTGATGTCTCGGAACGCTCGAAAAGCACGGCCCCTACGATCTACAGCGATCGACCCACTCCCCTTCACAGAGGAGGTATAGACATGGACATTTACGATGAAGAAGATCCTAAAGCCTCGGTGTCGACCTACGCCTCTACCATCCCGTCGGAAGATGATCCCCCAGAGACCCCGCGCTACGAAGTAATCGACCGTCAGCTGGACGTGTTCTCAACAGATGTTGTCCCTTCCGACCCGTCGACTTTTGGGCAGCTATTCCCTTCCTCTCGACGACTCCTGATTCGACACGACGATGCGACACTCGATGGAAACATGAACCTCCGCGTCGACACGATGGTGCCGCAAAGAGGTGGATATCAGCAAGATGTAACTTTGTTCCATCTTCGCATGTATGACCTGTTTACGCGAAAGTGCTCCTTCCGACGCTACTGTCGAGACTCTGGGCGGGAAGTGTGCCACTCAGAACGACGGCCTGTCGCATCGAGTTCGGACAGGCATCCGGTGTTTCGACGGTCGTGGGGTAGTGTGCTGGCTAGCTTGCGGCCGGGTTCAAGTGGCCACGGATCACTGCCTAGCCACGAGCATAAGCGCCAGGACTCGGGCTATAGGTCGGCGGAAGATGATGAAGAATATTTTGAGTACAAGCACTCAGAACACAGGGGTGGCGGGGATCGCCATTTTGTGCTAACTGATAGCACTTTACTGGAATTTTCAAATTATGCTCACGTAGAGCTGAGGCGCCGAGGTGCAGGTCTCTCCAAGCGATATGAATTTGAGTACTGGTCGACCCGGTACCAATGGAGACGCGAGTGTCGGAAAGATGGAGACTTGCGCGAAGTCTCCTATCACCTGGTTAACACACGCACGTCCAAGACCGTCGCTCATATCGTCCCAGAGATCCTGACCCCGATGGAGGCAGCTGAGGAGGAGAAAAAGGGAGGATGGGTTCCACCATCATCCATGTGGATCAGTGACCCGTCAGTGTATGAGAAGATGCCCGACGTCGCCGAGTAAGTAATTCAGTTCCCCTCTACTTAGTGTCGGGTCGAAGGTCTTCCTTTTTTTAGAGTTTGGGGCTGACTAGTGTACAGTGTGTTTGTTGCCACAGGCCTAATATCTTTTGTTGACGATTGCATTCGCCGCCGATGGCACGCGAAGAGACCGTCCCAATTCATCCAGCCGATGCGATCAACCCTCTCGAAGAGTATTGAGCTCATGGGTCCCCGGCGATTTCTCGATGAGGTGTTCCACCGACGAGGGTCCGCATAAAGAATGATAGGCTATCGATGGAGGAAAAACGGATGGTCAAGGGCGACACGGCGGCAACACGTCATGCCATTGTGTTGTGAGGGGAAAGACCGGTTTGCAACCGGCGCAGTTTTTCATTGACAGGGGTCGCTAGCCGACCACCTGGCTCTAACGACGATAACGACCGCAAATGATGATGGGATCTCCTTTTTCCTTTCTTTTTTTGTTTTTTCTTTTTTCTAATTTTCTCATTGGGAATTAGCAGGGGGGTGGTTCGCACTGAATTTTGGTTGGCTCATGTGCTCTAAATTTTTCTTGTTTACTTCTTCTTGGTATTTGCGCAGCTGAGGGGAAGAGGGGGTGGTACATTTGGGCGGTTGCCGGAAGGACAGACCGGCATGATTGGCGATGATGTGTTACAGGAACCGGAGGGTCGTGCAGGTTCGGATGAGGGAGGGGGTGTTGACTGACGGTGGTGTTGGTGATGGTGGTGGTGGCAGTGGTGCTTGCTGGATGTAGTTTAGTAGTTACTTACTACCTAGCAGTACTTAGTACTAGTAGTACTAGGCAAGCAAGTGGGTGGTGGTGGTGCTGTGAACCTGAGTTGGCTGCCTGTTTCAGCCTCACCTTTCCTCTCTGCTGGCATCTTCCTGGTACTATTTTGAATTATGATCAGCATTGATCTTGGGGATGACGCTTGCGCATGTCAATTTAGAATGCTGCATATCTCATGAACCTAATGCCTAGCCAGCCAGCCACCTTGGACTTTTTTATTTTATTGTTTTTCCCTAATTATTCCCGCCAGCTAGCTAGCTGTCTGTCGACTCTTGCTGTCCCGGCCGGGGAACAGGACCCGCGATTATAGTTCGTTCCTTGTCTGCCTGACTTGTTCAACCCCTGGTCTGGACCAGATCAGATGGCAAGCGAAGTGGACAACATGCATGATCTGGCTAGGCTTGAAAGGGGAAAACAATTTGAAAAATTATCCAAGAAGATAGTACTGCTGTGCTGATGAATGTACACCAGAAAGGGAAGTGACGGAGTTGAGTGGCAGCCAGGTACACATCCACTACTACTTACTACTACTACTGTTCCAGTATGTTACGGGACAGTGACATGATTACTGGAACCTGGATGACTTCTTCTATTCTTCGATACTATCTTCTCTACCACTGCCCAGCAATCGTTCTAATACTCTACTCAACTCCATCTCCAAATGAAACTCCGCTCCAAACTACGATGATGCGGGGCAGATCGAGGCTCATCGCCAAAAAAGAAACGCAACGGCGCGTCGAATCAACGGGCTGGTCGCCGCCTCGAAAAGCGGTTCGTGGAAACGTTCCAGCCTTCCCCGTTGTTTGGCGCGCTGGTTATCAATCTTGCTTGCTTATGCAGGTTCTTCATCACTTTCCACGATTTCCTTGCTGCTTCCAATAAACTAACAGAGAAAAAAAAATAATTAACACAACACCCCCCGGTCTCTTGTCTACCCCCTCCCCTCCCCCTTCCCTTTCCCCATTAAGGTGGTTCGCAAGTAGTCGCATATTGCAAGCGAAGAGAGATTGAACTGAAATGATGCACGTATGAATGCCCAACACAATGCCAGAAGAAAGCAACGAATCATGGCATCTCAGCTGCCGGAAATGGTCTGGGTCAAGCATACCCAGCTCGCTCTTCGCTGGCAATTTGTGTCTCTCTCAGAGTGATTCTGATGCACAAGCTGGCCTTCCAACATTATTTTCTGTTTCCAGACCCCTGCTGAAGGTTTCGCTTTTTCCCCCTTCCGGGTTATAGTGATGCCATCAAGCAAGCTCTGGCCACCCTGGAATCTGCAGCCCCCTTCCCGATAACAAGTACCCATGCAGAGCGGCCCGGTCAATGACCGTTTCGTTCTAGGGCTGAGGGTAACCATTTGATGGGTCTAAAAATTGACAATGGCTCGAATTTTTCTGATTCGAGTCTTTTTGATGAGCTGGCATGCTGGTCTTTGGGCCCGCTTCCAATATTCTGAGTGGCCCAACTGGTCGACATAAAATTATACTCTGGCTTCGATTCGTCACTATTCGGTCTATGGGTCCCCCTTCCTCCGCTTTTGGGCAACTACTAGGCCTTCCAGGTTCCCCGTCAACCGTCCCATGCCTTCCAGAAAGAGACGGTCCTCCTTCCTGAAGAGCGTCTATGAGGCGAGTGGCTTGTTCCTACCCGATGTATACATCGTTTGCGGCACAGGAGATACAGAACTCGAGCCACGATGACCGGGAGTCCAGGCGTCCTTTCTGAGTTGTCAAACAACACTGGCTGCGAACTGGCAGATTTTCGGTTTTACCCCCTGTATCACAGCTTCATTCCTTTGTCTTGGATTATCCCCCCATCACACCCCCCTGTCTGTCAGTAGATCTGGCCTAGGTGGAGACTAGCGGTCCTATTCCCTGTCTCCTGGCGTTTCTTCAAGGGCACACATTCAATCGGCGTGCGCCGGCCCGTTCCAGCTTGCAGCCTCAAAATGATCCGCATGTACTCCATGCAACTGGCGTTCCCTGAGTGGAGGAGGATAAGGAGGGGGAGAAATTGCTGACACTGTGCCATGTCCACATCGGCATGCATAAGCCCGTCCGTTAGGTTTGATGATTAGGTTCCGTGTTTGTCACGCCAAACTGGTCCTGCTTGCACAGTGACAATTTGGGGTTTGGGAGAGTGGCCCACAGTTTATATGACTCCCCGCTTCCCAGGTCTATCGACGCTGTTCGATTGAAAGGGCAGACCAGTTCGCAAACTTCCCCAAGCAAAGTCAAGACGAAGCAACATAGCCGGGCAAAATTTTTCTACCTTTTCATCTTGAACCCTCATTAGTCCTGTTCATTTCTACTTTGACAGATTTGACCATTCATTGGTGTTGTGTGGTCGAAAACACCCCTTCCTATTATTTTCAATTACTCAGGGTGTGAAGTATTGTCTGCCGTGTGAGAGAGTTTTGTTCTCCAACCGTTGTGGGATATCGAACCCAAATCAGATCTGCGCTTTGATTTCTCTTTGGTGAAAACCCAAAGCCAGTCATTCTTACCAATTGTTTTCTCTACTACGAAAAACACACATACACACATCCTTCATCATGGCCACCAAGACTTCGCAGGCCGCAAAGGAAAGCAAGCTATGGCAGGACAGACTTAAGAGTATGCCCCACTCCGCTGCAATAATCTTCCTCTCTGCACTTTCGACTTAGCCGTTACGGCGGCCCCCTTCTTCGTCCAAGTCAACTAACCCTGATTCCCTCACAAAGTATACTGCCTGGAGAACAAATTGGAGGAGCCGTTTTACAATTACGAATCTGATCGTCGAGGTGAGAAGCCCTTTCTTCCTATCCCCCTCCCTCCCCCCCAGCCGTCAACTCTCCTGATTACCCCTCGTTGTTGGGAGTTCCTTGTTCTTCCCTTGCCCCTCACTGCTTGCTGTTGCCCACAGTGTGCCTGTGATGGCAAAGCTAAGCTCTGCTTCACCGACTTTTGAGCCTCCCCATTTCAAGCAAAAGGTCTGGTTATACTGACGGGTGTGTCGCTGTTCAGGAGGTCGCACAGCTTGGACCTCCAAGGTCACCGTTCGGCACCATGTCCCTGGAGTCCCGTGGACGATTGCGGGACGATACTTCTTCGATGGTGATAATAATGCCCGAGAAGATGCTGCTGAGGTCGCCTGGAGGAAGTTGACCAACAACCCTTGATGTCCGTCGAGAGGCTGTATTTCTAGATCTTGTCTGGATGTTTACCGAGAGAATGACTCATGTCTCTCTCCTCTCCCTCGCTCTCGTCTATTCCGGTTCTTTTATGATTCTTTTATTTTCTACGCTCAGTTTGCTTGTTATGTACGACGCCATCCGGATTGATGCCTACTCCTCGGGTCTCGCAGACATGTACAACACTTCGGATGTCGACAATTGACCTTTCCTTCTTCGTTCTCGAGACTTGTTTGCTCTTCTTCCGCTCGATTCCCTTGATTATTCCCCAACGCAGAATGGCACGACAACGGTATGGGGTGGAATTTGTGGACATGGCTGAGGCTCACTTCCTGCGGGAAGAAGGTTACCGTTGAGCGGATGAACCTTGGCCCCTGTCTGTTCTGCAGTGTGCCCTTGCCGGAGTCGGCTCGGATGGTCCGGTCATATTGATTTGATTCAATCCGCAGGCGGCGAGCGCATTTGACAGTCCTGTTGTCATCTGCGCCAGTTCTTAAATCCGACAGTCGAGCCCCGACGAATGCTTTAGGACGACAGAACAGATTCGTGCGATGTGCGAGCTTTTTGGCATTTTGACCGAGTTAGTTTTGAGGCCTTTTTTCTCTTTCCTCCTTCATCATGGTAGCGATTCATACTGCCGGTCTTTTTTTTATCTTTTACTTTCCCTCCCATGCCCGCTTGGCCATGAAGCAAAGAGGCGCCCATCGCCCATGCATACAGGACAAGCGATCGTCAGTGCGGAGCAGAAGCGACTTGCTGTGCGCCGACTGAATGCTGGTAGGGGAGGGAGAGGATTTGACAAAACAACGAGAAAAGAAAAAAGGGAAAAAAAATCTTTCTCTTTTTTTCCTTTTTAGTTCTCACAGCGTTTATGGGCGGAGTTGAGGGAACATCTCGGGAATTGTTTTCTTTTCATCTATTCCAGACCGTTGTGTCTTTCTTATTTTTGGCGACAGTGCCTGGTTGGGAATAGCCCCTCCATGGATTGGTGTAGAGACTAATGTCTGCCGGGGTTCAAATTTTTTTTACTTTTATTTTATTCATATTTTTATCCCATCTATTTTTGAATGAAGTCATGCTTTCTATTTAAACAATTTTGGTTATCTTTCTATTTGGGAATCGAGCAGTTCCTCAAGACCAGTCCAGTCAATCAGTCCGTCAGCGCTAAGTGAAGAAAAGAAAAGTGGAAGACCCTCAGGTCCCACCGCCAGTTCGGGAGTTTTGTCAGACGCGGAAATATCCACAGCACCCAAACCCCTGGGATGCCAGGCCTGGATAGTGCTTAGCGGGTGGTGTTCAATAGTGGTTGCTGGCCCCTATAACTCTCCAGGAGAAGGGAGGAAACCTTAACTTTTTCTTACCTACTGGATATTGGCAAACCAGACCTCTGGTTTAGCAACCCGTCATGGCCCTGAGCTTAACCTTATTTTCTTCACGTGTTGTGCCCGCCCGCCCGCCAGTCTCTCCGGTTCCATGGTTCGCATGCCAATCATTCATTTATTATTCTCCGTGGGGACCCGCGCACCCTTAACACCAAACGGTAGATGGCAATTAGGTATGCCATGGCGTCTGCTATCTACTTTTGGAGACAGTCTTCTCTGCAATATGGGGCACAATTGCTCCAATTGGCATCAACTGGCATCCACCGGATTCCTTGTTTTCAGTTGGCGAGAACTAACTGCCTTTTTCTTTCTAGTCCATTTTGCTTTTTTCCTTTTCGCACTAGCATGACTCGTTCACCGTCCTACCTCTCGAGACTTGGGCACGAATTACTCTAATTGCACAATTGGCGGCCGAGTGGTGCTGAATCCATTCTGAGAAGAACCTGGGAAGTAATATGGTGGATATGAACCATTGTTGCTGGTGAGTATGTGCCTCCAATACAGGAAGACTCGCCAGACTGACAGATCTCCCCAACTTCAATTATATACTATTCATGATATACTAACATGATTACTAGCACGCAGTCAATCAATCAATAAGCGAACCTTTCACCACCCTTGGTCGCCTTGTTCCTCCATCCATAATACAGTCGCAGCAGAATACACCCCACCGTGACCATCAGCAGCAGCGCAGCATTCGTCCAATGTCCCGTCGGATAACCCTTCTTCTCCTCGTCGGACTTGTATATCCATACCCCTACAATTTGTCCCGGCGCCCCGAATGACACGTTCAATGCAATGGCTAGGCCGGTCCCTGCTGTCGAGCGGATATTGGCAGATAGCCAGCCGAGTAATGGCGGGATGCAGGCAAAGGAGCCGCTTGCTGCGACTACAAGACAGCCGTATCGGTGCTGTTGCCGGAATTAGTGGATGGTCTGGATAATGGCTTGATTGGGTTGAATGCTTGCGCGTACCAAGTATGCGTCTGCGGGAAGGACAGCCGATGCGAGGAAGCCCATGGCTCCGATAAAGGCAAAGAGGGCGGAGTGCAGACCACGGCTGTGTTTCGGCTTATATATCAATATCTCTCTGGTGGGAAGTACATGACTACATACCTGTTGAAGTGGTCGGCGGACCATGCAACGACAGTAGTCACCACATAGGCAGCAGCCCATGGAGGTACTGTCATGAGTTGGGCCCGCAGATCCGCATATCCAAGGCCACTGACGATGGCAGGAGTGAAGAGGGAAAGGCTGGAGAAGGGGGTCGAGATGCCGAAATATACCTATACCAGCATTGTTAGGGTCTGTTGCTGATTCGTGCTGGGAGGACTAACTATATAATGCGCGTATAGTCTCCACTCCGTCAGGATCTCCTTTGCTTCTTCCCAGCTCATGGCCTTGGCCGCTCCATGGGAGCCTTCCTCTTTCAATCGGTGGATAGCAAGATCCTTCTCTTCCGGGCTGAGCCACGAGGCCGACTCGGGATAGTCAGGGAGGAAGAACCAAACGAGGAATGCCGAGGCGCACGACGGAGCGCCTTCGATGATGAACAGCCATCGCCATGCTGATAGCCCGCGGACCTCGTTCATATGCCCTACGCCGTACGCAATGGCACCGCCGAAAGCACCCGCGAGGGTGGCGGATGCTAGGATGAGAGCGACGCGCATGGACCGCTCTGAATTGCGATACCAGAAGGTCAGGTAGTAGACGAGTCCGGGGAAAAGGCCGGCCTCCGTGGCTGTCATGTCAGGGTCAGCAGGTCTCACAAAAGTCGATGTCCGGCTATTTACCTCCGAGCAGGAACCGAATACCAGTCACTTGGGAGAAGTTGTGCGAGCCGCCCAAGCCCATTGTGGTAGCTCCCCAGGACAGCATGAGGAATCCGATCCATCTCTGCTGGCGTTAGCCTTGCTCTGACTGGGATGGGTGTGACTTACGCTGGGCTTCAACTTCTTGAGCAGATAATTGGAGGGCACTTCGAACAGCGCATACGCGATCAAGAACACCATGAGCGCGACACTGCAAATTAGCAGTCGTCCAGTCAACTTGACCAGCGGAAATACCTACGTGTACTGGTACGAAGTCATATGCGTCTCCGAGAGGAGATCGTTGCCGGTGTCTTGGTTGAGGATTTTGGCATTTCCTAATATGTCAGTAGACTGTACTGCATGCCCTAGGATGTCAAGTACCTATGTTGGAACGGTCCAGATAGCAGAGAAGATAGATGCCCGCGCAGAGTGGCACAATTCTCAAGTCTTGCTTCCAGACCAGGGCTTTCTCGCGAGTGCTGAGATCTATCCCAGTGTAGCTCTCTTGCGTTACCTTGAATTGCTGTTAGGAGACCGTGATGTGAGTAGGAGGAGAGCCAGAGAGCTCACTTGCGGAGCAACTTCAACATCCTGGACGCTCTCAGCATGGTCCAAGTTCTTTTCTCCACTCATTGTGGTGTCTTGAGTAAGACGGGCCTGTCGTGAAGCTCAATAATGGTGAATCAGTAGCAGCACCCCTCGTCGCAATAGATCACCACGTAAATCTCCGTGACTCGACCGTGCGTCAGAGGGAGACAGACAGGAAAAGAGAGTGCAGAAAACTTCCACACGAGAAGACCGACAGACCGGCTGACTCCAACTTAGTCCAGCTTAGCTAGCCCCGAACCGGCGGCAGACCGCCATCCCCAAAGGCGACTTGAGCTGCATGGCTGCTTGCTAGTGGCTGATCGGCAAAATTGGCTCAGTTGAGCGGAAGTTCCTTTTGCTGCGGGCGAGTCAGTTGGGTATGCAAGGTTTGTTTGCCATTGATTGATTGGAAGGAAAGAATTGGGCTTGTAATCTTTCATTCTCTTGAGCAGTTGAGAATGCACTCGTAGGTAGATGTGGAGATGTCCGTCCTGGACTGTCATGGAGATGAGAATAGATCGTCTTCTCCAGGGAATCCTCCGCAGGGACCGGCAATACTTAGAAATGGGGGGAGACGGAGTAAATGCGGGGAAGATGTCTGTATTGTAATTCTGTATGATCGTGACAGCATTCCTAGATATAATACCAATCGATGCAAAACATACAAACAAGACAAACACCACTGATATTGATCCAAGACAAGAAAGACAAAAAGAGTCGCTGACAGACCAGAGAATGCCATGCTTCTGGGTATTACATGAATGTATGCCCGAGTCACCCCGCAGAATTGGATAAGAAGCTGCCGCTCAGGCACCATACTATCCACCACTTCTGCAACCTTATATAAATTGGCAGCAACATCAAGCCTTGCCCGCATCACACACCCACCCTCGTCAGCTCCAGCTCCGAGCGGGGCTCCTACTATCGCAACCATGTCGACTGCCACGACCACCACTCCCACGCGCAAACCCATGCCCTCGGCATTGACCTTTGACTTACATGCCAAGTGTTCAGTATGCTTGCTACTCCGATCATGTTGAGAGCAAAACATCGTATACTGACTACTATCTATACCTAGACAACAAAAGCACGCGCCAGTACCCTCCGCCTCCCCCATGGCGATGTCCCCCTCCCTATCTTCATGCCCGTCGCGACCCAGGCCTCCCTGAAGGGCTTGACGTACGACCAGCTCCGACAGACGGGCTGTCAGCTCTGTCTGAATAATACCTACCACCTTGGATTGAAACCCGGGCAGGCGGTGCTGGATGCCGTAGGCGGGGCGCATAAGTTGCAGGGATGGGATCGGAATATTCTTACGGATAGTGGAGGGTGCGCTTGATATCGCCTATACCTTCTCCGTGATGATCGGGATTAACTGACGGAGCGCAGATTCCAAATGGTGTCCTTGCTTAAACTTGCCACTGTTACGGAGGAAGGTGTACGGTTTTTGAGCCCTCATGATGGCACACCGATGTTAGTTTATCCCCTTTTCCCCGGGGGTTAGGCTGTGTTTTGTGGTTGGCGAAAAGCTAATGGTAGTTTTATATATAAAGGCTGCTCACCCCCGAACATTCGATCTCGTTACAGAATTCGATCGGATCCGATATTATCATGCAATTGGACGATGTGATCGCAACCACTTCGCCGGACCGGGAGAGAATCCATGAAGCCATGGAGCGTTCCGTTCGCTGGTTGGATCGTTGTATCGATGCACACAAGTACCCGGAGAGACAGAATCTGTTTTGCATTATCCAGGGTGGACTGGATTTGGAGATGCGGAAACAATGTTGCGAGGAGATGGTGGCGCGAGATACACCGGGTATTGCCATTGGTGGTCTTTCTGGTGGTGAAGCGAAGGAGGACTTTTGCAGGGTGTATGTTGTATCCTTTATCTTATGGGGGGTTTGGGCTAATAGGTTAGGGTGGATACTTGCACGGGACTGCTCCCGGAGAAGAAGCCGCGATATGTGATGGGAGTGGTAGGTTGTTCAGTTCAGAGGGTGTATGTGCAGGCTGACCTGGTTAGGGCTATCCGGAGGACTTGATCATGGGAGTTGCGCTTGGCGCAGACATGTTTGATTGTGTCTGGCCGACACGGACGGCTGTATGTTTTAAATCCCCTTCTGATGTACCTTGACTGATTTCTTTAGCGCTTCGGCAACGCCGTGGTCCCGACAGGGACATTGAACCTGCGCCACCGGTCTTTCGCAGAGGACTTCCGGCCGGTGCAGGAGGGCTGCACCTGCAGCATCTGTCTCCCGAAGGAGCAGGGTGGACTGGGTATTACGCGGGCATACCTGCACCATTTGGCGGCGAAGGAGACTGTAGGAGCACATCTGTAAGTTGCTATTCCAGACGTGTGTATTGTATGATGTATACTAATGAACAGGCTTACGATGCACAACGTGCACTATCTGCTGTCGTTGATGGGATTGGCGCGACAGGCCATCATAGAGGACAGGTTCCCGGCGTTTTTGCGCAACTTCTTTGGGAAGTTGTATGGAGAGAAGACTGATTACCCGGAGTGGGTAGTAACTGCACTGCGGGGAGTGGGAGTAGATTTGATGAACTAAGATACCAAATACCAGTGGAATAGAGTCGTATGCTACTGTTCCATCTATAAGATCTATACTTTGTAGCTCCGAGATCGGATATTACATCCGACGACACGGTCACATGACCACGTGGCGCGTCGCGGGCGCGTCAATCCATCATTTACTCCTCCATCCCACTTCACTCCGACACATTCTACACATCACTTATACCCCATATCAAGATACCACAACACATAACACACACACACAAAACATCAAGAAACAGCCACTACAGAGAACTATACAAAATGGCCCCCTCAGCCGAAACCCTCCCCACCCAGGAGTCAACTCCCCAACCCACTACCACCACTACCACCACCACTCCCCAGCCCATTCCCCACGACCCAACCCACGAAGAACACCAATACCTGAACCTAATCCGCCGCATCCTCGCAGAAGGCGAGCACCGCCCGGACCGCACCGGCACCGGCACACGCTCGATCTTCGCCCCTCCGCAGATGCGCTTCTCTCTCTCCAAACCCTCCACCACCACCTCAGAAGAACCATACACCCCGATCCTCCCCCTCCTAACCACCAAACGCGTCTTCCTGCGCGCCGTCCTCGCCGAACTCCTCTGGTTCATCTCCGGCACGACCTCCTCCGTACCCCTCAGCGACGCCGGGATTAAAATCTGGGACGGCAACGGCTCGCGCGAATACCTCGACAAAGTAGGCCTCTCGCACCGGGAAGTCGGCGACCTAGGGCCGGTGTACGGCTTCCAATGGAGACATTTCGGGGCTGAATACGTCGATGCCAAGACAGATTATACCGGTCAGGGCGTGGATCAGTTAGCCGAGGTGGTGAAGAAATTGAAGGAGAATCCGTTCGATCGGAGGATTATCATGTCGGCGTGGAATCCGAAGGATATGAGGATTATGGCTCTGCCGCCTTGTCATATGTTTGCGCAGTTTTATGTCAGGTTTCCGGATGCGAAGAGGGATGAGAGGACCGGGGTGGTTAGGGATGGGGAGTGGGGGAAGGGCCATTTGGATTGTTTGTTGTATCAGAGGAGTGCGGATATGGGGCTTGGGGTGCCATTTAATATTGCTTCTTATGCGTTGTTGACGCATTTGTTGGCCCATGCGGTTGATATGGTTCCCGGCACTCTGGTGCATACCTTGGGTGATGCTCATGTTTATTTGGATCATGTGGAGGCGTTGAAGGAGCAGATTGAACGCGAGCCCCTGGCGTTTCCGGAGGTGAGGATTAAGAGGGACGATAGGGGTAGTGGGGTTGTTGATGGGTGGAAGGAGGAGGAGTTTGAGGTCATTGGGTATAAGCCGCATAAGGCGATTAAGATGAAGATGAGCGTTTAGCTGGTACTATACTGTGTATATAGAATTAAGACAGTGAGTGATAGACAAATATGTTTAGATAGCAGCAAATAGGTAAACAAGCAAGGGTATATACTCTACATTCCCCCCTCTACACCATAGATCAAAATCCCTCCCTCCGGAGGGTTTCTCTATAAAATTACCCCCGCCCCCCTCAACAAAACAACCGTATCCCCAGACTTCACCTTCGCACCCACACTCTCCCCAAACTCCAAAAACACTCCCCCCTCAACATGAAACACCCTCAACTTCTCCTCCTCCCCTCCGCCCCGATTATTCACATTCTCCACCTGCAACCGTCTCGCCGCATCATCCAACACCCTCCCCACCTTCCACCTCTCATCGAAGAAAAAGTCTCCCCGCGGGGGATCCGTCGCCGGCTTATTTGTCGTCTCGCTCGTCCCCACAACATGTAAATAGATCCGTTTGTCACTGGGGATGTTGTTCTCTCCCTTGGCGGTGCGTTTCATGCTGTTCAGTTGCACTGCCCGGCTGGGTGGTTTCCTCCCACTCCCACTCCCACTACCACTACCACTGGTAGAAGCAGAAGAGGGTTTATTCCCCCAAGCGCGCAACTTCCCAAACATCGACTTCAGCGTATCCGTCCCTCCCCCTACATTATTCCCTCCTCTAGCACCATTCCTACCATTAATAGAGACAGGCCGACAATCATGCCCCTCCCTCAACCGATGTCTGAGACAATACTCTTTCCGACACTGATCGCACCGCACACCAGGGTCAGTGAGAGTATTAATGAGTGTCTTGCACGAAACATGCGCGCATTGATCTGCGGTGTATATATTGGGTTTTTGTTGTTGTTGTTGTTGCTGAGTTTTGGAGGTTGTGGACGGTGAGGGTGAAATTCGGGCATTCGGGCATTTATGCGCTGTTTCGGTTCTGTGCTCGAGACAATATGTCCCCTTGCAGGAGGGGCAGCGGAATGGGAGAAAGTCGAGTTGGTTGCAGGTTGGGAGGGAGCAGTGGGAGCCGATGGCGTCGAGGTCGGCGTCTGCTGCTGCTGTTGCTGTTGCTGTTGCTGTTGATGATGAGGAGGTGGGTTGGTTGGGGGTGGGTATTGGGGACATTTTTGGTGGTTTTTCTGAGTATGGGTTTGGTTTGAGAGTGGGAGGTATGGAGAGGAAAGGTGAGGAGTTAAGATATGTGAAGGGAAGAATAGAGTAAGTAAATGTTTAATAATGTTCTTTCTGGCAGATGCTGGAAGCGCCTGGCGGCGGGAGTCATGCGGAGAGAGAGAGGCAAATGACTCAGCGTGGCGGTGCACAATTTTATCTGATCGGATCGGAGATTGCTCGGAGATATGTGTAGCATTCAATCGATTAATTATTCTGCTAAATTTAATTCTTTCTGACATAGAGAGGAAAGAAGGAATGACATGGAAAACTCCAACACGAGGGGTATATCAAACAAGTATCAAAGTATCAAGTCCAACACAAGGAAAATCAATGAGTGAATCACAACGATAATTAAGTATTACCTCCCTTCTGCTCCTCCCCCTGCTCATTCCTCCGTACGGCTTCTGCAAATGGTATCACCCCGCTCGACATCATGACCGGCAATCCATCCCGCGCCAGTGTCATTCCGGGAGGAGAATATAATGCCGATGGCGGACGGCCTGGTGTCAATGGTGGCGACATGACCATGCTAGCTGCAGCCTCGGGTTCACTTCTGTCCCAGCCATGGGTGGTACTGCTTTCAACTTTGCTCACGGACGGCGGTGACGAGGTTACAGGCGTGACGATTGATGGCTCGTCCTTGGCTTCGGTCTCTGATTGAACTGCCACTGGTGTGGGCTTCGCTGCAGACCGACCCGCCTTTGAAGCCGAGCTCAGTGCCCGACCAGCGGGCTTGCGAGGCGACTTGGGGGTCTGCGTCTGCGTCTGCGTCTTTGAACTGGCCTTGGAGGCCGCGCGCTTCCGCTCTTCCGCTGCTCGTCTCTCTCTTTCTCTCTCCCTGGCTGCGTTCTCTTCTGGCGATGGGACCTTCAACTTAATATGCAGCTTGCGAACCCCGGCTGTCAGACCGTCCAGATCATCTTGGGGCCCATCAGGATTCGGCGACCCTTCGCTTTCTGCTGGAAGAAAAGCCGGCGGCACTCGCGGCACAGGAGGCGTATTCGGACTCGAGGATAGTCGAGGTGTGCTGGATTGTGAAGTACTGGTCTTGCGCACCGCGGCACTCGACGCGGGTCTGGGCCCGGTCGGTTCTGGCGTCGATACTGCTGACCCGGCTCCTGCACTCTTCCTGCGGGCCACGCGACCGGGTGTCTGTACTGCAGAAGCTGTGTCTGGCGCTGTGTCGATGGTGGTTCTCCGACTGCCACGAGCTGCAGGGCGCTTGACAGTCTCGGCCGGAGGCGAGGCAGGCAGCGAGGGCTTGGGCTTCCGCACGCGGAGCTTCATCCGGCTGTCTTCTGCGGTCGACGCTGTAGCCGTAGCTGTAGCCGTAGCTGTAGCCGCAGCTGCAGCTGCCACCGCAGCCGTGGTCGCGCTTGTGGAGGCTGCATCCGCTGCTGTCTGACGCTCCCGTCGCAGGCGCGATGCCTCGGCATTGAGCTCTTCTGGCCGACAGCTTGTCGTCTGCCGACCGGTCGGGACCAGGACCTTGCATAGTTCATGCGTGGCAGTCGCCCAGCCGACTGGCGGGGGTGGAGATGGTGCTTCCGGCTCTGGGCTCGAGTGCGAACCGGTCGACCTGCGGTCTCGTGGGGGATTGACTACTTTGGCAGAAAATGACTGCGTTGTGGTTAAGTAGGTCGGTACAGCCTTCTCCCGGGGCTTGACAGGTGCAGCCGGCGAATAAACCAGCGCCTCCAGTTCCTCCAGCACGCCTGGTGCCCACCACTCACTGTTGTACATCGGTTCAGTCACCGACCGCCCCTCTGTCGAATCAGACAGGCCCAGACGATCTGTCATTTCCGCTGCGAGTCGATCAATCTGCCGCTCATCCAGATCATGGGTGCTGCCCTTTGCATCACCCAGTCCAGATAAATGACTGAGCACACCGCTGGTCAATGCACGATTGCTGTAGCCGCCCTCGAGGACACTGATGATTCGCCCATCCGTCCCCAGGCCCTCCTCGTTCGCCATCCGCACCACGTCGGCCGTGAACCTGGCATAAAACTCGGTGGGCACGTTTACCTGGTGGCGCTGCATGCCGGCGCCCTCCCACTCGCTCGCGTCAAACCCGGCTGAAATAAAGATGGCTGCCTTCGGCGGAGGTCCATTGGGCGTGTTGGCCAGCCGCTCGGTATGCATACGCAGGAACGCCCGCGCCTTGTCGATCAGCACAGTGTACTTGGCAGCATACAGGTCCCAGAATTCTTTTTCCGACTTCCACGGCTCCAGATGCACGTTCCAGATGGACTGGCCATGGGCCTTGTCAATACACACGCTCGCATTGCGCACCTTTTCCGGCTCCCCCATTTCGCACGGATAGGAATTGATGTCGTGCAGACTAAAATATCCCACCATGGTCTTTCGATGGGCGGCCGCATTCCGTGGCGCGGTTACCGCTTTGTGATTCTGCTGCCAGGCGATATCTTGTGATCCGTCTCCATGATGCAGATCAAAGTCGAGGATGGCGGCATGGGTCAAGCCATGGGTCATGGCCGCATACGAAATGCCCACATGGACGTTGTTAATCCAACAGAACCCTGACGGATGACCTGCAGAACAATGATGACCGGGCGGGCGGATGCAGACAAACGCTCGCTTGGTTGGGCCCGGACCCATGACCGCGTCCACGCCGTCACTGACACCTCCCAGGGCGCCTTCGAACGCGCTCAAGGATTCCGAGCACAAATAGAGGTCTCCTTCGTGAAAAGCAGGGGCATTCGTGGCGGCGCTGTCCTTGCCGGCGCTGCGAGGGCGGACCAACTCCTTGCCGTTCAACGCAAGCCGGGATTCGGCTGCATCGCACATGGTCTTTAGGTCCTCCATCCACTTGGACCCATGCACGTGCGTGACCGCAGGCGAGCTGAGCGACAGTGTCCGCGCCGTCTTGCGAATATGGAATGGCGGCACCGGCAGCTGCTGCGGATTGAGGTCAGGGTGAGGAGCGAACGTGCCTCCTGCATGTCGCCGGGCTAGTCGAACATATGCGGCCGAAATGCCCAGCACGCTGGCCTGGATGCGCTCGGGACGCTCGACGATAGAGTTAAGCGCCGCGCGGGAGGTTCGCGGGCGCGAGAAGCGATGGCCATAACACGCATCATGGACGAGCACGAGTGTCTGCGACTGTGGCTTTGCGGACTGATGCCAGGCCACTTCTTTGCGAAAGGACTCTGCTGCGATGGATGCTGCTGCTGCTGCGAAAGAATGCTCCGCCGACGCTGTCCGATGAGCCTTCTTGGCCATGTTTGGGTGGGTGGCGGACGCGCTCGTCGGGGAGGTGCCGAACGAGGATGAGGAGTGTCGCGATAAGCTGGGTCGGGGTGAAGTGGACGCTCCACGGTTAGAACGTAGCGACGCGGTGGATGAACGTTTCTTCAGGCTGGGCGAGGACTTGCGACGCTCATCGGCCAGGGAGCTGGAGCTGGGAATGCGACGTGGGGTGGGGTGCGCCTGGGTCGCGACAGCACGCGCAGGGGGATCGGAGGGCGACAACAAGGCGGCTGACGAGAGTCCAGGAGATGAGGGAGGCAGGGACATGTCGTGTAGCGAGGGATAGCTTAGTCTCTGAGTCGAGGTAGTCGCGTCGTCTGTAGACAGCGGGGGCTCGGTTGCTGGGGGGGATGAAGCCGTAGTGAATGAGGTGGGCTCATGGCGCTTGGAGGGGTCCATATTGGGCCCATCGGGGGGTTGTTCAGTGGATGTTCTGGTAGGTGGAGTAGAGAGGTAACTTGGATTGATAGAATTATAGAATTATAGAATTTAGATAGAAATAAAAGAGAATTATATTGCGATGAGAGCTGGTAGGTGAGGAGGGAGTTGAATACTCAGGGATAGATAGGGAGGAGGAGGAGGAGGGGGGAAGGAGGGAGAGAGGAGAGAGGAAGAGAGACAGAGAGAGAAGGAAAGGGAGGCAGACAAGATAACAACAAGCACGGGAACTCAAACCCAATACCCTCCCTCCATAAGTCAAATCATTCAATTTGCATTCCATCAAATCAATCAATGCAATGCAGGGTTTCCCCTCATTCTTCAAGCTTCAACAATCAAGCTTCCAACTTTCCAGGTTCAGGGGCCGGCGATCCATCCGGGATTGCGCTCCACTTGGCCTCTCTACTTAATCTCTACTTCTACGTAACTGGAGATACTCGATACTCCTCAAGTCACTACTGCTGCATCTAAAGTAGTTCTTCCAAGGGTGTCTTGCAGGAACTTGTCGAGAATGTGACCCATCATCCCTGACCGGAGCCAATGTGGTTTCCAATAATCACTGGTCAGACAATAGTCGATCGTCTTATTGCTGCCCCCAAATAATCCATGCATCATCCGGGGTTCGCGCATCACAATCAGATCGTTCCCGATCCGATCGGAGCAGTCAATCTATCTACAATCCCATCCAGATAACATACATTGTCACCCCAATGTATAAAACCCCTCCCAAAAATAAAACACCAAAGAGAGGGTATGAAGAAGTCTCTTTTTTCTCATCGGGATTTGCAAAAGTCCCCCGCCCGACCTTGTGAAAAGCAAAAACACAATAAACCCCGAGAAACGCCCGAACCGAACCCACCCAAAGGAGAAAGATGATCCATGCATCCAAACACCGGTGCTGATGATTCACAGAATAACCCCATTCACAAAGGAAAATCAAACGATTGCAAAAACGCACTCGGCCACGTCAAAGACAGCTTAAAAGGTCCGCGACCGTAAGCTAGCGAACAAGGACCATCGCTTCTTCCGTGGAGTCGGCAAGCTTTGCTCGCTGGTCTCGCTGGAGGCGCTGGGCTCGCTCCTGTCGCTCCTGTCGCTCTTGTCTGTAAAGCTCAGCATTGAGAAGCGTTTGCGATCCTGTTTGCGCTCCTGCTTGCGCAGCTTGCGCTCCGACTTAAAGCCGTGGGTTGCGTGTCCGTAGCAGAAACAGTGCATGTGGACCAACTGAATGGACGTTTCGGGACAGTAATTGTTCTCATTGTTGCGCGAGGAACAGAGCTGTTGGCCGGCATCTTCTTCACACCGGCACCATTCATAGACCATAAAGTACTGGCGACACATCTTGGAAATGAGGGGGGGGGGAGTAAGAGGGCAGAGAAGCGGATAGTGTGATTGATGAGTTGGTGATGGGAGGCAGTGCAGAAAAAGTAAATTTCACAAAATAAGAAAAGAAAGCGAGAGATCAAATGTGCCGGAAGTTTAAACGGTCGAATCTAGATCCACCAAGAAGCAATTCGTGCCCAAAGACCGGCCGCGCTGAAGAGGGTTTGAGTCGGTGTGGATTTGGTGCGGGATTCTTCTGACTCCGCGGTCTTCCGGAGAGGGGGTTGAATAGAGAGGTGCAAGAATGTACTCGGTCGTACTCCTTTTTTGTGTGGTGAAAATGCGGGTAGTAACACTGCTTTCAAAGCAGTGTGGATTCTTGCTGGCCGTGTCTCGTAAGTTGAAAATCTATTCTGCGTAGAAGCTGGTGGACGAGAGGCGGTTTATAGTTAGGATATACACTAGATGACGATGGAGGGATGGAGATCACTCGGCGTTCCGCGGGTCTGGACTGGGCGGTTCGGATTGAGGGTCAAGCGGTTTGTTGGAAGAGTTGATATGACGCACTTCCAGCACAACCAGGCTGGAGGGATGACAGTCTCCGGGACTGTTGTATCAAATTCGAGGATGGGAGGTAAATTCCCAGGTTCATCAATGCGTGTTCAGCAAGAAGAGGGGGAAACGTTGTGAGGAAGAAGAGGTGGTGGGGAGGAAGAGGAAAGGCGAAGGGGAGCAGAGCGTTAATGAGGGCAAGGGAGCCAGTCAATCAGTCAGTCGGTCGGTCAGTCAGCGGAATTCTAACCACCACTCCATTCAAGCCGACTGGGATGATCAGTGAAGGCAAATGACGGCAGAGTGTTTCTTTAAAAAGAGCCAGCATGAGAGAAAGGGCAATGAATGACAATGCAGCAGCAAAGAGCCGTCCAGACAGTTGGTGCAGAGCGAGTGTTTGACGTCAGCTGCAAGCGCTGTGGTGGAGTAGGGCGTTAAAGAGTGTACCAAATGGAAGGATGGAATGATGGCTTCATGCAGGAAGGGAGGGAAGGGAAACGGTGAGAGATGCAGCAACCCTGGTTCATCATGACGAAGAGGAATCGACGACTACTTTTACAAATGCTCACTGGCCCGGCTACCACGGAGAATGAGGGATGATCGGACTGTCGTATCGATCGAAGCCCAAGCCAACTGGGACCTAGTCTACTAACTGCATTGCCTAATTCGGATGGCTCCTGAGTCCTTTTCTTACTTAGTGTTACCCTTTTCATTTGGATTTTCTCTTATAAATCGCTTTTTTTGTTATTTGTTCTCGAAATTGTTTGGTTCAGTTCCGTGATGGTTCCCCGGTCCATCCGGGTTTTGAATGTCACTTCAGAGTTGTGGTCAGTGGTACGTCAATTTATAAAAGGAAACATCAAACAAAAAAAAAGGCACAAAAGGGTAGCAAAATCTGCTTCAACCATGGAAAGAAACGAGAACGAAGAGAAAAAAAAAAATGTATTAATAATAATAAATCAGGGGGAGTATAATTTGTTTGTGTGCGCGTGCATCAGGGGGTTAAAAAAAAGGGAAAAGGAACACCATTATGAAAGGAATAAAACGGACCGGATAGGAATAGCAGTCGAACATCCGGCGAGTCGAGGTCTAGGCATCTGTATTTCTTTAGTACTTACTATGTTTAATAAGGAGATAATGTCGGACATAAAAGCCCCGTGTTGGTTTAAGTTGGTTGCTAGACCGCTCCGAAGAGAAAGAGAGGGACCGCGACTATTGTTTATTACCCACGAGCTCCTCCTTCAGCCGAGATAGTCAACACTAATGGTCTCGGAAGACAAATAGTCCCTTGACGAAATGGAGCCGGATGGAGTCGATGGAAATTGGCAGTGGGTTCGGAAGTAAGACGAAGGTCTGACTTGACAGCACCCCCTTCTCCGGGCGGCGGTTTTGGGAAACCAAAACGGGCTTCTTAGTGTGATCTACCGGCAGAAAGTGGAAAAATAGAAAAAGAGAGGGGTGAAAGGGGGGAGGGTAAGGAACAACGTGTGGCTTTGTCGTTGCATGCTGAGATCTGGAGGGGAGAGAGAGGGAATAATGACATCAAAGAGTGGCATAATAGTAGATCATCTAGAACAACACCACACACACACACGTAACCACGAACTCTAACCCCAAACCCATGGACTGTCGACTTCTTCCAATCTGCAGAATGACGACACGACTGATTGATTACTGATTCCTGATTAGTTAATCTGGAACTAACCAACTAGCTAAGCTTAGTTAGCACGAACTGTCCCCCCTCCCTCCCCCTCTTAGTCAGCCACGTGCTCTTCGGAACAATAAAGCCGAATCCGAATTGAACCTCACTCCATCACGTGTAACACTAACACCCAAACCAGCCTAGCGTGGTAGCTCTGCATCGGCCCGAACAGTCAATCTTATCATCACCTGTTACTGTACTCTGTAACTTGGACTACTGTTCTATCTCCTCATCCAACCTCACGAACCAGAGATCCCCATATAACACAACCCAACGGAGGAGGGAGAAATTAACTACTACAAAAATGACCACCTCAATCCGCCCCTCCACCCCCACCCGCACCACCACCCTCCTCACCAACCTCGCAACCGTAACAGCCCGCATCAACACCGCAACCACCTCATCTCCAAAATCCACCCCACCCCGTCTCGTCGCCGTCTCCAAACTCAAACCCGCCAGTGACATCCTTACCCTCCACACTACCAACCCACCCACACATCAAACCCACTTTGGCGAAAATTACCTCCAAGAACTCCAAGAGAAAGCCCGTCTCCTCCCCACCACCATCAAATGGCACTTCATCGGCGGCCTGCAGAGCAATAAATGCGTGACTCTGGCGCGAGATACCCCCGCGCTCTGGGCCGTCGAGAGCGTAGATAGTACCAAGAAGGCGTCGTTGTTGGATAAAGGGTGGGGGGAGAGGAGTGCTGAGGTGAAGGCGACGAATCATGAGGAGAGGTTGAGGGTGTTTGTGCAGGTGAATACCTCTGGGGAGGAGAATAAGAGCGGGGTGGAGCCGGGCGATGGCGCGCTGGAATTGTGTCGCTTTATTAGGGATAAGTGTCCCCGGTTGCGGTTGCAGGGGGTTATGACCATTGGGGCCATTGCCAGGTCGAAGGCTACCACGCCGGAGAATGAGAATGAGGATTTTGTGTGTCTGAGGGAGACCAGGGATCGTGTGGTCAAGGAGTTGGGCTTGCTGGGGGAGGAGGCCAAGTTGGAGTTGAGTATGGGCATGAGTGAGGATTTCGAGGGCGCTATTGCTCTGGGTAGTGATGAGGTTCGCGTTGGGACGACTATCTTTGGGGATAGGCCGCCCAAGGATCAGGCCAGGGTGGTTTGAGTCCATTAAAAGGTGTTACGATTCACGACGTGTTCTATAAGCATCATGCATTCTTAAGGGAGGAAAAGTGATGGGAGAGGAAGGGAAACCAAGACAGTAACTTCGACTGCTGCCTGTTGTACATTAAGATGAAAGAAAAGAACAAGCGTCCCGCATGTCCCAGGTATATATGTGCGATATCAATAATAAATACACCCCCCGCCAACTGCCACCTGGCGGAGTACGAAGAATCAAACATGCAGCATGACACACCCCGAGCATCATCGCCCACTGTCTCCTCGCTCTCCCTGTGACAGCTTCTGTTCCATCAGCTTGGCCAATGCCTGCGGCACCGATTCCTGTGTCGCGCGGATCGTGATGCGGTACATCTAAGTCATATAGTCAGCTCACTCCTTGCAGTCCTCGACGGGATTAACATGGTGAAGGGAGCAAACTTACCGATCTCTCATAGTTGGGCTCCAGTCGCAGGAGACAGCCCGTCTTGCCCTCAGCAAACTGGTACACTGCGCAGCCCACGATGTTCTTCGCATTCGGATCCACGTTGTCCAGGATCTTCCACCCAAAGCCTTCCACCACCCGTCGTGTGAACGACTCGCCAATTTCCTTGTGGCGCGCCGTAACGCCAAATGTTTTCTGTGCCTCCAGCGGGCCCCCACCAATCTGCCGCCAGCGCTTGAAGAAATCTTCTGCCGACAACGCTGATGGCTCCATGTATCGGTGCATGAGAATGGGCAGCTGTAACGTGTATGCCTGGAGCGCTCCCGCAAGATATGAAATGCGGATCGTCGGCGCTTCTGTAAATGGCCCACGCCCCTCAACCAAGAACGTTTGCTGCGTCTGACCCACGGCAGGCACCGATGGATCGGGAAGACTCTTCGTGTCAATCTTTAGGTTCGGTGCAGCCGGGTTATCCACCGTCGTCGTGAGGGACCCGATAGAGTAGGACGATTTATTAGAGATGTAGATCTTCACCACACCCATATGCCCCCGGTACTCGGAACGCAGACCAACTTGAATTTGCGCATCCTCAAACAGCACACCTTCATCGCCAAAGTAGAGTCGGTTGTACCCGATATCCCAGTCCGGCGTGAGATGAGCCGCACTGGCCATGTTCGGCGGCGGGCCTGATGGGGCGCTAAGATCCAGTCCTGCTAGGTCGCCCGATGCCCCCGATGTGGCTGTCGTGCCATTGGCCCCGGTCTTGTGGCCATTGACGATTGTGGTGAAGCTGCGCTTCAGTCCCGTGTTCTGCGCCATGAGCACCTCTTGTTTGTCGGCGTTGGCATCCTTGCCGCCCACCACCCACGTCTTCTTCTCTGTCGTGCCGGCTGTCTTCTGGTGCAGCCGAGAGAGCAGAATCGAGGCGCGCTCTGAGAAGGGTGGCATTTCGTCGCACACCGTCCGCAGAAGGTCATCGGTGGGAAGCGTCGCCAGCGACAAATATTCAAAAGCACGCTGCTGCAATTCAGAATCTGGGGAGTGGCTATACAAACGGAATATGTGCAGAAGTTGAGGTTTGATCTCGGGGAAGAGGTTGACAAATTTGACAAAGGAGGACAGAATCATCGCTCGTGTCGTGTCGGTGCTGGTGATCATCTTTGCTTGCAGCGCCAAGAACTGCTCAATAGGACTTGAGCCTTGATTGTCAGCGATCAGATGGCCAAATTCACCCAGAACATAGCATCCAATCTTCACCAAGCTCTCGTGACAATCGGTCTTCAGATATCCAAGCAAGTTGTGCGCTGCATAAGCCTGCAGCTCTTCGTTGTTGGTCACGATCTGGATTACTCGTTGCCACACTTCCTCGTTGACGTGATCTCCAGCCAGCGACAAGAGCTTAAGGGTCATGTCAATGTACCACTGCGCGTCGGTGGCATACTTCTCGGTGAGAATAGCAACCTTCAGCACCATCTCCTCGCGGATGGCGTAGTCGGCCGTCTGAAGGTAACGCAGTAGCTCGTTCACAATCGGACCGGCGTTTGTGGTGTCGCACATACTGTAAACCAAATCCAGACCTTTGCGCCGAACACTGATATCGCGGTCCCGGAGCGATCCGAGAATGATATTCTGGTGCTTCTTGATCGGATCTAGAGTCTCGGCCCGAGCCGCGAAATGCGTCATGGCTTCCAACCCCAAGTACCGAACATTTGTTTCTCGCGACTGGATGTACTTTCCAAGACGTGTAGATATTTGCATCATAAGGCTGTGCTCGGTATCGAGATGGATGAGGAGATTGATCGCCTCGAAAAGAACGGCATTCTGGGCATTGTTCTGCTGGACATTCTTCGGTGCATCCATGGCCAAGTTCATGATTTGCTGTAGCGACTCACGGATAATCTCGCGAACATGGCTATCCTCTGTTCAGTAGTTTAGTGGTGCACATACAGCCGATAATGATACATGGAAGACATACCTGCTGGAGGATAGTACTGAAGCAACCGCAACAGCTTGACCTGAATCCAAGGACATGGCACGCGGTAGTAAAGGTAGTCGGAGGCAATGTCGTTATCCACCACTATCCTTTTCAGGCGATGTGCGGCCTTGACGTAGCAACCTTTGTACTCATCGGGTTTATCCTGGGCCAATGCCATTACAAGCGAGGTGACCGAAAGCGTGACACCCATATCGGGGTCATCCATCAAGGAGATTATCCGTTCCGCCCAAGCGTTCTGTACAATGTCGGGGAACTTGCGATACAGTCGAAGGAGGGTCAGCGCAGCCTTCTTCTTGACAAAGGCCTTGGAGGTACTAGATCCCAGTCAGTCAGACAGGCAAAAGGCCGACGACAGAAGGACCGTAGAGGCACTCACGGGCTAATCAGGAGCCGATGGACGTCTGTCGAAAGCGCCTCGCCCATTTCTCTTCCGCCGACGTTCGCAACCGCGTGCAAGGCTAGACAGTTATTCAACTCATTGTGATCTAACAGATCCTTCCGTATACTGTTGACAACCAGGTGGAGCAGTTCATGCTGCTCGTGTAAAAAGAGAGTGACCGCCAGGTAACCGATCTGCTTCTCGGAGTATTTGGTGGAGGAAATCAGGTTCACGGCCTCGAGGTGACCGAAGTCGACATCGTATCCTTGAATGTAGACGTAGAGCAACTTGCAAACGTATTTCTTCTTCTGATAACCATTTAAACTGCCACCCTTGAACTTCTGCCGAATGTTGGCCAATTCCTTATTCACCCGCTTCTCTTCGAGTTCGCGCGCTCTTGCATTTCGCAAGTCGGCGATGAACTGAACCAAACCTCGCATAGACGACATGTTGACCGATATAGCATATGACGTGAGACCAATTAAGGATCAATTATTAGAGCAGGAAATCAAATCGAGAGCTGTCGAATTCGTCGTTCCTGAACTTCAAGGAGTCATGTAAGCGCAAACACCACGCTAGTGAGAATCCTCCAAATGAGTGTATGTCATACAATCATGTCCAGTCCCTCCTTTCGGGGTTGCTCGTTGTCAATTCCGCTTTAGTGGCTATGGTGCATGGAGCATGGCGCAAGGGCAATGGTGAGCCAAGTGGGAGAGCCGAGATCTGGAGGAGGAGGGGGGGAGGGGGGGGGGGGGGGCCTTTCGGGGAACGCGCGACAGGGGGAAAAAAAAAAAAAAAAAAAAAAAAAAAAAGAGGGGTAGGGGGGACTGTCCAGAGAGTTAGAAGAGCAGGAAGATGGTGAAAAGCCCGGTAGATGGCTCCGATCAGAAAGTCGAGCTCTCTGGGACAGGGACGAGCAGATAGACGTGGAGGCAGTCCGGCAGCGGAAAGGAGGGAGAACGAGACCCTTTTGGTCCAGGAGGGAAGCTGCCTCAGCCACTTCCGCGGGCGATCCGGCGGAGACCGGGATAAATGTTGTTGCGCTGTGGCGGTGCATCTGTCAACCCCATTTATGGAATAGGAGCTGCTGCTTATCCTCCTGGAGGAAAAGTGAAGAAAATCATTGTTTATTTTGGAGTTCTATGTTGGATGATCGCTTGCTAAGCTATATCAATTTTTACGACAGTGGCGTTAAACTTCCTACACACACCACCCACAAACTGCATTTGTGCTCAAGAGGAGTGGTTCTAGATCTACAGGAACCTTATCGGATTTCAAGGCACTGCAATCGGGTGGGGATACTGCAGCAGGGACATCACTCCGCAGATTGATGGATCTCCCCTGCTATTTTTCATTTCCGCTCTTGGCTCAAATTGAAATTGTCCTTTTGCATGTCGGTGAGAGTAATTGCCCTGCTACTGGTGACGAAGAAACCAGGAAATCTTCGAGAAACAACTCCTACACGCATCTCCCCACTAAATTCGGGTTTTCAGACAGTCATCGCATTAGGTATAATTCTAAGACATAATTGGATTCTTCGTCACTGATCCTGCGTAACCTCCCGCTTCCCCATGAGAATAGCCTATGGCAATGCAAAATAATTCAGAGTCAAACACCCACGCAACCATGAATCCGGTCAATCTCAGCCCCCGAAAACTCCGTAAAGAACACCGGTTACCCCAAAGAGCATGCAATTTAGTAACAGTCAAGAAGAACTCGATCAAGAACCTCCGCACAAAGGTGTAGGAGTGGACTTTTAAGCCCGGGTGGTGAAGTCAGTCTCGAGACCAACAGCAGCGTCAATGGCGCTGGCCTTCTCACAGGTGCAAGAAGCTAAGGTCTTTGTTAGCTCGGAATCATCTCGAAACCAGACACTTCAAAACTTACTGGAAGACCTCTTGCCGCATGGGCAGGCGGCTCCCGTCACCGGGTGGTTCTCAGTTGCCGAACGTTCACAGGTACATTCTCCGGCAGGACGAGCTCCTGGAGATGATGTTAGCGATTGGTCCACAGAAGCACCAAGCTGAACGCATGTGTGTCTCAAGTCTGCGTAGACAGGGAGAAAATGACTTACTGCAAGAGCATCGGGCGCCGCTCACGGTGTTCTCGGTGGAAGCCTTGTTGCAGGTGCAGTGGAGGGCGTTCTGCTTGCCGCAGGAGCACTTGGCCTGGGCAGCGCAAACACAGCTGCCATCACCAGAGGTCTTGCAGCAGGTGGAGGAAGGGTGGACCATTTTGACTGGATATTGATTTGACTGGAGAGAGGTAAAGAGACGGAAGACCGTTTGTTGTAATAAAGTAGTAGTTCTTGATCGGTAGACCGAGGGAGCAAGGACTATGTATGACGTAATCAAGGACGGAGCGGAGACTAGTTTAAGTAGTAGTCTTCAGAGTATCGATCTTTCTAAGACTTCACGAAGAACGTTTTGTGATCAAAGAGAACGAAGAGTGTGTAATATAAAGAAGCGATTCAAGTGGATTTCCAAGGCAGAGAAAAATATTCGAATGATGTATGCTGAAGAAGCAAAGACGATGGGGTTGTAGCAGGGATTTATACTTGCCGCAGTCGAGTTCTGCTGAGCGGCGGATCGGGCGCGATTAGCAATGTCCGCGCTCTCATTGGCCCGGACGGGGGCGATCGCGGACTGCTGACCATCTCAAAGCATCAGACATTGCCTTTCGCCCTCTTCTGATTCGACAATGCCTCCCAATATGGATCAATGCTCAGGCAAGACAGATCGCTTGCGTTTGTAATCCACGAGCGTAGACTGGTGGTGGCATGTTTGCTTATTGCCCAGTCCTTCTTCAATCTTGAGCGTTGTCATTGGTCGCCGCACAACTACTTTACTAGTATTACTTTAGTATGGTAGAGAATGATATCATCCCATTGGCACAGCAACTCACTTTGTCCTGGATCGTTTGTTCAGGTATCCTCCGCCCTAGTAGGCAATAAATCACCTAGCCGGTGGATGTTCCAAACTCTTATCGAAGGGTCGATCCGGGAACAAGCACCGACTGTTGGATCGGCGCGGGAGCTACAGTATATCTCCCGAGCAGTCAAATGCCGTAGACTCTATGCGGCGCTTACTAAGACCTCAATGTAGGAAAAGGTCGAAAAGCATTAGCAGGGAAGACAGTCTTGGAGATTGCACCATTCGCCGGTCGTTGCCAGTATCTTGTATAACCTTTAATAATTATCAACTAGAATATAATGTCCATGTACAGGTGTAAACCGACGGCAGCCTCCTTGGCCCACCCCCCAAAAAATAAACACAAGCTAGGTGGGCAGCAAGACCAGAGAAACAGAACCAGCAAAGGAATGCACGCAGCCCGCCTAGAAGAATTCAGAAATAAGAGAAGACTGGAGAGAAAACAGGCTGAAATCAGACGCCACTAATGACCCGCCGAAGAAAAGCTAGCTGATTTTGAAAGATACATGCATTTTTCCGCCTCCGAGATAATATGGAATGCAAGTGCAGAGGAAGCGGCCGAGAAAGAAAAGTCGGAAGAATGGGAAGGAGGAAAGAGATTAGGAGATGATAGTCAGGCTCCTGTAATGGGTGCAAAAGCCAGGAGCCAAAAGGAATGTATGTAACCGCAGCCGATTAAATGAGGTAGAGTTCCGTAAGAATTATGGGATGCACTGCGATTGTTGAAGCATAATATGGGGCTTCCATTTCCACAGAAACCCTGGATTATAGGTAGTTTGCGTATTCAAAAGTTTGGCCGCCAAACTTGGCCCTGGCTGGGTCGATTAGCTGTGGAGGATGGTTCATTCGGTCTTCGGCGGAGGTCGTAACGGCCCCCTGGGCGGTATCGGAAGGAAATGAGGCGGGAAGACTCATGCTGGAAGCATTGGCTTGCGAGTATGGCATCGCGTGGCTGATGCCGTATGGATGATGGTCGTATGAGTAGGACCGGTAGTCAGGCGCGTCTGAGACTGGCACGGATTGTAGGGCAGGCATCTGCCGTCCATGTTGCTGTAAATGAGAGTTTATTTCCATGCCACCATACCCCTTGGGAGCTGGCATGGCCAATGAAGAATGATAACTAGGTATTTGCTGGTCTGATGCCGGGATATGTCAGTTCACTGCTCATCATGGCTCTAGAGGGGAAAACATACTGTGACTGTCCACATTGTAGTGGATTGACTGATCGGGTGGACCTGTGGGTGATACGGAGCCCTCTAACGCCCGCTGGTGATCGTATCCAACGACCATGCCGTTAGCTGGCCGACCCAATGCGTAGTCTACCGGACGGCGACCATAAGCCATGCTGGGATGGCTCAATGGCTCCACTCCAGGCCTCGAAAAGCGCCCAGGGAAGTTGAGCCCGCTATTGAAGGAGGACTCAGAAAAACTGCTCGATCTGGGAAATGGGAAAGCACTGCGATTATGTCTGTGAAGGTCTGACAGTGCAGGGCCTCCTCTCCCGGGCATGACTCCAGGTTGAGCATAACTTTCGAAATGCCTGTCTGCAGCCGCCGAGAAACCATTTGTTGTTGAAGCCGAGCTCAGAGGGGATATAACATAATCATCATCATTTAGTCGGGGCAGGCCATCTGTGAGTAACATCTTGAAGGAGTTAGAAGCAGGATTACGTGCCAGAAGGGTTCGGGGAGACGCAACTGGTGCCTCTGCTGGTGTTTTATGGTCGAACGGAGTGCGTAGCACTTGAGTGGTATCGAAATCGTCGGGCAACGCTCGAGATTTCAGGATACGCTCTCGGTCGTTGCTTGTAAGCCGCTTGAGTTTGGCTCGTCTGCCACATATGCGTTAGTGACCATGTACGAGTGGCTTCTGTAAATATGAGTTGTGGGTAATACCTATTCTGGAACCAAACCTGGACTTGCCGTGGAGTCAAACCAGGGATCTCTTTCGACAGTCGCTCTCGATGGGCGGCATCGGGATGAGCCTGACGTGTGAATTCACTCATCAAAAATCGAGTTTGGTTGTGAGTGAGTCTACAAAGAATTGTTAGTTCAGTACACAGCCTCTGATGAGATCAACCATTTGCTTACCGAAAGCGCTTCATCTTTTTCTTTTCACTTTTTGAATCTGATGACTGTTTCTTGTCACCGCCTACTGACGACCCTGCCCCATCATCGGAGGAGAGCATGTCGGCGTCACCATCATCCTTCTCCTTTTCATGCTGTACTGCAGCTTCCCTGTCCTTCTGCTCCGGCGTCTTCTGGGTTGTGACCTGGGGACTGGCTGTCTTTTGGGGCCTTGGGAGCTGAAGTTCGTCGTGACCGTGCTTCTCCATCTTCACACGTGAAGCATCGCCCTCTGTCTCTGTGTGCCGATTCTCACGATTGTTGACGGAAGCGGGCCCTGTAGAACGCTGCTGTACCGGGCTCGATACATTCGACGGAGCCGCAGCTGTGAAGGCATTCTCAGCCTTGAGCACAAGTGGTTGCATACCGCTGGTAGACGGCTTTGTTGGCTCGCCCTCCTTTTCCCACGACCCGGGCAGCCTGGAAGGCAGGGCCCTCGGTCTTGACGATGCCTGCTCACTGTTCCAGGAAGCTGTCGACCAATGATTCGTTATGGCGGGTAAATGGGAAGTCGAAGGTGGCGACAACGAGGACAACCAGACACACGGTCCGCTGATTGACATGATAGAAGTAGAGTCTGCTATCCCCAAGAGCGTCACAACGGGGCAAGTTTAGTGCAGGTAGGTCCAAAAGGACAGAAAGATCCGGTGCACTGCTGTATAAATCTGACTATGGATGGAAGCTGCGACCAGGATCGCAGCCAAGGGAGAGTAGGGTGGGTCTGCACGAGCAGTCGGGGCGCTTGCTGAAGAAGCGCAGGATCTCCGAGCCGTGGACCGCGAGATGAAAGACGGAGGGAGGCAGAGAATAAGAACCTGTTGGCCGGTCCTCTGCAGAAACTTAGGGAGTACGGAGTAAGGAGACAGAGAACAGATGGACACAAGGCAGGGTTGGCTGTGCTGATAGTAGTGAGACTTGTGGACAAGCCGCAACAGATGAACCACGCTGCTCTCCTACTTTAGACTGTTCCCCTTGACTTGCCCCCGAAACGATAAAGGAGAATCTCGGCCACCGCTGGGACCAACGGCGAACGGCAAGAAATGAAGGTCGATCCCTTTGCTGGGTCCTAGGATACGGCCGGGGCGGGGGGTGGGAAACACTACCGGACGGTGGGTAGAAGGTTATAGAGCAGATTAACCCGTGCTTAGCCCAAGCCGGAAACAAAAGCACGATCACGGTAGTGGAAATAACGCAGGGCGTTAGACAAACGAAAGGCCTTGGTCACGGCCAACCAGAGATCCACTTTCAAGTTGGCCACCAAAAGTAAACAGCACCACAACCACCCTCGTCGTCGTCGTCTTCGGGCTAAAGATGCAACACCGAGGGCACACGACGGAAGGGTTCGTCGGTGGACGAGTGTCGGACCTCTGAAGGAACGAATGGCCTTCAGTCCTGAATACAGGGAGTATTGGCCAACGATAGGCAGATGCTTGATGCTAACGCGGAGGAACAAACTCAAAAAAAAAAAAAGAGTGTGTGGGAAAATTGGGGAAATGAAAAATAAAATAAAATAAAAATAAAATAAAACGAATGGAGAGAAATAAGATAAAGGAACGAGCGTCAGAAAACAGGAAATTGGATTGAACGGGCCACAGCTTAGATGTTCGGTACACGAAGATCTGGCACCATACTACAAGTGTCAACCCAACTTAATTCCCCAGAGGTAGGTAGGTGTACATCAGGCTCAGAGCCAAAAGAGAGTGTGAGAGTGAGAGAGAAAGAGAAGCAATGGAAATGATGGAAAAGAAGGGAACGGGGATCGGAGATGTTTCCAGGTTGGACCAGCTCCCAGTCCAATGCCCTAGTAGATCGCAGGACGACTAGTAGTGTACCCCTCTGGGCTAGACAGCAGAACCAGCAGTAGTAGGCCCGGATGTTGTCATCGGACGTACTGGCCAACGAAGGTGCTTATGATCACCACGCTTTTTTGAGGGCAGCAGGTAGTCCGCAGCTTGAACGTCACGGAGGGGATGAGAAGACTATGAGTTGTGCCTTACTATTCGATAGGGGTTTGAACCACGGTTGCGCAGCCGCGTTCGATCTGATATGGAGGACAGACGGGAAGAGAAGGAAGAAAAAATGAGATAAAATGGGAGAATTAAGAAAAAAAAAATAATATAAAATAAAATAGAAATAAAATAAATAAATTCGAAATCTAAAACAAAACAAAATAAATAAAATTAAGGTGGAAGACGGGAAGAGATCGAGGATGGCATGTGCAGTGGGTATCATGGATGGAAAGACAGCAACATCACGGTACATCATTAAAGTAAAAGTGGCGAACTGATAATCCACAAGAGGCCAAACCGACTCGGGCAAACCTGAATAACAGCCATGTACCCGGTAATTCAGTGACTAGACAAGAGGGCCGCCAGCTCGTGTTCGTTCATGAGCGAGGTGCTTCTTCAGTCGAGGTAACGGGTAAATCTCTCATGCATGGAGTGGACGAAACAACCATCGACCGTTTCTAGTAATCTCCATCCGGCATACTCTATTGCTCGTAAATTTTCCGACGTGGAACCGGCAACCCCGTCCGCGGTCCA
Organism: Aspergillus piperis CBS 112811; assembly: GCF_003184755.1. Lineage (NCBI taxonomy): Eukaryota > Fungi > Ascomycota > Eurotiomycetes > Eurotiales > Aspergillaceae > Aspergillus > Aspergillus piperis. The sequence continues at coordinate 149,483 of NW_020291617.1, read as the reverse complement.
TTGCATCCCACCGTGCGGGTCAGTGGAAGTCTGGGACGCTGAGATTTCCCTAGCTCGAAACCCGCAAACCAGCGTGTGCTTGTCAGCCAACCGCGGCCTCTCAAGGGGCAATACTGCATATTACAGAATACTAGACCCTGGTCGCCGGCCTGGAGCCTGTCCTGAGTCATCCGAGACAACCGTCCCTGCTACAGAAGCGGCGGCAGTAGGCACACCATGTGGGAGACTTAGTCTACCGACAGCACTAGTCGGGCGTTGGCTCCATAATCCGCCGGACACCGGTCATGGATCGAGGCAGACGGATTAGGTTCGGAGCCACTTAGCGAACTATCCGCCACCAGCCAGGGAAGACGTTCAGGTGATTTGTTGGAGATGCATGGGAGTCCGAGCTGACGGATGAGCCTTTGAGGAGCCAAGAAAGATAAACAGGGGTCAGGGATTTAAATTGAAAGGGGTGATGGGTTTGAACAACACAATTAAAGGTAATAAAGTCCAGGAACGACCCCCCTTCAACAGGGGCAAAGGACGTAGGACTGGCGCGAAATGGCTATAGTGGAGGCCGGCAGCCATAGAATGATAGCAGCTCCTCACTTCTTGGGACCGATTTGCACCATCCTGGATAGCGTAGCTGTCACCCAGCTTAGGTGCCGACATGGATCGGACAGATGATGATTATAGGAGTAGTAATAGTGGCATGTCTGTACGGAGGAGTTGCTACTGAGGTCAGGAAGTGCATTTCCGTCGGTCCCACTGCCCCAAACGGACGGGCAGGACGGAGTACCGACGAAGTACAAAGATCGTGTATATGGTACGTGGAATTGTCGAAAGAATGACTATCTTGGGTTGGCAGTCCAAGGACTGGCAAATGGGGCTGACCTGGTTCGACAACCTTTTTAACCCAAGGAAGCTTAGACAGGGAAGAGAGGGGGGAGGGAGGGGGTTAGGGGAGAGATGTGTTGTTGGGTGGGTGAATGGATGGATGAAAAGGATAGGCAGGGTTTGCGGAGAAACCGATGAGTGTTGTCTCCGAGAGTATTCGAACCTCTCGCGGCCGAAGCAGAAGCGGTACGGCGAATTGCAGTCGCGCCGTGGTGGTTAGCGCCAGTGGACTGGCTAGAAACTAGCGTGTCTGTTAGGATCCTGAGGAACGAGGCTGGAATGCACCGGAACGCCAGTCAGGGCCACCAGGCGGACCTTGCACCAGGCGAGCTGAACGGGCTTTGAACCGAGCGTGACGCTAAAAGCCTTGCAGTCAACGGTTGTCGACCGTGGCGGATTTCATGTGCCCTCTCCACCGGACAGAAGAAAAGAGGGGTGGAAATTATGGGAAAGAAACGGACGGATTGGAAGTGGAAAGCCCTCCTGCTCCACTTCAGACGCTTGTATGAAACAACTCGGGTGATATTCGGCAAGAAAAATAGAGAGAAAAGCTGGAGAGAGGAAGGTATAGAAAGTACTTACCCAATTGTGACTTACTTTTGGGAACAGAAGGTAGTGACGCGGGGGGGCACAGAGTAGCATCTATACAGATGATCCGAGCGGGGGGTGGGCGATGGAAGACCAAAGGAAGATGGGAAGAGGAGGAGGAAGAGGAAGTCAGGTCAGTTTTTGGGGTGGAAAAAGCAAGTGGTGAACTTTCACAGGCTGGCTGGGCTGCAGGGTAGTGGAAGGAGAAGGAGCGATGGGTGGGGTCACGAGCGAATGAGACGGCAGAACAATGTGACCCGGGTACCTTGGTCTAACTGAAAGTAGATTGGGATAGATACTTAGTTAGTACTGGCTGTACTGGAGGTACCTGCTCTCCCAGTATTTACTACCAGAAAACACTAGAGTTACTGATAGGTGTTCAGTACCTCAAGGTACCATACCATTTACTACTGCTACTACGTACTTACTAATTGGCCTCGCTCCCAAGGAACCTACGACCTGCCACCTACGCAGCATAGTGAACCTTGTACCTATGGAAGGATAATAGGGGATTCGAGTATTCGTAATTTTTGCCTAAACTGGTTTAGAGAGCTATGACTCTGTTTCTGTTTGATTCTGTGGGGAAAGGGGAGATTTTGAAAAAAAAATTGTAAAAGACAACAAATTAATCGGGATACTTAATTAGAATAAGATGGAGGACGACAGGAAGACGGGAACATATTGCACTGGATACTAACCAATATCCTGATCCATTCTGGTAAAATTTCAGCAGTGATCCTTATCATGAGGATGTCTGCCGCAGGTACGGAGGATACTCTCCTCCGATCAACTACAAGGGATTACCCAAAGAGAAAAACAAATCCAATCCGTCTAGCCAATAGGCCGCCCGATCGGAAGGGGAATAAAAGATTTGACGAAAGCGAATGAGGGGAAGGAAAGAAGGAAAGAAAAGACAGAAAAGCACAACCGCAGGGACAGGGACAAGACGGCCATTGAACGATTCCGACAGGTGGAAATCCCCACTGGGGTGGGTCGACGGGGTGCGCAACCAAGTCCGTCTTACTAGCCTTAACTAACTAAACCACTTCCTACAAGATACTTACTAAAGACTTAAGGATGGAGACATTCAGCAGGCTGTCTGCCGCCTTCATTGGCCCAAGGTAATTTCACCGATAATCAGACAATCAACAATGGATCGTTATTATCCAGATGAAGGGTGACTGGTGGAATTCCAACTGGAGTTGTACTGACTTGCTTCATTTCATTTCATTTCCATTTCCCTTCTGCAAGCGCCCTACTATCGGAGCCCTGCAGTGCCACCTGCCTCTAGTAGATAAGTGTACACAAGATACTGAGTGACTACTATCAGGACAAGCACAGCTTGGCGAACATTTCGTAGTGCTACTATGTACACTTCAAAGTGCGCTCTTGAATATACCAACTGCAGTGGATTGAATGGCTAGCTGCCGAACGAGCATCAAAATCTCCAGTGATCTAGAGTTTACTACTACGCGGCAGAGTAGTAGGAGTAGTTGTCTTGGCAGATTTCAGTGCGACATAATTGTTAGGTTATCCTGGTTTATGTCGATCAATGACGCGCATTATATATGTGTTGACTCGGTGGAGGGGATTTTATCTACAGTCCTGAGCAGACAAGTTCCTATCTGGGAGTACGGAGTACGCCGGAGTATTTGATACATCGACATCTGCAAGGCGTGCATGATGCATTCATGAATCAGAACCAGTGCTGACCTGGTGGCAATGATAGGTCAAAGCTGAGAGGATAACATTTGGTGTGGTAGCCAATTAGATGCTTGGGATGTTGAAAAAACAAATCTGAAAGAGATATTCTTCTTAACATTAATCAATGTCCAGGAAATCCAATCTTTTGGGACCCAACGAAGCGGGGGCGAAAGGGAAATGAGCAGAAGCGAGCTAGGGAACAATAATAGGGCTGTATTGAAACCAGAAAACCAGAAGATTAGTGCGCTTGTCATGAGTAAGCACATACTATCTACGCACCACGCAATACTACGTAGGCATCTGGCAGCAAGTGTATCAGGTCCTGCTTCGGTTCAAACGGGGACACGGCATAATGCGATGCCTCCTCCCCTGACTCTGGGAATACAGGACAACGGACTATGAACTGACGCAAGTGAAACTGAAAGACCCAGACAAATGAATAAGATCCCGCGCGACGATTGCCCGATGGATAAGTTTTTACGCCTGGAAGGCAGGGTTTACTCCTGCTTTCGTAGGCATCGACTAAAAAGCAGGCTGTGTGGAAAGAGTGCGTCGTCGTGTTTCAACCCCAACCTTAGATAGGAAAGACCGAGGTTTAGGGATCCAGAGTGTAATTTCTTCTTTCTCTCGGAGCTCGCTTGAGAGTTCGGCCGCAAGCCAAAGCATCATCAAATCGGGCTTGTTCATGACGATGATTCGGTCGGTTGGGTCTGCATCATGCATTGCTCTCTCTCCGAAAAATTCGCTTTCCATCTCTAATTTCTCAGTCAACCCTGGCCCTCTTTTTTCTTACTGGCGTAACTGCAAAGGACCGATCTGCTGGACCCTCAGCTCCTGCTGGCTGGATAGTGGATCCCCTCGCGCGTCTGCGATCTCGGGGCCCTATTATTCACAGTAGGCATTCGAATGAGCATCTCGGGAAAGACCTGGTGTGGATAATCCATGGCATGATCCTTCAGCTCAGCACGGGAGCCGCCACCCACTGCGGTAGCGAAAGGTTGAGACTGGAGGAGGAGGGAAGAAGAGGGCCATCGTGGGCAGTGGATCGAAGCTCCAGAAGAGGATCCAGCTGAGCCCGTCTCTGAGCCATGAGCCTTTTCGCCCTTTTTTCGACGTGTAGCAAGTTGGCAACGGTGCGGGGAAAGAAGATCCCAAAGCAAATCGCGGCCGATCGAGCGAACCCGAGTGGATGCGAAGAGATTGGGGAGGACCAACTTTAATTTCTCTCTTAAGGCTTTTCAAGTCATAAGAAACGCCATCGCGGGCCCCTTCAATTTTACCTGGAGCACCGACAAGGCCTTTCCCGAAATCACGGGAGTTTAATAAACGATCATATTATTATTGCCATCGATCGTGAAGGATGGGCGCCAGATGGAACGGAAGGAGAGGATAAGCAGAATGCAGATAACTAGACTAGTCTCCTCCTCTGGCTTGGGGCTAATGACCTTTCTAGGAACGGCGGTGGATAAGCGCCAATGCCTTCCATTACGCAAGCTCCGCGGGGGCGGCCGTCAACAAGTTTCGAATACCACGCACAAATTAAATTAACTTAAGACATTGTATCGGCTGGTGTGGATAGGAACGGCTGGCTGGGTTGGCTGGTTCACCATACTCTCATCTTCTCATGGTAGTCATTTTCTGAGGTCCCAAAGTGCAAAACAATGGCATTCACTAAACCACAATGATGATGATGATGATGGCAACAGTTCAAGAGCGAGCAGGAGACACAACCAACAATTACAATAATCAACAACCAATTCTCAAGGACAATTGCATGACTCGGGTCGCTACCGGGATCCATATCCTAGTCTAATCGAGCCAGGTTCCGGAAGCCATCCATACTTTTTCCATGGCTCCAGCGCATCTGGTCCGTGCGGGTCATCATCGGCTTTAACATGAAACATCGTTTACAACGGGATTCCATGGGTCCGTCCGTTCATGCTCCTTCCTTGGACATCTCACTGTCTTCGATGATTCCATGTGCCCAATTCCTCTCAAGCTCCTTTCCACCCCTGAGCCATACACGTATTGGACTTGCAATCTAGTACGGAGATAGATGGTACTCATATTAATGAAGTCTTCATCCACACAAGGTCAGAAAAGGGGGCTGAAAAAGGGGGAGTATAGGAAAGTGACAGTGAAGCCGAAAGACACTGAACACTACGTACGATCGGTAACGATGTCATGGATATGAAATCATGACTCTCAGGGCCGCGATCCGGTCAGTATCGTCAATTGACGTCTATGCTTTAGCCATCATCGATCTGGCAGCTCTCACTCGGTAGAACCAGATCCTTGATCCCGGCAAGCCAAGCAGCGGTTATTTTGCTTTATCCGATCATCATCAGTCGGGGTCATCTACTAGTCACTACTCGGTAATTATCTACTGTGTCGGAGCTGCTGAGTTACTACGGTATTGCACCGGCCACCAGTACACTATTTACCCAGTAGTTGCACATCGATCACGACCACTTCTCTACTAGTTTATACTACACTAGGCAATAAACATACTTCGCCTGGCCTGTGGATGTCCCTGGGGGTTTCTGACTGAAAAAAAAAGTGATCGGCCTCGCGATCCGTCCAGAAGGACCCTGACGACAAGTCATACATTTGGCCCTTCTCCCCCCGCCGACTGGGCCTCCTCTAATTTAACTAATTGGAGCCAAATGGATAGGTCGTCTTGACACTTGATTGCATTATTGCTTTTTGAAACTTAAGGCAATATTCTATATGCGCGCACTGGCCCCAGCCATGGCACTGCAATCTCGCATGACAGGTTTTTCTCCGGGAAAGCCCAACTCATCCGCGAACCCACAGCGCTGTCAAGCCGTCGTGCGAGTGCCCTCCTCCTGTCTCGAACAACAGGACCGAGCTTGATGAGATTATGCAGGAACTCCCCAGTGCAATTAAAGTTGCTGATCAAGGAGGGTTTTGTCCCCTCATAGCTTAAAGCTTTGGGTCACAATTGACTAAAGGGGTTCTTTCATTATTCAGTACGCTGACTATCCTGATCACCCGAAGACCACCCGATGTGGCCACTTGCAGTTGTGCACACAATTTTGCACACGCTCTTACTCGAAAACGTCAGAGGGATCCCCCAGTCGCGCCTGCGGTGGATGCCCGGTGACCTTCAATTTCCGGTGGACGACGCTATCATGCAGTCCACAGCTTCCCACCTCTTCTTTACCCCCTCCCCTTAATATCCTGGTCGGTTCTGAGCAACACTTCCACCCATCAACGTATCTAGAACACCCCTGAACTCTGAAGAATGCAAACAGCAAAGAGGGGGGTGAAGGGGGCTATGCTGTGGCCCCGCATGCAGACACAGAAAGGAGGGGCAGGAAAAGACAGCAGAGACAAGAAAGGAAAAGTATGCGCGAAGGCCAACCATAGACGGATGCTATCCTCGTTGTCGCCACAGACTAGGAGGAATATCTCGAAAAAGGATAGGGTGAGAGTTGGGAGCGCTGCCTATGAGTGGCTGCTGATGGTCGCGACCAAGTAGGCCCTTGGTGTCCCCTAGTAGAATGACGAAGTCAAGACGGTTGCTGCCAGCCTCAGGACCAGGCGCCGCAGGAGGCCAATCAATCCGACCATCATCCCCGCCGTAATCTCCCAGTTAACTCCCTCGTGACTACCACCGCCTTCCTTCCATCCACCTGATCGCGCCGTTCATGGCCTCATACTTCTCTCAGACTGGCACTAGGCCAAAGCAATGCAAACGCACTGGCTAAACCTGCAGTGGCTCAGGCAGCCAAGGTGCCTGCAAGGCATCTCTTTTAGTGTTGTGATTCGGTTGCATATACCCAGGACTACCATGGATCACTAACTGCATTGGATCCAACGCAGGACCGTGTGTGACCGATCGTCAGAAAGCGTCAGCTAGAAGCCAATCATAATCATGTTCATTGCCCCGGTCACTGCTTTTCAGAGAGCGCTAAGTGGCGTTATTCACATCGTTTGGTTGTTCTGGGGCAGCTGCTTCCACCGAATTAGCTGGAGTCTGTTCGGTGGCAATAGCGGAGTTTTCATTTTCGGTGCTGGAAGCTCCAGGCTCCTGCCCATGCCCAGTGGACTCGCTTCCCGCTGGTGGCTTCTCTGAGGCTTGAGGTGTACCTTCTAGAGCCTGCGGTGTACCGTCTGACTGCTGGGGGGTTTCGAACAGAATCTTCAGGTTTTTGCCGTCCTCAATTTTCTCAAACTCAGCAAGTTTGCTTTTCGCGGACAGCCGTAGTATGCGCCAGGTTTTGCTCGATTTTGACCGCATGGCATATTCTCTATCCTCCTTCGTCTGTGCGGTGTCGATATCTAACTCGTCGTCCATGATTCCCATCATCAAGGAATCAGCAGCAGGAACGGAGAATCTTACGCTGCGTCAGCCCATAGCTAGCGGATAATTCTACGGTTCGGGGACACCTACCTTTCCGGATCCTTGAGTCTTTCCAGCCCTGCCAGCGATTCACCCTCGGAGAGAAACTTCAGATCAAGTGACCCCATAGGAGAGGTACGGAGGCGCTTGTTTGCATAGACCTTTGTGGCATGCTCACGAGCGCCTAGGTATTCCGATACAGAAACGGGCGGCCTCTCGATCAACGGACAACCTTCTGCTTTCCAGCGCACCCAGTTCTTGTCCCTTGAAAGAACGGTATCCACCATACGATAGTAGAATTTACCACCGATACCTTCCTGAAGATATTCCTCGATCGCCTTCCTCATCTGGACAGCCCATTTGGCCTGATATCGTTAGCAAGCATCCTAAACAACGGAACATCACACAACAGAGCCTCACATCATCGTCATTCAATACAAAGCCGTAAAGGACAGACTTGTTGGTCAAATCAGCTAGCTTGGCTTTTGCCTTTGGCGTAAGAGAAAGCATGAAATCAAGAAGGATGAGAGCCTGGACAAGAACATGTCTCCTGAATGCCGTGTCATTGACCTGCGATAATGTATTAGTGGATGGTTCGAAAAACTTGAACTAACATCGCGTACCTCGAGGTCGAACAAGTCTCTGCTTGTCAGGTACTTAGGATTGAAGCTGCTCGCGATTTCCTGTCCATCGGTAGTCCGCTTCCGCTTGGTGGACTTTCGAATTTCCTCCGACATCTTGCTGTTGCTCGAGTTCTCGAGGTCTGTGTCCACATTCCTAAAAGCAGAGAGGGTCGCTTCCAGCCCGGTCTTGAATTTTGCAAAATGTTGAGGATCAAACGTCTTGGTCGGGGCAGAGAAGTAGGCCTGCAAGCCCCAGAAAATGGGATACAGATCATCAAGATCCACGCCTTTATCCTGAGATTCATCTTTACTGCTAGAAACGACCACCCGTGGGGTTTTAGGAGGTTCTTGCGCGGGTGTATGGGATTCGCTCGCAGATGTTGTTTGAGCTTCACTGTCCTCCTTCAGGCCTTCGGTCGTTGTTGGCGCCTCTGGTTCATCTGTCATCTCCACATCCGGATCGGCGACATCCTTTGCGGCGGCCTTGGTAAGTTCATCATAAGTAGTAACATTATCCGTATGGTATTCACCCCGAAGGTTGACAGCACTCTTATCACCGAGGGGGAAGCTTTGGAAGAGGAAGATGAAGACGCGCCCGCAGAAGACTGTATCTTCAGCCCGTGAAAGCCGGCGTAGTAGCTCGTTGCAGGAGCGTAGGATGATTAAACTCTTTTGCTTAAAGTGTTTCTGCGGCGATGTTAACAGATGCGACGCAAAAGACAATGGCTCAACCAGCGAACCTACCTTAGTATTCCGCTCTCTTCGTGATTCTAGATAATCAAACACCTTCCGACAGCCGTCAATGGTTTGGCTGTCAAGTAACTCCTCGATCAGCCAGAAGATGAGGCCGGGCTCACACTGCTCTGCGAAGACGTCAGGGCAACATTCAAAACCACAATTCCACCAGGAACTGACCATTATCCGAGAATATTGAGATTATATCGAGTAGGTTCCATATGCGGATAAACGAAGGGTCTTCGATCGAGGTAGAAGCCTGCGGGTCAATTCCTGATTAGCCATGCTCTTGCTTCCGCGACGTTGTTGTAGGAACTGGGGTTTGAGTGTTGGGAGGGGATATCAATACAAGGAGACTGTAAAACTTCTCCCGGAATGCGATTTCTACAGCAGCAAACTGAGTCTGCTGGCTGAGACCTTCTGCCAACTGTTCGTCGTCTCCATGGATGAGCCAGATTGAATCGCCCAGCTGCGATTCCGTCAGAGGGGGTTCGATGTGATTGTCCGGTTTGGCACGTTCTGCGCGATTTAGGAGATCGTCAATCAGCCTCCTGTAGGCGTGGATCGCGCCGACATCAACGTCCGCCATGCTGAAAGCTAGAGGACTGGATGATAAGTCGTTGCGAGCGTAGAGAGGTAAAAGGAGGATCAAGTGTTAAAGAGGGAAAGGGAAGAAAGCAAGCAAGCAAGCAGCTGCGGCTCTGCGGGTTCTAGCCGCCGGAGGTTTAACTAAGGAAACTACTAACAGTATCGACCGACACGCGCGCGCCAGAAGCTTTCCCAATCCCGCCGCCCGCCACGGACCACTTGCGCAGATAAATCGGATCCGCGCCCCCGGAGTCCCTTCAAGCAATCCTCCCCAACGTCTCGGAATGGGCCTACAAACTCGTCAGGCAATGGCGCAGGGCCTTGACTCCAGACCGACTGTGGAGGACTTCCGCGAAGACAGCGCATGGGTGCGGTTAGCCAAATCCCACTGGCTGGACGGTTCCAAGGCCCGCAAAGTCAAGCAGGATGTTCTTAAAAAGGATCTCTGGGATCCCCTCGAGGCTGAGAATTTCAGCTTCCGGTCGCTTCTGACGCTAGAGAATCTCAATATCCTGGAAAAGTGCGCATCTCCCGCAATGCTTCTTCAGACTTCCCCTCTTCGACAATGCCTAACTCGCGAATAGATTTCTTTGGCCGACCTACACGGAAGATGCCTCGAACTACCATGTGCTCCTGCTTGCCTTGATTGTGAGCGTCAAGCAGCGGGAACATTTACCGATATGGGGTATGTGAATGGTTTGCACTACTGGGACGATTTGAATTGCTGATGAAGGATCAGATACCTTCTCCGATCGACCGGCGGATTTCTCCAACCTTTTCCACCGTATCCTTTCAATGAGCGTCGATCCATCCCTCGGAACTTCTTCCCGATTGTCGATAGTTTCTTTCATCATTAGCGCCTTCCAGTCCGTCGAGAATCCGTTGATACGCAAAGAATGTGCACCACTGGTCTCGATCTCCATCTGGCACAACCTATCGAGCGAGGAGGCAAGAGATCGCCTATTGGCGAGGAGTTCAGGACTGAAGAAAGCATGGAGAGCCGCAGGGAAACGGTACGATGCAGGAGATGACGCAGGCAAGGCCAAGATGCGCTTTGAGCGATCGTGGCTATACACCATGCTTTTGGATTTCTTCCGGAGATTGAATGGACCCGAAAGAGAGCAGGCGGATAATCTGCGGTACTGCGAACGACTACTTGAATTCCTTGTGGATCTAGAAAGCCAGCCTCCTACCAGGCGCTATGTGAACACGCTCTTGAAAGACCTCAACTTCCTGTCCGTCATCCGCCTGTCGCAACTATACCGCTCTGCAGACAGCGCGCTGTTCCGTGATCTATGTGGTCTTCTGGGACATTTCAGCGCATTTGCAATTGATGACTTCACCGGGGAGGCTCTGTCACCCCAGGCTATCTACGATGCCCACTGCCAAGAGTTGGCACGTCTGCAAAGGACCTCTATGAAGTATTTCAAGGACAAGTTGATGATTTTGGCTCTTTCCAATTACGGATCGATTGAACAACGCTCTGAACTAGAAGGTCAACTAGCTACCTTGGAGGAATCTGAGCTTCGAGATTTGTGCTCGCATCTTGGTTTTCGTACAGACTATCCGAAACAGTCTCAAATAACGCCGGATCGTCATCTGTACATGGAGGTTCTCTTGTCTTTTTATGAAAAGAAGACGACATTCCAGGAAGCTGCCTCCCAGCTCAGCATTGTTCCTACCGATGAAAATCTCTACGACCCTACTTTGCTCCGCAACGAGACATACGATGGATCCAAGCCACTTGCCATTCCCAAGCTAAACCTTCAGTATCTTAGCACCGGTGACTTTTTGTGGCGCTCCTTCTTGCTCTATCGGTCAGAGGCATTCTTCCAAATCCGCAAGGATATGGAGTCGATCGTCAAACGCATGCAACCTCGGGCAAGCCGGGACGGCAAGACATTGAACTTCGACGGTTTCTCAAGGATGGCCATCCCCATTACGAAGCCTGCCATCATCGAAGTGGCACCTCCCAAGGTCGGATCGGCAAAACCTGCGTTCGTCAGGGCTGAAATAGCTATCGAAGTGGGTAGACTGGCCGACCACATCCGAATGGAGTGGGAATCACTTCGCCCAGATGACGTGGTCTTCTTGTTGGCTGTGCAGTCAGATGATGCAGGAAAGCCCGGCTTCCGAGAGCCTGAGACCCCCGGCCTGAAGTATCTTAGAACAGCAGAGGTTGTGCAAGTGCTTGATGAGAACGGTCGTCCATTGCGCGAGCCTGCGTCAGGCCAAGCGAACGGGCACAGATATAGGCCGCGTGTGCGGAAGTTACTGGTCAATTTGGACTCTGCTGCCTTCAAAGCAGACAAAGACGGCCTTACGCGAGGAAAGCCGGATGTATACCCGTTGATCAACGTGGTAGCCAGACGGAAGGGGCGAGAGAATAACTTCAAGTCCATTCTTGAGACGATGCAGAAACTCATTGTCTCGGATATCACCCTTCCCTCCTGGATACAGGATATCTTCTTGGGTTACGGAGATCCGGCTGGTGCTCAATACACACAACTGCCTAACCGATTGAGGTCAGTTGATTTCCGGGACACGTTCTTGGATTGGCAGCATCTCGTTGAGAGCTTGCCCGGTTCAACCATAGAACCATCCAAGGAGGAAGCATCAAGCTTTGGTCCCCCGTACGTAGTTGAGTACGTTGAAGAACCTTCTAAGACACCTTCGGCGGAAACATCGAAGAAGCGACGGAGGGAACAGGCCGAGAGAGAAGCAGGACCCAAATCTCTTCGCGTCTCGACATACAAGCCACCCAACCCAGGCCCGTATCCAATTGACGCGCCCAAACTTAATACCGTTCGATTCACCCCAGCGCAGGTGGAGGCCATTGCTTCTGGCACTCAACCAGGGCTGACCGTTATCGTCGGGCCTCCTGGAACAGGGAAAACGGATGTTGCGACGCAGATCATCAATAACATCTATCATGATTTCCCCAATGAACGCACGCTACTTATTGCGCACAGCAATCAAGCACTGAACCAGCTTTTCCAGAAGATTGTCGCGTTGGACATTGACGAACGTCATCTTCTCCGTCTCGGTCATGGTGAAGAGGAGCTGGAGACCGAAACCAGCTACAGCAAGTACGGACGCGTGGAATCTTTCCTTGAGAATCGCAATCACTTCCTCGGCGAGGTCATTCGGCTAGCAGCATCCATTGGAGCACAAGGTGCCCATGGCAATTCGTGCGAAACTGCCGGATATTTCAACACAGTCTACATCCAACCTGCGTGGGCCAAGTTCTGGGATCAGGCTCGCAGTGAAAGCGCTTCGACCGAAGAAATCATCTCGGCCTTCCCGTTCCATACATACTTTGCCAATGCGCCTCAACCTGTCTTTGATGCGACAGCGACAAAGGAGACACTCCTTGACGTGGCTGAGGGATGCCAGCGGCACATTGACAAAATCTTCTCCGAGCTGGAAGACATCCGTCCATTCGAAATCCTGCGTCAGCCCAAGGATAAGGCCAACTATCTACTTGTGAAGGAGGCAAGAATTATCGCAATGACATCAACGCATGCTGCCATGCGCCGCCAGGAAATCGCCGATCTCGGCTTCCACTATGACAATGTGATCATGGAAGAGGCGGCTCAGATCACGGAGATCGAGAGCTTCATCCCCGCTGCTCTGCAGAACATGAAGAATGGCGAACTTCCTCTGAAGCGAATAGTCCTTTGCGGTGACCATCTCCAGAATTCTCCCATCATTCAGAACATGGCTTTCCGACAATACGCCCATTTTGAGCAAAGTCTGTTCCTCCGGTTGGTGAGGCTGGGCGTTCCTGTTATCACACTGGATCAGCAGGGCCGCGCGAGACCCAGCATTGCGGAACTCTTCCGGTGGCGTTATCAGCAACTTGGAAACCTGCCTGCCGTTGAGACGGCGCCAGCGTTCAAGCAAGCCAACTCCGGTTTCCAGTACGAATATCAATTTATCAACGTGCCTGACTACCAGGGCACCGGTGAACGTGAACCTACTCCCCACTTCATCCAGAATCTGGGAGAGGCCGAGTATGCCGTTGCCATCTACCAGTACATGCGCCTCCTTGGATACCCGGCCTCCAAGATATCCATCCTTGCCACGTATGCAGGCCAAACGGCATTGATCAAGGATGTCTTGAATCACCGCTGTGCCAAGAACGGACTATTTGGCATGCCCAAGATCGTCACGACGGTGGACAAGTATCAAGGTGAACAGAACGACTGTAAGTTTTTCCACGGAGACAACCCGCCCCGTACAAGGAGACCTTACTGATTTATACCTCAATCCAGACGTTATTCTTTCCCTCACCCGAACCCGCACCGTCGGCTACCTCCGTGACGTCCGTCGTCTGACCGTTGCACTCTCCCGTGCCCGTCTTGGTCTGTACATCCTCGGTCGTCGCGAGGTCTTCGAGTCATGCTACGAGCTCAAGCCCGCATTCGACCTACTCTTCCAGCGCCCAGACAAGCTCATGCTTGCCCCTGGCGAGATGTTCCCGTCTGCGCGCTCCCTGGACGACGAAGTCCAAGGCACTCCGATGGAAAGCGTCGAACATCTCGGCCAGTATGTTTTCGAGATGACCCAGGCAAAGCTCAAGGCCATGGGTGGAGAAACCGCTGTCAACAATGAGATGGATATAGGAGGCGACGAGGAGGTTGTGATGGATGAGGATGAAGTCATGCTTGGGGCTGGGGAGGAGGGCGATGATGATCCTTTGCACGAACATACTTTCACTGAAGCGTGATCTGTTTCTTGTTGCTCTTGTTGTTTCTCTCCTGGCCCGGTCATTCCGTATGTGTGTATGCATGCTACATGCTCTTCTTTTTTACTACTGAGAACCCCGATTTTTATCTATTTCTGAGGAAAAGCCATACATGGATGTACTTGGATGGCTGGGCTTCTATTTGAATGACTGAATGGTTGTGATGAGGCTTTTTTCTATTTTTTTGCTACTTCGTGTGCGTCGGTAAATCTGCCTGATAGCAGGATTAGTATTACTATAGAAGAAGAGCCTGTAGAATTGGCTATGTAGTTCCGCTCTATATACATAAAAGACCTCTATACCCCATTCTAATCCATGTGCTCTAGCTTGCCCAGCCAAAGAAGAGGCCGGTGGTTGATGCAGTAGCAAACAATAAGCTCGCCCTAAGCAAACGCACCAGGCATGTGTAATAACTACCTAAGATGATGAGGACTCAGACTCAAGCTTCTTGATCTCCTCAACAATATTTTGAGGGTCTTTCCATGCAAGAGCGACAAACCTGATAGGATATTAGTACATCAATGCCTTCTGTGAGTGAAAAGACATATGTTTGTATGCGAATACTTACTTGGTGTGGCTTCCCCTGGCGAAGACTTCACCCTTAGTGTTCGCGAACTTGATCGACGTGTATGCAAGGGTCTTGCCAACTGCAGATGACTGTAAGTATATGCAGCCTTTCAAGTGGATTCAGGGAACTTACATTTGTCACAGCTGACCTCCTGTTACACATGCAGCGGGTTAGCTTGGACATGCCTTTCCCCCCTTTTGTCATGACTACTAATAGAAAGGGCATATAAACATACCGCTAGGATCTTGTCTCCTACTTTGCCACCAGAGCTGAGGTACGTCACTGTATAATTTGTTAGAGGTCTTCGGGTAAAGCAGAAGTTGCTGTCTGCTCACCATTCAGGTCGGTCGAGACACCGGTCGCGAACAGACCACGGGAAGCGACAGCTAGGGAGCCGCCAAGGTCCACTTTGTGTCATTGGGTGTCAGCAGAGGCGTGTTCAATGTGAGACGGTGTTTGCATGTGGCCTACCCATGCTCGCAATGGTGCCGCCATGGAGGATGTTCAGGCGGTTCTGGTTATTGTCAGTCACCAAGTAAACAGTGTCAGGATTCTGGCTTACCGTGTGCTCCTTTTTAATATCGAGCTCAAAGTTGACCAACCCAGGTTTGGCAGCAGTCACACGAAGCTGGGTGCGATAGGAATCATTGTTAGTATAGAGTTCCGAAGCATTTAGCCGGTATCAACGGGTGTCCCCGGGTCCGATTTGGAGTGAAGCCTCAGCTGGACGTGTATCCATTGAGGATAATTCTGGATGACGCTGGTTGTGCCATCCCGGCATAAAAGACTTACATTGTCTAGCAGACTAGATCGCCAATTCCATTGAGGTCCAGTCAGTAAGCTGAACCCAGAACAGGCATGAATAAAGCAGTCTGCCTCTATGACTTACCGAGGCTCTAGCCCCGAATTAGCTCGAAAGGACTCCCAAACCTGCAAATATATATTGTTAGTACAGGCATAATTTCTCAATGTAGTGCAACACTAAGTAGGTAAGTAACTCACAGAGCGGACAAAACGCAAGGCAGTCATTTTCTTTCGCTGAAACGGAATTGGGGTAGAGGGGAGAGTGAAGCTTCTTACGAAGTAGATAGATAGATAGATGATTGTTTAAAGTGAGATCATCGGCCGCGGCCGCTTCATTGCGCTTGGGGCCTGTTTGGCGCGCCGGAGCAGCTCCGCTTTGGGGCCGATCGTCTCCAACTTTCAAATCCCAGGCGTTGGTTGGTTTCTTCTTTCTTTGGCTTCAGCTCCAACGCCCCATTTCTTTCCCGCCGCATCATGCTGCAGCGGTGACTCCTGCAGACAAGATGGCTGCCGCACCATCTTCTCGTCCCTTTGAATACCTCGAAAGCCTTGCTGGCACCGTCTTTTACAAACTTTACCAGCAGCCATCGACGGCTCTCGCCATTTTCAGGCGCATGCTGCCTGATCTGGGTATGTGTCGCATGTGCATTCACCATCCCAGTGCTTCATCAACTGACTGCGTGACTAGCAAAATGCTTTGTCATGGCACTTCTCTACCTGAAGGATCCGCTCCCCGCGGCGGATCTGGAGGCTTGGGTTAAATCAGAAAGCTTGAAGTAAGTGCAGGGCAAGCACCCTGGAAGGGTCTCCGCGGTGATTGTGATTAACACAAGCCTCACACAGAGAACGCGACAATGCGCTCTCCATCCTAGGGAGACTGCATATCCTCTCCAACACTGTCACAGCGGATAACGTCCGCGCCTACAAAGTCACCGACCCGTTCGCCACCTCATTGCGACATGCCCTCACCGGCGCCGACCAGACACAATCCTTTGGCGTCCTCTCACACGTGCCTGCGGGCTCAGAAGTCTCAATATCCGATCTCGATGAATATGCGCGACGACAGTGGGAAGGAGTGCTGGGATACATGGTCGGTACCGGAGGCATGGGAGCTCCCCAAGTGACCCTCAGCAAAGGCGTGAAGGAGCTCCTGCAGGCGGGTCATCTGGTTGAGATCCGAGATCGTCGTGTCGAAATCACCCAGGATGGATTCGCCTTTGTCCTGCAAGACGTCAGCACGCAGGTGTGGCACATATTGATTCTCTATGTCGAGAGCGCCAGCGCCATCAAGATGGACAGTGTCGAGGTCCTCTCGTTCGTGTTCCTTCTCAGCAGTCTCGAACTCGGAAAATCATACGAAAAGAACCACCTCAGTTCGAAACAACTGCGCATGCTCACCGACCTTGCCGACTTCGGTATCGTCTATCAAGAATCGCCCGATGCACCGCGTTTCTACCCCACCCGCCTTGCAACGACGCTCACATCCGACTCCAGCGCCTTGAGCAACCCGCTCTTGGGCTCTCTCTCCGGTCCTGCCGGCGAAGCCTCCAGCAAAGCGGGCACGGGCTTCATTATCATCGAAACCAACTACCGTGTATACGCATACACCTCATCCCCCCTACAGATCTCCCTTATTGCTCTGTTCACTACCCTGAAATACCGCTTCCCCAACCTCATCACCGGCAAAATCACCCGCCAGTCCGTCCGCCGGGCCGTCGAGATGGGCATCACCGCTGACCAAATCATCTCCTATCTCTCTACTCACGCCCATCCGCAAATGCGCAAGCACAATGTCTCCCGCTCGACGTCGAACCAAGCCGGAATTCCCCCATCAGTCCTCCCGCCCACCGTGGTGGACCAGATTCGTCTCTGGCAGCTGGAGCGGGACCGTGTTAAGGCTACATCCGGATTCTTGTTCAAGGACTTTGTCAGTCTGGCAGAATACGAGGCCCCATGCCGCTATGCAGAGGAGATTGGTGTTCTGGCATGGAAGTCGGATCGCAAGCGCATGTTCTTTGTAACGAGGCATGAACAAGTGGCTGCGTTCCTGAGGAGCCGCAAATAAAGATATGAGGGTTCATCAACCCCCCACTAAAAAGGTGTTGGCTGAAAAAGTTTTACGGGGCTGGAAAAGGAATATATTATTATAGCAAACTTATGGCTTCTTGCGTTGCATAGAGGTACGGCAGCTCGGCGTTCTGGCTTCTCGGGACATTTTTATGAAACTGATGATATATAACCCACCCAATTCGGAGGAATGCAATTGTGAGGTGGGGTCTTACAAAGTGTATAATAGCTGGGAAAATCCAAATAGAAGAAAAGGAAGTGTGATATTTAAATGAAATAGACAAGGATCATTAATAGTGATATGATGGTGACTATCTGTCCGTCCCTAGCACAAAGCACAGCAAGACCACCACGCATCTCTATATACTAATACACAACTCTCAACCTCACGACCTCTCCACCAACAACGGACTAAACAACTTAACTCTACCATTAGGTTATCAGTCCCTAAAACGCTGACCACAAGGTCCATGAGCCTTTTCAAACGCCAATCCAAACGCCCTATAACTCCGCGTCGCGTCTTCCGAACGACACGCATCCTCCAGCATCATGAACGCCCTCCTAAATCTCCCCGTAACGCCCCTATCCAACCCAGCAAGAGCCGCTGCCCGCTGGGAATACCCATGCCTTGACACGGCCAGCGAGAATACACTTGGTGGGCGAATTCCCGTCACGGGATCCGGTGCATTGAACAAGTCTGCGTAAAGTATAGCGTTGAGGACGGTCACGAGTCTTCCAAGCCAGTAGGCGTTTGATTGGGCTCCATATATCGGTTCGAGGCGTGTACGTGGCGGTGTGGGCTGTTCTATGGTGGTAGATGTTGAGGTCCTTTGGGGAAGTCGTGATGGGATGGGGGAGTCGAGACGGTGACGTGGAAGTGGTCGTGCTAGTTGTTCGGGCCGTGGTGGTGGTAGGGTTCTTCTTCTGCTTCCTCTGCTGGATGCTGGGTGAGGGACGATAGGTCTTGGGAGGTGTGAAGGGAACGGGGTTGGACGGCGCCTGGTGGTGGAGGTGGGAGTGGTGTCTGGGTTGGGATGGGCTTGAGGTCGGGGGGTGGTGCTTGTGCTTGTGCTTGGGGCTTCTCTTTCTCTTTCTCTTTCGTGTTGGTCTTCGCCTTTGACTTGAAGTTGCATTTCTGATAGTATAGATCTTATAGTTGTGTATGTCTAGTTGGCGGCGGTGGTGTGGCTTTTTTGGAGGTATTGGGTATAGGAATAGCTAAATTGAATCTGGTTTTTGATGGCTCTGGCGATTATCTGAGTCATATTGATACTGTTGAGTGAGGAAGGTTAATTTTCTGGTTGATGAATTATTATTTGATGCCGTACTCCTGGTCAAGGAACGTGTTGTGTTTGGGCTATCTGCCCTGTGAACGAACCACGAGTCGATCAGTATAACATTTATCATCCGAAGTGAGGAAGGACTACAGTCACTCCCACCTGCCCTTTTAGTGTCGGTACAGTGAATATGTTTGTTCGTTTGTTTGTTACTCTATCACATCGTTGGTGGTCTTGCTGGTTATGGAAAGAATTAATAGTTCCGAGATTTGTCTGCTCGGATATATTCGATATCAAATGATGGTGTGAGAATCTGAAAGATGGAGTGAGTAGGTAGCCTGGGTATATCACTGGAGCATGGCACAAATAAATGTAAGTAGCATCCAATGGGTGAGATTGGAGCAAACTATTTGTCTGTTCCCATTGTCTCATTTACTTGTGTTCATTGTCAATCACTGTTTCAAGGACAATCGACAATAGGAGTTTGAATAGTGGTGAAATCAATCTAGCAAAACTCCAGGTGATACTTCCACTGTTATGGCCTGGTTGCGAGCCATCAATATGACACTTTGTGAGTACTAGGAAGCAGTTATCCACCAACGTTGGCTATTGTCACAATTGATACGTGCCTGCCTAGCTTGGCACGGTTTCGAAGTATGCAACTCTCATATATCCACAGGATAAGGTAGAACGTTAGAAGTCAATTATATCTAAATCTATATGCTGCATATATCTAACTCCAGCTTCTCAAACGTCTATCGCGTTTACTCCAGAATCCCGATTATCACATCCATAGTAGTAATCTACGCTGACCAGGCAGCCATTCCCAAAGTGCTTGCTGCCACATTTTTTGCACCCGCCAATTTTGCGGATATCTTGATAGGCCTCCCACATCTCATCGCCGGTAATAGTACAGTCCTTTCCGTTCTCGTCCTTGCCACGGATCTTCACCGAGCAGCCGAACTGCTCCCAATTGGCCCAGCAGTTACCAGACAGCGCGAGGGCCTCTGCGTTGGCAGTATAGAGTGTCGAGCCACGATTCATCTGGTTGACAGCCTTGTCGCACCACTTGACATTCAAAGTACTGCAGAGTGTCGCGCCTTTGCAATCGTACGGTGAGTTGCCCGTGCAGTAGGCTCCGCTGCTGAGGGTGGCATCGTCCCAGGTACTGGGGCATGGGTGGAAGACATTGGTCAGGGGTCCATATCCCTGTGCCTCAACGACAAAGTAGTTCGTGTCCACAGTATCAGATCCGATGGGAAGCTCCCACGTCCAGGTGTAGCCACTCCGAGAGATGGGGACAGTGCCCATCGAGGTCCACGCCCAGGGATAATTGGTCTGTCCGGCCGGCAATTCGGCACCACTGTATTTGAACAGAGTTCCGCTCTCAACCATGTAGTGTGTGCAAATGTAATTGCCGAGATTGTAGTTGATGGGCCACGCCGGCATCTCGCAGGCGGTGTCCGGGTCGGTCAAGAAGACGCGTTGGAAAGCAAAGGGAATAAGGATATCGGCCTGGACCGTAGTTTTTGTAGCGGTCGAGCTGCTCTTTACGTTGGTGACGGGCTGGTTGTCCGGTAACTCAAGCGTCGTTGCCTCGACCGAGTTTGAATCACCTGACGCGCTCCCCCCGGACCCGATAGCCCTCACGGTGAAGGTAATGGAGGTACCGTGATCGATGTTGCCGATGGTAACCTTGGTCATGCTGCCCGGTAGACGGGCCACTTCTTTCCCATTCTGATAGATCGAGTACGCATAGGGAGCAGGGGAACTAGCTCCCCAGCTCAGACTCACGGAGGAGTAATCTGAGGCGGTCACTGCTAATGAACTGGGAGCAGGTGCAGACTGGCCGTTCTTTTCATACGCGGTGGGACTGGAAATGGCCGGCATGCCACCTTCAAGGGCGCTCATGATGACCTGCATGTAGTCATCATCAGGGAGGGTATCATACGGATTGGGGAGGTTGTCGTTGGTGATATGGATCAGGCCAGCTCCGCGCTTCAGGGCCAGCTCAGCAACCTTGCCCACACTGTCTGAGGGGACATTGTAGATAATGTGCCAGAGCTTACGCGGATCGCTAGGTGTCCAGTCAGGATTTGGTGAGTAGTTGTTCATGTATGTATCGTAGCTGTTCTCGAAAGTCATGAGTGTGTCGGCGCTGTTGACCATTGTTAGCGAAATCTTCTTATGTTTCTAGCAAGGGGATATACTACATACCTATGCTCGAAACACTGTGGCATAGTAGCCCCGGGATTGAGGACGGTAAAGGCTCCTGGGTGCATGCGCTTCGTATAGTCAGTGATAAACCGATACAGATCTGAATATACATTGTCGTCGCCGCATTGGTTCCACCCTTCGTCGAAGAATATACCGCCAATCATGCCAGGGTATAACGTGTACCACAGTTCGACATCGGTCTGGATCTGTGAGACCCAGTCGGCCAGACCGCTCGAACCCAGTCAAGTCTGGAATTGATCTTGGCTCAGGCCAAGATACCCTGTACGCACATAGCCGAGAACTCGTTTACCCGCTGCATTGGCCCGGGAGATTACCTTCTCCCAATCCTCATCCACAGTCGTATCCGGTCCGTTGAGGACGTTGGCAACCAGAACGGTCACCTTGTCGGATGGGTAGTCGATCATCCGAGTCCATGCAGTGGGGTCGGATAATGGATTGATGTACGATGCCAAAGCAATCTGTTGACCTCCTGCATCCATTGATTCGTCATCGTCGACGTCTGCCGGTGTCCAAGGGCATGAGTCGAAAGTGAATTTCTCTGGAATTTCTGGATACCCATTGTCCATCTCGTTCTTGTTGGTCATCTCATAGATGACTAAATTGGCAATAAGCTCATGAAGCTGAACCTGAGGATGGAAAACACGTCCATATCTGAATTAAAAGATAGTTCAGTCGTCAGGAATCCATCAACAACACGTTCCGCGAACAAGGCGAAGAGCTTCTTACCCGTCTGGCAGCACATTTGGAACTTCGATATCAGAAGATTCGGACACAGCACTGAGAGATAGTTTCGACTCCACAAGAGTCATATCAGTAGTATCGTCAGACACCGAGGTCTGTTTGGAAATCTGAGCGTCCGGATCGAGGAGTTTGGTAATCTCCGCATATTCATTCACAGAGCCCTCAAACGTTCCCTCTAGGGGACGGTCTTGGCTTCGTTTGTGAGGATTAGAGCCGAGGGGATCCCACGTGTTTAGCTCGTAGAACATTAGACCCTCTCTGTATGTCATGTCAGTCTACCCAATGGCTAGGCTATTTTCCATTCATGGTGGACTTTGAGCACCCACCTTGTGTTGCTATCTGACGTCGATTCATCGACACCGGCTTCACAAAATCGGCCGTTGAAATAGCCAACATAAGAGTCATAATCGACAAATTTGACCTGCGCGCCGGCTCTTTCTACTGCAGACGACTGTAAAAATAGAAAATTAGCATCAGCTTTACCCGACAAGGGGTGGGTGAAAAAACCAACAATCTTCTCATTGACGGAATCCACAAGGTCATTCATTGTTTTGCGATGAGCACTTGTCAGTGTCTCTGTATCCTGAAATAAGTTGTAGAGGTTCTGTCAAGGGCAATCAGTATCTCTCTGGTTGTTACTGGAGAAGATATTGAGTTTCACTCACATGAATCCAGGTTGACCAGCTAACCTTATCGCACGCAGGTGATAGATCTTCGGCCCAGAATTTGGCATAACTGCATCACGCTTCTTAGTGACTGCTGGGGACGATGAAACAACATGGCATCTTACCCCGTGTAGTAGATCATACCACTGCCTTACAGTTAGAAACAAGCTTCCGAATTAGGGTATTCCTGGTACTCACTTTGATCCTAGCTTTTTCTTTGCCGCCGCAATGACGTTGTCCAAGCTCTTGCTGAAGGCATCTCCATTAATGAGACGATTTGTATGTTCCAGCTGCCCATCGCAGCCACGGGCCAATGCATCCCAATCGATATCCGCCATCCAACCATATTCCAAGTTGGCAAGGGCAGCGGCCTTGGCTACTAAGACCTGGGTGGGGTTTAATACGGCCCATTGATAAATGCACTGATTAAGGATGTTGGAGAGCTCAGCATCGTTACCGCCTAGGGCAATATAGATGTTAGTTGGATATGCAGAAAGGAAAGGGAGATAGATAGATAACGTCTGGCCATACCGGCTGATAGCAGAATGACTTGCTGGTCCCCATTGAGATTAGGGATCTGATCGTTGATGACATCGGAGATGACTGCACCAGAGCAAGATTCGAATTGGAAGGTTCTTGTTGCTGGATCTCCCAGGCGTTCATCATTATTGATAAGAACAGGATACGCCTGATCATAGCGACTGCAAGCCCAATCTGTGTATTTTTGACAGACCCATCAGTTCACGGTTCAAAACACCTTTGAAATCAAGGAACTAACTTACTACTCTTCGAGTTGAGCGCTTCGCCAATATTTCCAAGTCGGCTTCCAGCACCTATTCCGGCCGAATGGGAGTCGCCGATAGCAGCCAGCTTTGTTATGTGGGAAAGTTCGGCCGGATCAAAGTCGTCTGTATCTCTTATGCCCATCAAGTGTGCAGATTGCATGCTTGCATTTCCACGCAGTTCCCAGGGTGCAAGAGGACTTGCACTAACGCAACTGCCGATGGTGACAATGGCCACTAGGCCATGCCATGGTTGCGTGTGCATTGCAGATAAAGAAGCTAGGCAGGGTAGGGGGTGGAAAAGAAGAAAAGAAAAAGAAGCAAAAGAGAGACTTCACAGATATTCAAGAACTATTTAAAACCTACAAAGGGCATAAAGGAACTTCTAATAACTCATTACATGGGCCATGACCTAGTCGAGTTGTATGGTGCGCTGGTGGACTTTCACATCCCATCATCTTCCACGAGAGGAAGACCACACTTCTACGGTGCTGTCCTCACATCTTGGAAGGTCTGGCGAGATATACTGAGGAGCCAAAGGTCCACCGGCTGTATAGTGTATTGTAGTAGTTCGATGGGGTGCTTTGTGGAAGATGGACATTGTCATTGTTTCGGTTCACCGATCTCGAAGCTATCAAGCTGGACTGGTGCTAGCTGCTCAACTGAGACACAGCTATATATGAGCTGACCAATAGAAAGACATAGTATCAGTACTCTTGCGGTGCTTATGAGGTTCATTAGTTTTGTCCACAGACTTTCGGAGACTTTCAACTTGCCAATCTTGTCAGACATGTCCTTCCTTTTTCTTACCAGGTACTATATTGCATCATCTAATGCCCACGGCAGAAAGAATCAACGATTGTCTAATGCATAGACGCTGTAGATAGGTCAATGAATTTAGTGACAGAGTGCCAAAAAAAAAAATTGTCTGCTATGCCACCGGGCCACTAGACATCAAAAGACCCCCCGAGACCCGCTGAAGCAATCTGTAGGTAGATTAGATAATAGGAAACTTCTTCCGGGGGGTCCAGAGAACAATTCTGCACATTGTAGACATCAGACTGGTTGAATGATGGGAGAGGTATTCCCGAAAAGAACCCGAGATTAGAACCCACATGTGGTGGAAATTTCCGAGACTCTGACAGGGCCGAAGCTTGTGCAGTCCCACTTGATAGTAATCCAGGGTCCACGGATAAGGTAAAACACAGAATCGATAGTTCAATCTAGCTCTTATTGACAGTCCTGGTCCTGAACTAGCGCTGCCCTAAACTCCATATCCATCCAGCTAATCTCATCGGATGCCAAGGACTGTAATTCCAGCACTGCTATCGCGAACAGCCTTAGGGCATAGGCGTCCAAGTAACCCATATCGGACAATTCTTGATGATCCACCGTCTACAGAAAATACTTAGTAGCGTAGGGGAATCTTAAAAGTGGATCGAATATCCCTGCGATATAGTGATTTGTCTCTCCGTTTGTCCTCTCATAGGCCGTGTCTGGAGGTGTTCATTAACCATTACTGGGTTAGCACCGTCAATTATCTCAAGATGAATGGGACCCTTAGATGGGATATCAAAGTAGTGACTCAGATTAGGTAACTCTTCACGGTTTCCAATGCCAATCGAGCCTCCGATGTTGAAGCTTTGCGACAAAAGCTACTACCGTATGCCTCGAGTGCTTCTATTCTGCATGGGTACATTATATGGCTTATTTAGTTAACCCTAATCTTCCTCATGTGAGGCTCATCCCTAGGTATCCCACTGCCTGGGTCGACCCTGCGCTAGTTTCAACGGGAAATGATCAATTACTACGAAATTACTACGATATGCGCCAAAGTACAACGCTTCCGAGTAACTCCGCCCTGTATAGCCCCAGCAAGCAAGCTATCGTACATTGCTAGTGTGAAGAAAAATCTGCAAGATTTGATGACTATGGGGCCTATACTACTGCAGTAGAAGTTAGCCTATTGCAGTGTAGAGACGAGTCTTCTATGATGAGAACAGGCAGGTGTAGCGAAAACACTATAGGTGGTTTAAAACCAATGGGATTGTTAGAATCCCATTATTAAATGCATTTGTAGGTTCAAAGATTTTCAATTCAAATCCGATTATCATGAAGTTCCAAGTAGGAGAACACCTCTCTCACCATCATATTTCCTCGTTGACCAAGATACCTCCAAACAGGAAATTAAGAGAGGGATATCAATCCCCCGTCTCTCCCACTTCCTCCTACTCATTCTCTTCGCATTCAACTCCCTGGTTAACGCAGCCTACGACATCAACGATGGCGAAAAAGACTTCGCAAAAGAAGGTGACACAGCCCTAGGCATCAAACTTGATCTCAACTTCGCAAGGACCTGGCCAAACGTGGATCCAAAGGACTCAACGGTCATCCGAAATTGGGTCTTCAGCAGCCATCTCAAGTTCAAGGGACTGGTCAACGATGAGACGAATGGTATCGAGGATGAGCAGCTTTGGCAGATCGCACTCACGGGATACAATGAGATGCAAGCAAACCAGGAAGCTTACGGGATCCCTAAGAGGCAGAGAAGCAAAGCTATGACAGTCCTTGCATTCGATCACGAAATCATACTCGCTTCGTCGCAGAAAGGCGAGTCGTTCTCGTATTATTATACGGATACCCCTGTTGCTAAGGCTCTGGAGCGGTGTCAAGTTACTTGGCGGAGGGATTTTGGGAAAGAGTCGATCCATAAAAATGAGGGCAAGTGTGGTGAGGAAATGGCGGCTCATTTGTACTACTTGGTTCATCCGGGCAAGTCTTTAAGTTCCCAAAAGCCAAGGGTTGCTACTATTGTGGGAGGTAAAAGGACGGATCCTTGTACGGATAATAAAGGAGTGAGTGGATGCATGATTACCCTTCGACTCCTTCCTAGAATTCTGGTGGCTGGGTGCTAATCGATATGTTCATAGGAAAAATTCGGATGCAGCACATTTGTTCAGGAGTACGACATTGAAGTCGTAGATGCTAACAAAGAGTTCAACGAGTTCAGTCTGAGTGAGATCGCGGGTGGCATAGAGAAGAGGAGCCAGATCCAGTTATGCTACTCTCCCGATACGAGCAGCAACAGCAAAAAATAAAGGATTAACGGTCATAATTTGGGTTGCTTTGAGTCATATGGCCTAGTGGCTCTGGATGTATGATAAAGTTTTACCAGTCGCGTTTCCATTCGATTAAGTCGAGGGAGACTCCAGCTTGCGCACCTAGCTCCATGAGTTGGTGCCTCAAGTCCGGGGGCCATTCCCCACTGTTTGCCTCTATATAGTCGAACAAGATAGATATTCCACGAAGATGAGGCGTGCAGGATCTCCAATCCTCCAGCCATGTCCGAAGCAAGGTCAGAACGGCAGAATCCGTCCATTCATAGATCGGCCAAGCACTATTATAATCTCCGTCGTCATTCTGTAGGCCTAACTCGTCCGTAATGGTTAGGAATTCGATATTCCTTGGGACCACATCCTGCAATCTCTTTGTTGTGTCTTCGACAAACCCTACGAGGAATGCCAGGGGAATCCGAAGTCTCTTGAGATCGTCGAAATTATTGAGGGCATGCAGCGAGCCCTCCATCTTGACAGCGGGATAAAACTGCTCATTGCCTCCAATTGGGGCATCAGCTGTGATTGTTAAATCCGTTAGAGTACTTCGAACATGACATAACGCGGCCGCGACCCTCTCAAGATTGACGATAGGCGAAACGAAGTCATCCTCGACGCCATAGTCGTAATACCAGGCCCAGCGAAGGGTTTTGAGGTTTGGCGTGACTGACAGCAAGTCACCGAGATAGGCTTCCCGTACAGCGGTCAAATCAAGCGAGGTAAGATTGGAAGGCTCAGGGAAGTGCGCTGCAGGCCATGTGAATACATCCGGGTTTTCAACAGTGACAGACATGCTTTGGACGTTCGGGAGATAAAATAATGGTAGGACATTGGCGGTGTTCTTGCTTCTATCTCGGGGAGTCATTTTAGGCTTTGTGCCGTCGGTTCCCACGACGCGGTGGAAAGACACATTCCGGAGATATTGGAAAGTAGGTAGCCTGTAAGTCTTAGGTCTGCATAGGGCTGAGTTGAGAACCTTCCCGACAAACTGACTTTCTTTCGTGAAAATCGGGCCAAGATACAAGCTCCTGAGATTCGAAAGTTGTGCTACCAGAAGAGCAAGAAGAGCATCAATAGTGCCCTGATGTAATTCGCGTATCCAGCGGTCGCTGTAGGGTACTCCAGTTCCCTGGACGACTGCAGTGTATTCGGTCAATTCGGAGCTGGAAATGGGAGTCGTGGGAAGAGAGCCTGCCATATTGCGACCTCTGATGCGCATTCCATCTAAGTGAACATTTGTGATGTATGCAGCCAAATGTGGCCTGCATGAGATTGTGCGTAAGAGTTGAGTGATCGGGGGAGGCGAAGGAGCTTCCTGCCAAAGCCATTGAATGTTTGCGTAAAGGAATGGCTCAACTTGGGTGCGCAGCTCTTTATTGACAAGGCTAAGCGCACGCAGTTCAGCCAGCGAAAGTAACTCGAAGACCAAATGTAACACTTCGACTGGGAAGCTCAGGATCCTCGATGCCGTCTTATGTTCGGACGACATTGGGACAAGATTCACGAATATTGAAGGAGACCTGCGACTGTTGTAGGAGGAAGTAGAAGATGAGTAGAGAAGACTAACACGAGAAACCTGATGCTCTAGTGAGGTGAAACCCTGAATAATAGCTCCATGTCTGGAACCCTAGCTGCTAACTAGATAGATTGATGGAGTGGATGGACTCCACTGCGTACTTGGAAGAGATCCACTCGGCAATCTTCCCGGATTCACTCGATTCATGCCTAAGGCAGGCCGTCCATTGCAACCCCTACTTCGTCCCCATCAATGAAATTATTTAGTTTGTATTGAAAGATAGGGAAGTTTAAATATTCGGTTTGCATTGTAATTCCTTAATATTAGACCTATCTCATTTGTACCTCCGTTTAATACATGCTTGGAGGATTCATTGTGCAAGCCGGAAAGACCTTACAGCACCTCACAAAGAGAGAAGTGGGCGAGTTGATGAAGTTGGTCGGTCAATTCAATTTCAAGAAAGACTGTACTGCTGCTTCTCCAGACTGCTTCTCCTTTTTGTCATTCTGTGCCCGCAGGTTCTCAAATTTATTCGTTAACCGCACCCGCCTCGGCAGCGCCCTTAGACTCGATCTCGCCAACTCTGCTTCGGATGTGGGCGTTGCATCTGAATGATGATCGTGTGCCTGCATTTGCAAGCCAAGACCAATATTGTCCTCAGTCGGTATCAATCGCAAGAACTGCTGGCTGTCTGTGTGGTGCTCTCCTGAGCATGGCCGGGGTGCATCTGCTGCATGGGCGCGCGTGAGATCTGAGCTTAAGCTTGAGTTTGGATTTGCCTTCATCTCGGCTCTACTATGGGACACCTCCTTCCGACTCAATACTCTTTTTGACGGTCGACCGGTAACAATAACTGGAAGCGACTTGCGGGCATTTTCTGGCTTGCTGCTGCCATGGTCGCGCGTTGAAGCCGGAAGTACATTTGTTCTTCTCAGCTGGACTCGCTCACTGCTGTGGCCTCGCTGTGGGAGTGGTAAGCCTGATGGTTTCTGCTCAGATGCCCCCGTACTGCTATCATGCATGCTGTTGCTTCGGCTGCATACTCCAGGACTATCCTCTGATGAACCGGACCTCAGATCCCCTCCGCCATACCGTTTTCCAGCAGTATGAGGTGCCCCCAAAGAGGAAAGCACACTCCGTCTTCCTTCATGCTGGTACATCTCATGCGAATACAGATTTGACGTCGGTGGCTTGACAGGAGTGGGAAGTCTAGAATAATTGGCATAGTGAGCCTTTTCACCCGCAGCCTGATGAGAGACAGGGAACGAGGTCTCATGCAGGATCAGAGGTTGTCTTTCCTCCTCCTTCTGGGATACGGAGATCAATTCTTCATTGCAGTCTCCAAGATGACCTTGCCCTTCCTCCTCGGCTTGGGTGGAAGGCTTTCCAGCGTCTGTTGTTGTGTCTGAAGATAGCATCACTGCTCGCCTGATTCGTTCTCCACGTAGGGAACGTAGCTTCTTGGTTGGTGTGGATGCCGATGAGCTGGTTTCTGTGGCAGATAATGGTGATCTGGGGGTATTTGGTGCAGGGCAGATCGGCTCGTTGATTGTGCTGTTGCTACTAGTGTCCTGGGTGCGGTTGCTGTGGCTGGCTTCAGCATTCATGTTGCCTGAGCGGCTACGTCGACTTTTGAATGCACATTTGAGAACTTGAAGAGAACTGGCAAGAAGGGATCTGCGAGTTACCCGATCAGGCATCATGGATTTAGTACGGCGCTGGATCTTGGGAAGGTGAGACGTGTGATTCAAGAGTGCTGGAGACCAGCGTCATCTGCACTGCAAAGCATAGAAAATGGCTTACTGTGTTACGAGTTTTGAGCAACGATAACAAGTTGCGTGCAGTAGGAATAGGAACGCGCGTCGCCACTGTATTCACTTAGACACGGGATATCTTGTCTTCGAATTCACGTATCGATCCCGTGATCACGGAGGCAATATTCTCATCAGCATCTAAGACGCGTGTAGGTGTGATGCCTAGCTCACTGGTCAGTAAATAAGGCTTGGCTCCTAAATGTATGGAATGGTCAGGGTGCAATACGTCGAGGACATGCCTTCATGCAACTTCGCTGCAGCCTTTTTAATCACTATAAAGACCACTTCGATAACGCTTTCTGAACAGTTCAGGAGAATGGATAAAGCCGGGGACTGGAAGGACCCTCAGCTTCACCATCTCTGGAACCAGAGGGCAGGAACTTTCCATTATTGCCCAGTAAACCAAGGGTATGCATTGTCTATCCATGCATGCTAATCCATATACATACAGATGCCAATTCAAACAATGCCTATATTCATGCTCGACACCAAACACCGCATCAAGTCATCATGCCATGAAAGTAAATAGAGCAGACACCCGTTCTACTCCGAGTCACTATCCACCACGAAGCCCGCGCGCATGCGTCTGCGATTTGTTGCTACAACCGGTGCGTCATCATCGTCTTCGTCCTGCGCCATTGCTTCATCAGGCTTGCTCGAGTCCTGGTCTTCGGTCCCAGCAGAACCCAACAGCTTCTCTCGATCCCGACTGAATACCAAATCGTCATCGAAATTGAAGCCATCGTCCGCCTCCTCAGATGGCGTGCCCTCTTTTTCCGACATAGGCGATGGGGCATCCATGTTCCCCATCACGACATCATCATCTTCGTCCACTTCATCAGTCTGCTTCCCGCGTCGTTGCCGCTTGCTCTTGGCTTCACCTGTCCGGGTGCGATTGGTTTGGCGCTTGCGTTGACCTTTCTTATTGGTTGAACCGTCTCCGTCCTCGGTCATGCCGGTAAGTAGTGCATGCCTGATACGCTGGGCTTGTTCTTTACGTCTCTGCTCCTCTAGGAGGAAGAACTCTTTGTCTCCTTCTTCATCGGTGTCTTCGTCACTCGCGTGCACATACAGATCACTCTTGATCTTGGCAAGACGAGCTCGACTATTTTCCAAGCGCGCCCGGCGACGCTCCTCCAAGGTCTCCTCATCCACCGAGTCGTCCTCATCCTCATCATCCGGGTCACGTTCTTTGCGCTTTTTCTTCTTGGTTGGTTTCTTGGCTGGATTTGGCGCTGCCCGAGGGTTCGGCGGGAACAAGGGCCCGTCTGGTACCTCGTCCTCGCCCTCGGAATCATCCCCAAAGTGAATATCAGGGTTGTACTGGTTGTCTGACGACTTCTTTCCACCACCGTATTTCCGTCGGATCAGCTCACGGGGGTCTCGTCCAAGTGTCCCTCGCTTAGCTTTCTCGAAGTATTTGTCGATAAATGACTTCATCTCTCTGAGATCCTGGGCCTTTGGAGCAGAAGGAATGACCCAGGCTGCTCCAGGCACGTCCTCTGCACCAAGTCGTTCAAACTTGACCAATGTCATCAGAAGACGGAGCTTCGCGTTGGAAAACATGGCCTGCTGGCATGCATCGTCGCGCGCTTTCACAGCTGCAGAAATGTTAGCTTCCAGTTCATATATGAGTAAATAAAAACATACAAATCATAGGATTGGGCATTCTGGAATTCTCCGCACCCGCCTCGCGCAGGGCCTTCTCCTGGGCTTCCCAAGCCTCTCTCTCTTCCACTGCCGACCCCAACACATCGCTGACCCAACTGACCAGATCTTCCTCCCCATCCAAGACCAATGCAGGCACCATGATGCTGATTTTCTCTTCAATTGTATGAGCCTGTCGGGGGTCGATCTCTAGTTCTGCTGGAGCCTTCCTGGCACGGGTGACTGTCTGCCGCTCGTGACCATATTCGAGGTAGAATGTAGTCGCGTTGATCTTACTGAACAGCAGCTCCACGAACAGGGCAGGCCGTTGGTCGAGCCTCTTTGTCAATCGCCGGATAATCTGACGCACAAATTCTTCCCACTCTTTGAAGATCGGTTTACTCGAATCTAAGGCGCCTGGGCCTTTAATCATCCGGTAGAAGAGGTTGATGATATCGAGTCGGAATAGCAGAACACTCAGTTCTTGCTTGAAAGCAATTCTGTAAAAGTAACGGTGGGCGCGTTTTAGCTGCTCAGTGTTCAACTCCTTGTAGTGCTTAGTGAAAGCAACAAAGGTGTCAACGCATTTCTGATTGCAAAATTTGGCGGCAAACCGTCTGAAATCGAACTTGCGCTCTTTGGACACTCGTTCTGCTTCCATGCGATCTTCATCTTCGGAGCCATTCTCTTCATCATTCTCGTCATTACCAGCACCTTCTACATCCTTGACTTTGCGTCTGGCACGTCGGCGAGATCGCACTTGCATATCGAGGTTCTCCTTCGAATAACGCTCCAACATTCGCAAGAAGACGTGAGTGAGTTCAGTGCACGCATCCAGATACCCAAACGGTTGATCCTTGTATCCACGAATAACAGCGAGGACGCGGTCATGGGTTGTTTCTTCGTAAAAGATACGATTTTGGATGTTTTCAGCAATCTCTTGGTCTTCTTCGAGCGGAGACTGGGCCATGTCCTGCACGGTCAACAAGATCTGGGTGAAACAGCGCATTCCAGCGTTGAGATCTTCCCAGTCCTTGTTATCCAGCGCATACTGCATAGCGCGATTCAAGAAGACGAACGTTTCTTGATTTAGGACGCCCGCAACTAGACCGAAGCTATCGGGTTCAAGCTCCTTTGCCGGCTTTTCGCTCTCTGCATGCTTCTTGCGTTGGCGTGCCCGACGTGCGCGCTCCGCTTCGAGAAACCAGGCAGTAGTGTAGAGAAACTGGCGCGTGTTGATGTCCATGACCCGGTCTGCTTCACGTTCGATTGCCTTTCGTACATGAGTGAGAAGGGGATTGAAGCCTGAGTCCAGAAACTCTTCAACGAACATCCGCAGTTTGTTGGAGGCAGTCGAGTTTAGGTGGACCGGAGTGCTGAAGTCATTGTGCACAGTCAAATCTTGTGGCTTTCGCCGAATCAGTGGCTTGTTCCACTTCTTGGTCTCGTCCATCTTTTGAAGGGTCGCCTGGCTGTCTTTGAGCACGTTCTGCCCTGAGACGGTCGAATACTTGGCGTCATCACGCTTGACCCAGATCATGGTTCCAAAGCGTCCATGTCGAGTTGGTGCGTTCTTCGCGTACTCTCTCCGCAAAGACGACTCCTGGCGCAGCAGGTCGTCTAGCTCGTCCGTCCGTTTCGCTGTTCGTTGCTCATCATCCATGAATAGCTTCTCCACATTAACACCCCTTATCAGATGAAACAATATCTCCAGAAGAGCAACATCTTGCATGGTGAAGTCGTCGCCAACGTTGGAGCACATAGTCAGAAGCAGAGCGAAGACATCCTGATCCTGGAAGGCGTTGATTGTTGCAGATCTCGAGGTTTCCTCCTCGTCGCCTTCCGCCGCGAGACGAGTATTTGGGGTTATCAAAGCAATATTCCGGAGGAGATAAAGAAGTAATTTGAGGATGCCTTCGTCGCGGGTCGTTCGCTCGGATCGCGGGATGGCCATGCTCGGAATGCCGACGCGGATAATAGTTCGAAGGTAGCTGGTGCTAGCATGACTTAGTAGGCCTCGCTTGTATGAAACGTGGACATGTTGTATGTATGGTATATGCCGATGATGGTTGATTGTCAATTCCCCGTGTAGTTCTACCGGCCATGTCAAAGGGACCAGCAGCTCTACTGCTCTCTGTTAGATATCGTCGCAAAGAACTGTAGCACATAGTATCACTTACAGCATGCCAATGCGATCCTAGACATGTATTTGGTTTGTTTCTTGCTGCTCGCCCAGACTGCCAGGATGGGTAGCAAATCTCCGTTAACAAGATTGGCTTCTCCCAAGCACCGTGCCACATCCATCCGGTTGTGTTTCTCATCGTATAGCTTCAGCCAGCGTTTAATATCCCGGAGACAAGCCAGAGCGTCATCTCCCAGCACATACTTGTCTGCATCTTCGCCATTGAAACCACCCAACTATGAGCGAATAATCAGCTGTGTTCCTATCCTATTGTTCAGTCCTGGAAGGGGGTTTACTCACGGCAGTGACGAGACTATAGACATGGGCGCGGACATCAGGGTCCACTACCTGCACGTCCGGTGCAGACAGCACTGGTTCTTCGTTCTCCATGCTGGGCTTGCACACCTTGTATCATTCCCCCTTCTCACTATCATGCTCTGCTTGGTGTTCTTGCGCGCGCATCCCTAAATTGGCCATCAACCAATAATGGCGCGTATCTCACGCGTCTACGTGTCACCGCCTTTGAAAAATCTCGGATAAACGAATCAGCCGAGAAAGCCGCGGGTAGCCGATGACGTCGGATCACATGAGATTGGCCGAGGCCCGATGCATCTCCGTGCGGCCCTCTATTTACTATCGGTTTACTACTTCCCCTCTTTGCTAGTTCTGCTTCGTATCCTGTATCGAGAGTCTTCGTACCCAAGTTGACAATATGCTGTCTTCATCATTGCGCTCTCTCTGCCACCGGGGCCCCTCAATGGCCTCGCGGGCCTTCAGCACCTCGTCCGCCGTCCATGCTGCCGAGGTTAAGTCGCTGGGTGTGATAGGAGCT
The DNA here is from genome assembly GCF_003184755.1 of Aspergillus piperis CBS 112811. NCBI lineage: Eukaryota > Fungi > Ascomycota > Eurotiomycetes > Eurotiales > Aspergillaceae > Aspergillus > Aspergillus piperis. The sequence goes on along the minus strand of NW_020291617.1, from coordinate 115,001 downwards.
GGGCAGATGGTTAGTGACCCTGACCATACGGTGTTCGCTCCAACATATAAAAGTTCCATGCAACTAATGTTCTATAGGGATTAGGAATTGCTCTAGTAGCTGCCCAGAAAGCCCAAGTCCCAGTGACCCTTATCGACAACTCCCAAGCTTCCATCGACAAGGGACTCAAGTTTGCCGGTACATAGCACCCCCTCACCACCATCCCAGCCCCATCAAACTAAACCATCCTTATTCTTCCAGACAAGCTCCTCGACAAAGATGTATCCAAAGAACGTCTCACCCGGGACGCCGCCGACGCCGCCCGGGCGCGCATCACCCCGAGTCTGAAAATGGACGACCTTTCCACCGTCGACTTCGTCATCGAAGCCGTCCCCGAGATCCCCGACCTCAAGACCTCTATATTCTCAAAACTCGCCCAAATTGCTCCTAAACACGCCATCCTCGCGACCAACACCTCCTCCATCTCCATCACCAAGATCGCAGCCGCCACCACAACAGACCCCAGGGACCTGCAGGCCCCCTCGCGCGTCATCTCCACGCACTTCATGAACCCAGTCCCCGTGCAAAAGGGCGTAGAGATCATCGCTGGCTTACAAACCTCCCAGGAAACAAAGGACACCGCTATCGCTTTCGTCCAGCGTATGGGCAAAGTCGCTTCTGTTTCTGCGGACTCGCCTGGTTTCCTGGCCAACCGGATCCTCATGCCGTATATCAATGAGGCGATCATCTGTTTAGAGACCGGCGTCGGTGGTCGTGAGGATATTGATAACATCATGAAGACGGGCACAAATGTGCCTATGGGTCCCTTGGTGCTGGCGGACTTTATCGGTCTGGATACTTGTCTCGCTATCATGAATGTCTTGCATCAGGAGACTGGTGATAGTAAGTATCGGCCGTCCGGGCTGTTGAAGCGTATGGTTGATGCTGGGTGGCTGGGCAAGAAGTCTGGAAAGGGCTTCTACGACTATTGATTGATTGATTGATTGATTGATTGATTGATTGATCCAATCAACTCTGTATCTATCCAAGCGAATGTTGCGATATCCCTCCCTTATATGCTGTGATGTCTTAGAATATTATGTACCCCGGTTTGGTGTGTCTTGCTAATGACTGATTCGGATTGCATGTACATTTAACTTCCGGTGACCGAGAAGTAGCCATACTGCATGCAGCAAAGACAGCACACAGCATTAACATTATACACCTAGACATACATTACCATTAAGGCGTCTCAGCAACACTTGTACCAGCTACAAGTCACGACTCATGTACTAACTATTCGTCATACGCTTACAAATCAGACAACAACATCATATAGAGTCAATAATTCATTCTCATAATCATAACACGCTAATTGAACACGACTAGACAAAGGAAAAGTTAAGGAGTGTGCCGCCAGGATACATTTTCGAAAAACAGAATGCCTCCCTCAAGTTGAAATAATCAATTTGGTTCCTATCCACCCAATACTCAGAGCCTAGGAAACCCTCCTAGCCCGAGTCGCCTGCTGCGGTATCAGCAGACTTGCCCGACTTCTGTTAGCGCTTCCCGCCTTTTCCTTCATGCCGCTTTGGGTCTTTGCCAATTCTTCATCCCGCAACCTTTCGTTGCATAGGATGGCAGCCACCACTGCGGCGAGTTCGGCCTCCTGGTCTTTATTCACGCCGCTGTGGCCGATGATAAAGGTGAGGAAGTCGATGGGCCGTTGACCTGGTTTGGCGCAAGTGCACGATAGCCATGGATTGCGACAGAGGTTACTGTGTCTCAGTTAGGATATCTAAATGCAGCTTGTGCTGGGCAGGGTGAAGGGGGAACCTACCAAACTTGTGCCTTGCACCGACACGTAACGTGATCACAATTGAACAAGAGGTCCACCAAAGAGCCACATTTGAGACCCCTCTGTGCTTTACCGAGTCGCGGATCTTCGAAGACGGCCATAAAGCCCGGATCTTTCTTCCCAGTCGAAGTACTATTATTGTACTCCGGGCATCTGCAGCCAGAGCAGAACGTCGTGCTGCAGTATGGGCAGCTTTGAGACGAGAGCTTGCTGTTCAGATGCTTCGGTGGGATGAACCGGCCGCACGTCGGCGCAGGACAGTACCAGCGTTCTCTGGCTGGGGTCGCATACTCCTGCACCTTGGCGAAATATACCGTCCTCTCCTTCGGTGTCAGCACGGGGAGGATGACCTCCGTTGGGATCTTCTGCTTGCAGCATCTGGGTGGGAACAGTCCTTCCTCCGGCATAACTGTGAATACCAACTTCTTCAAGCATCTGCTGCAGTACTTGTGCTGACACGGCATGCTGATCAGGCATTCCGCAGGCATGATATCCAAGCAGCATGCGCAGGGTCTATAGAGTGAGTTAGCGCCATTATCAAAAGTAAAGGCTTGGATGGAATATCTCGATGGGATACTTACTCGTCGATTACCTCCCTCTTCGCAAGACGCTTCGAGAACCGCCCTCGAACCTTCTGCACAAGCCGACTCATCTTCGACTTGTGGCGGTGTTCGTCTTCACTATGTGACATGGTTCTCATTGAATTGGTGTCCAGACTCGAGACACGGTCCATGGGCAGTGGCTCCGTACTGAAAGTGCTGCCCCGGGCCTCGGTCTTTTGGCGGTGTTCCGCGAGGCGCTGGGCAGCGCGCGCAGCCAGATCTTTGACGTTAAACGCAGTCATCTTGACTTCCGGCAAGGATTCTCTTTCAGTGGCTGTATTTCCTTCTGGCTGACCTACGAGATAGAGCGGTTGAGGGTCGTACACTTGGGGACGGGGTCGGTGATGGGGAGGAGCAGATCGGACTGAATGATTGCTGGGTGCAATTCCGGGACGCTGGAATCCATAATCGCTGGTTTCGACTTTAGAGAGTAGGGCACGAGCAACGAGCAATGGACAGTAGTAACATAATACTGAGATCGATGGTAAGGGTCTTTGAATGGAGTTGTAGTTCTGAAGTTATGTATGTATGGTGTAAAATTGAGTTTTGTAGGAGATAATAACTAGCATAAAATCGCCGGCAGCCGGCGCGAGAGCTGCCAGGGTCTTTATAGACATCTTTCGGGTTGTTTGTTGGACTGCTCGGCATATCATCCGGGATGACCAGAGTGCCAGACAAGAGGAGGGTGGGTATATCGCGCGACAACTAAGCGACCCATGCCATGGGTAAGGCAGTCGAATGCCACATGTCCACCGCCCATTATTCGCTAGAGATACCTCTCAGACAACGCTTTCCTGCTAGATAGTTTGACATCATTCATCCGTGTGCAGCTGTAGGGTGACCTTGAGCAGCGGGGCACCACCTGGTCCATGCTAGTCTCCTCGACCAACCGCGAGAATACAGAAGGGAGAGATGAGGACTATTGGCGACCGGAATTCGGGATAGACGACGAAAAGAAAGTAAGCTGGCGCATGGAGCGCGACCATGCGGTTGACCGTCGGTTGAGGTTGTCGACGTGTTCGACTGCGGGGCGAGCAGGAAAAGCAGATCAGGTAGCAAAGCAAAGCCCATCCCAGCCTCACCGCAACAAACTACTACTCTTTCCCCCAATCCCCTCCATGACTCACAATCACTTGCTCGCTCGCTCACCTTCCTTCCTTCCGATCGTCACCAAACTAAACTAGCCACTGCCCAACAGCAGTCCGAAGGCTGGTCGTCGGTTCAATGTATTTGGTCTCTTGCGTGGTCGAGCAGTGCATGAAAACCTACTAGCGCTGCTTCTACCTCTCACCATTTCCCTGAGCAAATGATAAACCAGCATCGCTCATCCCCGTTGGGAAATGACATAATGACATTGTTCTATGAATTCCAACTGGCTTGGGATGGGCCAACATCTTCGAGGGTATCACAGAGGATCGCTAAAAGCATGAAGACAAACACCGAACAGCACCCTAGGCAAGCAAGCAGGGAAAGCAAGCATCCCTCATCAAAACCCCGTAACGCTCCAATCAATGCAAAATCCTGAACTCCACAAGACAGCCATTGCCCGCTGAACTTTATATAGCACCAGTAAACTTCCGGCTTGCCCAAGAAGAACCGTGCTCTTGGTACTCTTGCCGGGTGATGGCGACTTTCCGGAGTTCGTCTTTATTAGTAGCAAATCGGGACGCACCCAACCAGGCGGAGCGAATCGGACTGTGAATAGAAAGATTACGATCATCAGCTCGTGGTTCGAAGAGACAGTAGTCAGTAGTAAGTAGGGCAGCAGCTCTTACTCTTGCGGGCATTTCACCCGGACAGCGCATTCCGCGGAAGCCAGTTGGCGCAATTCCGACTCCCTGCCACCCAGTTAGCAACAAGATGCCAATCCGCCAAACATCTCAAGGCCATAACTTACAGTCTGTCCACAAATCCTGGGAGTAGCGCATTGCCACCGACGACCAAAATGTTGGCCAGAAACGCGGGATGCAGTCCGGTAGGCAAGACAGAAAGACTTTGCATGATAATATCCGGAATGCCGGCCTGCTTCATGCCAATGTCGCTGGGAGTGAACAAGATCTCCGGAACAGCGAAGCGCTCGTTGCCCAAGACCAGAGCGTCTTCCGATAGTGCTTCCGTGCTGGCCCCCGACAATCCTCCTTTCCGCTTCTTGGCGTTCAAGAGAGCGTCATGCGGTCGCATGAAGCCCTTCTTGCCTGCATTGGGATCAGGAAGGACATAGTCCACCATCACCCCCTCGCTGGGGTCCGGCAGGCCGCGTTTCCGGTTGCCTTTCCACGTCTGTTCCATGTCGCCGACGAAGTTGTTGCTAACGAAGCAGACAGCTTCCTTAACCTCATTCATGATATAAGTCTCGTCCACCATGTTGTACTGCCGTACTGAAACCATTTCCTTCAGGTAGTTCGTAAGATGCTTGCCACCAAGGTCGAGTCTGCGAATGGCACGTTGAAGCGGCTGTCCTTTGTAAATCGGTGTCACGGTGGTGTGAGAGTAACCCGAATCGACCACCAATAAGCATTCCTTTGGAGACACCGTTGTGTTTGCCTCCTGCACAATAGGATCCCCGAACAGCGACTGGACATCATTCCAAGCGTTCATCGATGGTCCTAAATGCAATACGCGTCTCTGTTAGCAATCACCTTTCTCCAAGCAATTAACGTACGACCACCTAGCATCCTTACCAACGCATCTAAGATACCCTCCAAACCCCCACTCCTCCATGACAATCTCATCTGCATTCTTCTGCAGCGCCGGCAATGCATTCGGCGCCTCCGTCAACAACAACGTCGTGTCCTCGGGATCCGTAATCCGCAGATCCTTACTGCGCACGGTCTTCTCATCGAAAAACGAGTGCTCCCAAATCTCCTTCTGAGCCTCCCAGTTGACAATGTAGCCCTTCTCAACGGGACGACGAAACATCATCTCGTTCCAGTCCGTCACATGTGTGTTCAGCTGAGAGCCGACGTAGATCTTGTTGCCACGGGTCTTGACGATCGCATTTGGAATTTCGGTGCAAGCTGCGAGCGCTTTCGATTGGTCCTCTGGGGGTGCAGAGTCCGGCGCATAGCCGGCCTTCAGGGTGTATGCGCCATTATCGATGACGAATGTCTTGTCGGGGAGAGATTGGACCTTGGCGACAGAGGCCCTGCCGGAAGGGCGAGGTTTTGTGGTGCCCATTTTTGGAAAAATGAGGTTAGGTCATGAGAGTTGATACAGAGGGCATGGGCGGTTTTAATTAGAGAGGTTAAATGCGCGGGAAATAATTGGTGAGAGGGTTGCTGGAGATGGAGAAGTGCAGACAGGACTAAAACCAAGATGGCCCGCGACGGAGCTTTCGGTCGGCGATCGGAGATGCCAAGCTGTCGAGCTCCCAAATCGGTAAATGAGGGCACAGGCTTAGGGCATGGATTTTGGTCGCTCAGGAAGGACTATACTTATCTCTACGTTCACATGAAATGCCTTGGTATTACATTGGTGAGGTCTACTATTGTGCCTGCCATGTCTGACAAACTTGTTGCTTTCATCATCGTAGTGGTTGGTGTGTGTTGGATTTTCTTCCATGGTTAGTATTGACACGCCTTCAGTCGATAAAGGCTAGGGGTAAGAGAAAAATGAAATGAGAAAAGATCATAGCCCCTCTGTATGATCCTATTCAGTTTTGTCTCACTGGTTAGTCAGTTGGTATTGTAGTACATTCAAATACATCATTTGGTGGAAATTGCAGGTTTTCTGCTAGCTATATATTTCGACGGGTTATACATACAATACAGCCTCAGAATGAAGTACTGAAGTAAGAAGCCGCCCACACGTATTTTACTATCACTACTAGTAGTAGTATTTTCAAGAAAACTGTACGCAAGTATACCTATAATCATATCTCAAATCAACGAAAAGCATTTCCAACATCAACGTTAATCTATATAGTATCCAGGTACATCCGCGGACAAACCAACCAGCCGCAGGTGACCCCGCAGAACCCTAATCAGAGGAAAGTTGAAGGCGCCCCGCAGCAACAAATTTCTCCGCCCGTCCAGTCCATCCGCATCGCTTTCCTTCCAATAAGCCAGTCAACAAACCGGCTCGATCCGAACAGCGCAATCGCTTTAAAATGTCGCAGAAACTCCAATCCACATTGACGACGAGCTTGACGCTCCTGGAACAATTTCAGGGTGCCCTTGCCTCCCCTTCCAGCGATATTTCCTCTTCCACCGACCTCTCCGCAAAAGATGCTTTACCCCTCCTCTCCGCCGCGTCGACAACCCTGAAGTCGCAAGCCACCAAGCTCTCGCTCCTCGCGATTACTTCTCCCTTCACCCCCTCTGCTGTCACGAGTGTTATAAACGCCTTGAATGAGTCTGTGCTGCCCTCCCTGGTCGCCGCAGCACTCCTCGTCACCCCGGCCCATCACACCAAGGCGTTCCAATCCGAAGTGCATGCTTTGACCCAAACGGCACTGAAAGAAACGACAGTACTACTTCAGGAGGTACAGACGATTGCGAACAAGGCGGATGATGCCCAGAAGAAGGAAGCCGGCTTGTCGCAGTCAGAGAAGGATGCGGTCACGGTGGCGGCCGGGCGCTTGTGGGACTCCTGCGATGTCCTGATCGATATTGCAGCGAAGGGTGTGGTCGGGTTTGTGGTTCGACGTGTGGAGGAATGGAGAGATCTTGTACGGGATGCGGTCCAGGAGATTGAGGAGTGGGATCCCGATGAGGAGGGCGATGATTTCTTCGATGACCTTTTGAGCGATGACGGGAAGGGCAAGGCCGATGAGGATGACGATGAGGAGGATGATGACGATGATGATGAGGATACGGCAGCTCTTCACGAGCAGAAGAAGTCGGCTCTCCGGATCCTGAAACCGGTCTCCCAGATATACCCCACCATCACGGCCAATCGACTAAAGAAAACTTCCGATTCGCCATCACTCGTCGGCAAGTTGGAAAACCTGATGAAGTATCTGCAGCGTATTCCTGGCCATATTGACGAGGTAGCCGGCGCGTTGTACGAGGCGAACATAGAGAAATCCCTCGAATACATGCGCAAGACAAAGGATTGCGCCGTCAAGGCCGTCGACCTAACTAGTCTTCCCTTGGATGTGACTGATTCTGCCGATGCGCCGCAAGAGAAGGAGGACAAGTTCACCACTTGGGCCAGGACTTGGCTGAAGGTCATGGACCAAGTTAGCAAGTCTGTTATTGACGCGACGCACTGAATAGGCATGCGCAACATCTTCCATAATTGAACCCCAGTATAGGTTCTTGAGTTATATGTTCATGTAGCAGCAGTGAGGTCTTCCGGGAGAGTACATAGTCACGATCAGGTTGCGAGATATTAGATACCAATGCTTTGTATGTATGTGCGCTTTAGATGGTATAATATACATGAGTCAAGAAGCCGAAATCAAGTGTCCTCCCAAGCAGATCTCCTCGATCTAAGTTGTGCCTAATCACACATTATGCTGCAGATTTACTCATCGTTCGATTCGTCGCCCGATTCCCACTCGCGTAGTTCATCTTCAGAGATACGATCTTTGAGCCATTCGAGAACCGCATCGGTCCCCTTGGCTACCACCTGCCAACGCGGAACCCGGAAACTATTTCCTGCCACTTCGAAGCGTCGCAAAGGTGAGCCGTTGCCCCAGTTCTTGCTAGACCCTTCGGCCCTTAACAGGCCGAGCTTCGGCGGCAGGACGCCAATATCGTTGTTTCCTACGTCTAGAACCTGTAGACCCTGCACAGCTTCAAAGTCGAGACTGCTGATTCGGTTGTCAGAAGCCAGTAATGTTGTCAGGTTCGGGTAGCTCCGGCGCATGGCAGGAAGCGGTCCGGAGAGGCGGTTGGATGAGACATCTAGGTAGGTGAGACCTGGAGCAGTAAGGCTATTTAGTAGCGGCTCAAGTGTAGTCAAGCCGGCAGCGGTTATGGTGAGATTCTGAAGAGAGGGAAGGGAAAGGGGCCCTGAGAAGAGAGATGCAGTATTGAGCGGGTTATTCGAAAGATCCAGGTCGGCTAGGTTAGATGCGAGCATGCTGAGCGCTGGAACAGGGAAGCATTGTAACTCGTTGTGTTGTAATTGGAGGCATCGGACTTCGGGGAAATCGATGCGTTCCAACTCCTGTACTTCTACATCCCGTAGATCGGTGTAGGACCTGTCGACGACACCACCAGACTTGATTTGCCAGGAGGCCGTCTGGACCGGTGTTTCTGGCGCCAACGTAAACTGAGTCGCAACAGAACCTTCGTCGTCTGTATCTTGCGGTTCCGGTTCGCATCGGTTACGCAAATCGCGCTTCAGGTCCTCTGTGTTCATGCTCAGAAACTTGCGCTCCCGCAGGGGGTTATTGGCTATGCGGAAGGTGACGAGACTCTCCATCAAGCCGATCTTTTCGTCCAGTCTTGAAATATCGTTACCAGTGAAGTCCACATTCCTGATATTTTTCAGGTCAGTGAACCCGTGAGGAAGTTCTGATAAACTGTTATCTTCCGCTAACAAGGTCAGGAGAGCTTGCCACGATGAAACGTCAGGTAGAGATTGAATGCGGTTCGTGTTGATTGCTAGAGTCTGCAGATTGGGAAGTTCGAGGCCATTGTTCTCCGAGAGGCTCACCAATGCGTTGCTGGCTACGTCCAAGATTTGTAGTGTCTCGAATTTTGGCACAGAAGCTGGCAAGAGAGTCCCCTTCAATTTGTTTTTGGGGGCGTGGAGCTCCTTGAGCGGGAGCATGTGCAATTCTTCGAATGGTAGAGTGCTTAACTGGTTATTTCCCACGTTTAAGACTCGGAGGGAAGCCAGTTTTGCTAGCTCTCCAGGAAGCTCTGTTAATGAGTTCTCGTGCAATTCCAGCACTTCCAGGTTGTAAAGGCGTCCGATATCCGGAGTGAGACCTCCTTGAAGCTTGTTCCTGGCAAGTCTCAGATCCCTGAGAGTTGATAGGTCCATAACAACATTTATGTCGTCCATACTGAGATTGTTGTTTGATAGGTTCAGGGTGTGCAGCCGCTCCAGCCTTCTGAGGCCTATTGGTAGCGATTGCAGAATATTGCCATGAAGGTCTAAAAGTTCGAGCCCGCCAAATTGATTCCCCCTTTCGTCAACTTCTGGGTCTAGCTCGTGAGCATCGATATCGGGAAATGCATCATCGGGGAGCTCCGTGAATTCGTTATCCGCAGCGATAAACTTAACAAGGTCCACACTTTCATACCAATCGGAAGTGGAATTGGTATCGAAGTCGTACATTGTCATGACTTCTTTCGGCAATTCTTTGAGAGACATAGCCGCGATATTCAAGTGACCGGAAGTTCGACCTGCATCAATGCGCTTTCGCAGAAGTCCATGGTTTGGATCCTTAGGACCTTGGTTGAACGGATCTTCCGTATCAAAATTAAACCCATCGGCTGCAGTTGTCGGCTGCGCGGCTTTCTGAGCCTCGGCCTTGCGCGCGGCTTTCGCCTTTGCGATACTTTCCCTCAGGGCGCTAGATGATTTCGAGACCTTTCTTGTTTCCATCTCAGTCTGCTGTTCCGGAGTAAGATCTGATGAAGTGGATTTTGCCGATGGTGACCGTGTACCCATCAAGGATGGCCTCTGGGCCGAGAGAGTCTGCTGGACCTTCCGGGTTTTCTTCACTTCGAGGCGTTCCTGTGGAGCATCTACAGTAGGTTCTGCGGGCCTCGTAGACACCCTGGTAGGTGCTTGACGAGGGTTGGAAGCGGATGTCACGTCGCTTTTCCGGCCGTAGGGTGTTATCCTAGTAGAAGGCGGTTTCAATTTCGATGGACTATCTGTGTTTGGAATGGAGCTTTGATCGGATGCTGCACTGTTCGCAGAAAACAATGGACCACTCCTCGACGGAAGACGCATGGACGAGGATGGACGGGAAAGGTAGTCGCTTCCACTTGGTTGGCGAGAAGATGACCTTGACGGCGACCTTGAATAGCTTGTCATTGCAGACGGCGGACGAGACGGCGAGCGCATGGGACTAGTTGCACCGAAGAAACTACTGGATTGTCTGCTCTGCGGTCTAGGCGAAGGAGGGATTTGGGAAAGAGTCTCGATTGTTCGTTCGGACAGCGATGGTCGTGTGCGACCCCGAGGCTCTGCATCATGAGCCGGTGCATAGTCGGCCTCCGGATAAAGGGATTTGTTGTATGGTGCCCCTTCGGGTCCTGTTCCCCCCGCATCGCTTGTCCTTGTCTGAGAGATATCTCTTTCTTGTCGCTGAGTACCTATGGGCTTCTTTGGCACCGTGTATTTCGGTAGGGGCTTTTTGAAGACGGGCTCCTGAGAAGGTCTACTCAAACGACTGGCATGGAGACCTGGGTCGGTTTGTAGCTTCTCGCGTGAGGGGGAGGGACGCAGGGATTTATTGGCGGCAGACGTCGGTAGAGGTAATCTGGAGGCCAAGCGAGGTATGCCACTCGGTCGGCTGGGGGTCTTCTGTGGGTTATCCATGTTTCCGTGGGTTGTAAATGGAGATTAAGCACTTGTGGACGAAAGTGCCAGGTATGGTGATGCGGATTGTGAGAGTTATAGTTGGTGTAATTCGCTCACAGGTAGAGAGACATGACGATTGGATATGGCAGTGGGACGGACGCTTGAGTAACAGGACCGGGATGGTGCGATATGCGAGCGCAATAGCGATGATTCTTGCTGGAGTGCTGTCCTCAGGGACTTGAGGCCGGAATGAATTATTGTTTACAACTTCCCACGAGGGGGAATCGCCGCATGTGCTGCTGCCTGAGGCCGCCAGATCCCTGATCCGCTCCCCACATCGGCGTGATCGTCCCGATGGAACTGGAGGAGACCCAGGACAGGTTTGAGATATACTTTGCTCCTTCAGCTTGACTAACTAGCAATAGCAGCTCTATAGTGCAACTTGATGGGCCTACAGGCAGGCAAGATGGTTACAGATGTGACAAGTCGCTGACATTATCATTCATGAGGACCAGTCTCCATAAATAGATAGTGGACACTGCTTCTTCAGCCTGTCGCTAAACGAACCTGTCACTAGCAAGAAGCCAGCTGTATGTCATGGTCAAATATGGAGCCTTACTTTATCTAGTACACGGAAGTACTAGTGGCTCCGCGTCCCATATGCCATGGTTACGAATAACTTGAACCTTTGCTTAGGCCTTATCTACTACCAAAGTCTGAATCTCTAAGTGCTAAAATCATGTAACAAGTGATGATATTTACATTATATGTCAAGTTTCCTCGTGATAGCGTTGGCATTTAAGCCCAAAATTGCACTTTTTAGAAGCATACTTCATCAAAGTAACTCACGTGGAATGCCTGGTGTCTGCAAGTCTAGACCGTACTGTTCCAATAGCTTCGCATTAGTTTTATGGATGAACCAATTCCCAGGCCCGATTTACTTAGCCTGAAATCTGGAATATTCACACCGACATATTCTGGCGTCGACTCCCGATCTCTGAGGCATTCACTTAACAGCCTATGACCCTATCTTCTCCCAACCATTCCCATGCAAATCCCCGGGCGTTGAGTAATTCTTCTGTGTCGGGATCGTCTACTCTAGTATATAAGATCACCATTTTTGAAATCATACGTATCTCGCATTAAAGGAGAAGAGCTGGGAAACGGGAAAAATGAATACGTAGCGTACATTCCACAGCCCCATAATGTTCTCTACTGAGTTGACATACGGGAGATTTTGAGATGGGAGGAATGTTGCTAATCACTTGGCAAACTAAGCATGTTGGGCCGTGTTTAATAGAACCTAAACCATTGAACCTATCAAAGAAGATCTAAATACTGAATCAGGATCAATATGAATCCAGTGCCATCGGTTGCCCGAGTGACGATAGCTGTGGCCCATGGGGTTCGGCTTGTGTTTACCTTTTTCTGAGCGTCGCGGATCTGGACGCTAGCTGATTCAGGCAAAGTGAAGGATTAGCGCGCGGCTGGGCTCACGTGGGAGCGGGTGGTTGGTCGTGGTTGGTCGAGGCTGAGCATCGCAAGCGACTTCCCAGCCTCCCCGAAATGCGCATTGCCCGCAACAAACATCCTTAAGGCATCAAACCGTCCCTCCGCCCGGCGTGCTCCTTACTTCCTTCATCTTGTTCACCTATCTCTATCATCTGCAATACCCCTCTCCGATTCCCCTTGCTCTCTGGAAACGTCTTCCATCAGTCTTCTATCACTCCCTTATCTTAGGTCTTCCGCTCGGGACTCTTTGCTACCGCCTCCTTATCGCCTATTAAGTGCCTTGCTTCGGTCCAACCAACGTGCTTCAAACGGCCCTATCAGTGATAAGCGCACCGACCCAGCTATCCATCATAGAGCGACTCGAGCACATCCGATTTGTGGCAGTCAATCCTCAATTGCATCGTGGTCTTGCTCCTTCTAGGATATCTCTCTTCTGCTTTCCGCTCCTGCCCTTAGGGGCTCTACACAGCAACCGAGCTTAAACAATCAAATTCATCCTGGCGAGCTCGTCAAACTAGCCGTAGTTTTGATCGATCGTGTTTCGGATCTGGTATGCGTCTGACCGCCCCACGACAACTGTTTAATACAACGCATTGATGCAGCCAATGCTGACCTGCTTCTAGTCAAACATTCCTGTCGACGGGTATCACTTACCTGTTTCCACATATTGATATCTGTCATGTCGCAAGATCCTGATTCTCAGCTCTCGCAAGGCTCCCTTGCCCCTCCTGCAGAGATCACCGGCCCCGCAACGCCCATGCAACGTGCAAGTCTGTCTGCATCCCCAGACCTGAGTGTAGGCGCTGGACTGCCAGTATCACATTCCGACCAGAGTAAATCTTTATCACCCTCGTTACCTTCATCTGATATGACGCCGCCACCATCATCGCAAATTCCCGGAGCCCCGCGCCAACGGTCAAGATCTACTTCGAGCTCCTTGCTAGCTTCTCCTCCCGATATGCAAAAGACCCTCTGTGTTGCCTATGGCGCCTCAGAAAACCTTCCTACTGCCGATGATCTCGATACCGCCGATGAGTCGAAGCTCCGAACGATGGCAAAAGACCTGTTGAGTGTTGCCCAAGAGGCTCGCATGTCAGCTTTGCACTTCAAGCTACAAAATAGTCTGCTATCGTTTACTAGTAACGAAGCTATCAAGCGTGCCGAGGTAGAGCATCAGCTTGCTAGAAGAGAGGTCGAAATCATTCAGAGCTCTGAGTATCGCAGCCGTCATTGCCAACCTGAAATCAAAGCAGTGCAGCAGATTTCTAATGTGGAGCTAGAGCTTGCCCTTAAGCGCAATCAAGAGCTTGGAAGAGTAAATGCCACACTTGATCGGCGGCTGCGTCGGGCTAAGAAGCTAATTGAGCAAGAGAAGGAGAGGTCAGACCTTCTTGAGGAAGAGAACAAGTTGCTGAAAGAGCGTATCAGAGATAACCGGAAGCATTTCTCTCAGATGATTGAACATGGTCCAATGTCACCCAGCCCCCAGAGAGAAATGCAAGCTTCTCAGAGGAGGCCTGTACCACACTATGTGGAGCACGATGGCCATCAGATGAACGGTAGCGATAGCCATGACCCGTTTGCGCAACTCCTTGCTGCCGACCGTGTCCTCAATCGAGGATCGCCGAGTGTCACATCCATACCACACCGGAACCGTACTTATAAGCAGCATAATGATGGCCAGATGCGTGGAAACCACACACTCGCCTCCGTTCCCGTAACACCGTCTCGTGCTCGGATGGCCTCTGGAGGGAACCAATATAACACACCGGGCAGGGAGTCTCATGATAGCCACCGTGATCGAGACAGCACTATATCGGCGTCCGACATCGAGGAAGCTGAGACGGAGGAAGACATCCCTGCATCAGAGGCTGGAGCTCTTGCTAGCAGCATGCTTCGTCCCCACGCTTTCAGCAACCGCCGTGAGAGCCGAGGCATCGCGAATGCACCCAAGTCCAGCACACTGTTGCAGACCAAATTGTTTGGCCAAGTGAGGAAGTCAGGTGTTGAGCGTCCATCGACTGGTCTTAAACGCAAGGCGAGTTTTGATGGTGCGTCTTCGAAGAAAATGAAAGCGGAGGAGAGGGTGGGTCTCGGCATTGACACCTGGAATAAATAAGCATGACCCGTGCACAACCATGGAGCGTGTGTATCACGTATACCGGGCTTCTAGCTGTCTATCTACTTTCTACTTCCTCACCGCCACGACTCCTAGTCGCCTATCACTTTTGCGGGTCAAAGCTGGTTATGGCTGGATATGCTTGCTATTCAAGACGGGTGTCACTTGGATCTTGGATTTGTTTCTTATGTACTTTTCTTCCCTTCCTGGGGGTCTGTGACGAATGATGATGAACTGTAAAATCCCATGGGGCACCGGGTGTTTTTTTAAGGGTACTACGACTTATTGGCAACTGGTTCTGGGACTTATCACACAGGAGTATCTCTATGGTTTCTCAGTATATTGATGGCTTCAATACGAATAGTTGGGCAGATTTGGACATAACGTCATCATGAATAAGAAATTGTTAACTGATATATTATCTGCAATCGGTCGAGCAAAGAATTCCATATACTGCTTTGGTAGATGGCTTGCAGAGGAACTCCCGATAACTTCCAAGTTCGTCGAACCGCCAAGTCACATGGGTCTTACTCAGCGTGTAACGATGTAACAAGCGTGTACGGCAACGAACTTACCTGGAAGTAACTAGTACCAGGGAAGAACAATACAGTACGGGCGGTCGGTCGCAAAGAGTAGAAGCACAGCCTGAGTCGCAACACTCCAGCAGCCAGTGAGCCTACCACCAGGCAATAAGAATGAAATTTGACGTAGATACACATGTAACATAAGACTCCAATCATTCTAGTCGAGTCTGGATGGCAGTCCCAGATCCCACGAACCGTTCTGCCACGGAGAAAGTCTGGGGGTGACCTTCCGAAACGGGTAAGCAGGGTAGGGCTCGCTAAGCGAGGCGATGCGGCTCTGCGCGGTTGGCCACACCAAAAAAAGTTCCACCTAATAGTGAGACGAGGAGTTTTGAGATACGACCAGCAACCACCCACGACGACGACGACAATCTCCCGGCCTTGATCCCCATCCGTCACAATGGTGCGTTATTCTATCCAATATTGTTCAAATGGCGTCGCTAGATTATCAAATTGATGATCAGACGCTATTTTTTCGCAAAGGACTTCATGTGCTGACCTGGGACCTCTTGGTGGATATAGGCGATCAAGCACAACAACCAGATTCTCAACCAGCGTGAGTGAACCTGCTCGAGGAAGGATACGATGGTGGATATTGTTCAATATATCGGGTTTCGAACTGGCCGGCTGGAATAATATGGACTGATGGGTTTCGATTTCAGACTTCCACAAGGACTGGCAGCGTCGTGTCCGCGTGCACTTCGACCAGGTACGCTCTCGAAAATAAATCCTTTTACCCAACCGATTCCTATCTACAACGAGCGACTCGCCTATTTGGAAAAGAATACGGGATGGGAAAATTTTTTCCTATATGTGTGGTGGACTGACATGTGTTTTTTTTTTTGCTTCAATAGCCTGGCCGCAAGCACCGCCGTCGTGAGGCCCGTCTCGCTAAGGCCGCCGCTGTTGCTCCTCGTCCGGTTGACCAGCTGCGCCCCGTTGTGCGCTGCCCTACCGTCAAGTACAACCGCCGTGTCCGTGCTGGCCGTGGTTTCACCCTCGCTGAGCTGAAGGTAAATTCGTCCCTTGTGTGCAAGACAATGTCACCAGAAAGAAG
This sequence comes from Aspergillus piperis CBS 112811, assembly GCF_003184755.1. Classification (NCBI taxonomy): domain Eukaryota; kingdom Fungi; phylum Ascomycota; class Eurotiomycetes; order Eurotiales; family Aspergillaceae; genus Aspergillus; species Aspergillus piperis. The sequence goes on along the minus strand of NW_020291617.1, from coordinate 98,854 downwards.
AAACTGGTGATGGCGTTTGGAAATTAGCCCTGGCGACTGGGCAGGACGAATATATTGGACGGAGGCTTACACGATTATTTTTTTTCTCGCACTATAGGAAGCTGGTATCCCCAAGAAGCTCGCTCGCACCGTCGGTATTGCCGTTGACCACCGCCGTGTCAACTACTCCAAGGAGTCGCTCGTCGCCAATGTTGCTCGCCTCCAGGACTACAAGGCTCGCCTGATCCTCTTCCCCCGCAAGAGCGGTCAGTTCAAGAAGCTTGACTCTTCCGCTGAGGAGGTCAACGCTGCCAAGGCTGCTTTCGCCGAGGGCAAGACCGAGGGCTTCGCCACCCGTGTCGGTGGTGCCCTCCCCATCAAGAACGCCACTCTCGCTGAGGCCGTCACCGAGGTCAAGCGTGACGACCTCCCCAAGGGTGAGGAGGCTGCTTACCGCCGGCTGCGTGAGGCCCGCAGCGAGGCTCGCTACAAGGGTATCCGGGAGAAGCGTGCTAAGGCCAAGGCTGATGAGGAGTCTGCCGCCAAGAAATAGATATCTTGAATCACAGCTAATGATGATCGGGTCAATTTTCAAGTCGGGGATTAGTACCTTGTGTGGCATGGCGTCGCTCCTCTATTTTCCGTTTTCACCTTTGTCCTTAACATAAAAAGCTCCGAAACCCCCTCGAAATGCAAATGTCCCAAATTTTCATGTCTCCAGAAAGCTACTAGCTCCCCACCCTAACGTGAATGAAGTGAAGACCCCAACCTTTTTTTTCTGTCGTCTTTATCTTTATGTTCCTTCTGGACGATTTTGCCCATTCGATCTATCTACCGAAGGACGCGGGAGTCGGGCCTCAGGCTTCGGGTTCACCTCAACAAATACCCCCACTTGGAAACGGTAGACTTGAAGCACGCAGAGGCACGGAGCAAGCTAGTGTACAAATGCGATGATATACGGAGTGTATTCTATGTGACCACCTCGATATCTTGTAGATGTTCGTAGTTTCGACATGAATGTTAACTGTATGTGGATAACTGTCATGCAGCCTAGCTTGTCTGATAAGATCCTTACATATACTATTCTTACGGTCATGTATACTTGAGAGGATTTAGTATCGTAATTAATACTATCAGCCAGCTGCCATAGCCTAGATCTTACACACTTCCTCTGCAAGCCACTCAGGTAGATACAGAGTGCCATCCAATATAGAATCCATATCCAATGAATTCACCGGGCATGAGATGCCAGGTCAGGAGCGTATAAATTACATGAAAAGAAAGTGACCCCGAAGGATCGATAAATTGATAAAGACCGCTGAACGAATTAGCCGACGACGCCCACGTCGACAACCCCTTATCGCTTTCCATCCCATCCAAATTGAGAAAAAACGCCGTTGGTATCCGTCTATTCCAATTAATCTAGCACTTGATTATAACATAAATGATGCGGGTATTCATTTCATGGAGTTAGTACCAAGCAAAGCGCGCAAGACGCAGTCTGTAGCTCTTAGAATTGCGCCAGCAGGAACTCCGCTGCCGCTGCTTCCAGCTTGGTTGTTCTCGTTCGGATTCAAGATGGACTGGAACAGCCGTTTGGATTCCTGATCCACCTTGCGCCTGGAGCCGCTGTCGGACTCGGATAACAGAGAAACGCTGAGTCCCGGTGCTAGTTGTGGCTCACTTGTCCACTCGTCCAGTATTAATCGGCAAGTTACAAGAACTTTCAGTGAGCCGCTCTTGGATTCGAAGAGCATAGACGTGCGCTCGAGGTGCGGGAGAATTTGACGCAGTTCTGACATGCCAAAGGGTTGCGACCTTGCGCTTTTCAGTTTAGTCACATGGTCCCGTTTCGCATGTCCACTAATCAGTTCTGCATGTTGTTCCTCCATATGTAACCATAACTCAGCACGCGATACCATAGCCTCCCAGTATCGGTTAATGCCCCAGCACAGACCTGTGACATCTAGCTTAAGCAACGGATTGGCAAGCCTGGTGTCGACCCAGCGCCGTAGATCCTCTGGAGTCCTTGTATCTTCTCCATTCGCCTGTGAAGCAAATGATATGGAGACCAAGGTTTGTTTTTCTGGGTTGACGTCGAAGGTTACAGATACTTTGTAGCGGTTGGAAGGGAAGGGAGGCGGGGCGGAAAACTGAAGAGTATGTCTCTCTAAGACAAGATCAGGCGTGGAATTAGGTATGGTTTCAGAGTAGGCCGTAAGCTGTAACGGCGCAAGGGCTGTTAGATATGCTTCTGTTTGCGCCTGCTCTCCAAGCGCAAACGGGTTCACTGGAGGGGCCTCGGGTGGGGGTTTCGGGGGTCCCTTGGTGGCAAAAGGGAGCAACGAAGAGATGAGAGACGATATGGAGGATTCGCCTGAGGCCGTTGAGGTCGATTGAGGAGGACCCGTTGCTGCTAACAAAGTACTGTTGGCCGGTCAGTGGCAAGTCATTGACGGCGCCACAAGCGTGTGCAACTTACATTAACCCGGTCAAATCTCGCTCATCACCGGCATCATCTTGCGCCAGGTCTTTCGACCACGTCTCCAATTCCGAGATTTCGTTCCTCAGTTGCTGTAGTTCAGAAGTGAGTTTGTTCTTCAATTTACGCTTCGTCAAGATCTCCTCCGGTAAGGAAGTCCGATCCAACAAGAGGCCTGAATCCGCGGATTCTCCTGCCTCGCCATAGTCGACTTTCCTCAGCTTTGACGGGCTCTGTTCTCGACCATCTGTATTCCTTCTTTTCCCCCACTTTCCCTGTTGCGAGCTTGGGCTACTGCTTAGAAGTCCTTTTGGCCGCCCGGGAGGCCGTTCCAGGCCCAACTGGGTCGGCGTTGGTGGCAGATCTGGCTCGTCTAGGATGTCCTGGAATGATGGCTGTGGTAAAGCCTCATTCGCATCTATATCACCGGTCGCGCTGTCCAGTTCTGATGCCAATTGGTTCTCCGGGGTATCGGTAGGTGGTGGTAATTTTTCTGTGCTCTGTTGGGATGCAGACGGAGACCGGAACACTAGATCGGAGGCAGTAATCCTTGTTGAGACTCGCCTTGGAGGCGCTGCAAAAGCGGCCAGGCCGCTAGAGCGACGGCCAGAAAGGGATGATGCAGGCGACTGTTTGCTACCCTTGAGAGAGCCCAGAGGGCTAGCAGTCGAGGTCAAGGACGGTCTCAGGGCCTTGCGGTCTCGTAGACCGAGCGCTCTTGTTCGGGCTTGACTCGGTTTCTGCATAATTTTCGCCGGGGGCTTATTATTGTCAGTCTCGAGAAGGGTGGGATGCGATCTGGCTAAGCTCGCTCTAGTGGGAGCTTGGTAGGACATCCGTTGACTGGTGCGCTGCTGGGGGTCATCCTGAGAAGGCGCGGGGTCTTTCATTTGCGACGCGGTGACGGGGATCGCGGTCGGGGTCGCTTATGTAGCGGCTCGAGAAGAGGTGAAAACAGAACACCTAATCAGCCGTCCATGCGAGATTTAGAAGCAGACAACCTCCGCAGAGGGGATAGAGGAGCGTCCGGGGGAAAGCGCCATCACCAAACATCAACAACATCCACTGCTTTGCCGGTTTGCACTGTTTGCAGCCTCGGGATTATGACATAACCGCCGCTTTCTCATCTTCAGCCCATCTCTTTCCGATCTTCCCTTTTCTTTTTGTCGCAACTCCAACTTCACCATGGACGCTCCTTGTCTGGCGATTCGTTCGCCCCTCCTCAGACGCTGCCATGTCTGTCTTTCCGGTCCGCGCATACCCGATGCATCTCGCTTGACCCGACCACGTGCCGTCACCCCATTCATTCGCCGCTCCAGCACCCGCAGATATGCCACCGTCCAAGACACACAGGCGGACAGTTTGAATGACTCCAAGTCCCGTCAAGCGCATCCGCTATCGGGCTATTACTACGATATTTTGTCCACTCGCTCACCCTACCGACACCACGCGACAACCGATACCAAGACTGAAGAGCCCAAGCCAGAGGCGCAAACACCACAGGAAAAGATGGCCATTGTCTTCGGCACTCGGTTAGCTGGTCCCGGCAGGTCCTCACGCTACGATCCGGGCTCCGCACCGGATAAGACATGGAAAACCATAAACGGGGTGGCCATCCCTCCTCGACCGGAGGAGCCCGACAATTGCTGCATGAGTGGCTGTGTCCACTGCGTATGGGACGATTTCCGAGACGAGCTGGAGGACTGGGCCTTCAGGCTTGAACAAGCCAAGGCGAAGGGTGCGAGCAAAAGTGATGCCTCGGATATGCGGCATACCCCACGAGCGGAAGTCCGCTCAGCTAGCATGAGCATGGATGACGATGGTGGTGGCAGTGAGACCAATTGGTCGGCGCCTACTTCGGACGATGACTTGTTCGCGAGTATTCCTGTAGGGATTCGAGAGTTCATGAAAACGGAGAAGAAACTGAAGCAACGGCATCAGCAGGAATCAGCGTGAAATGATGCCCGGTACATTTCTTTCTGCTTAGTGGCATTTTTTCTCTTCTCTACTACGAATACCCTTGTGTGATGATTGATGTGGATTAGCTTGGTGTTTGGACTAGATTTGTACATACTTAGACTATACTACTGCTGCTTAGATGTAGATTGTATATATTACTCCGCCATGGTGGTGTTTAAATTATATATGCAAGATGATCCTAACACGATTGAGATTGAACATTCACACATAAATTATAGTCTCCCAATTAACGAAATCTAACTGTCATACACTACATACCGGATTGAATTAGTATTCTCCCGATATGACCAAGATCACAATCCCCATCAATAATATACTACCTCTAATACCTATCAACCCTCCCAAGCAGCAGTCCCGCACTCCACCGCCCAGAAATTCTGCCACCGAATCCCGCCCTGCTATCGCAAAAAAGTCCCATCCATATCGAAGCAAATCAAACCACCGAACCCCAATAACAAACTAGACAAAAGCAGAACAAAATGTCAACATCAAAATCAGAAACAGACATTATCCTAAATAAGGCCAACGTAGCGCTAGCTCGGAGCCAGCGTCTCGTTGCCTCATGGCTACCTGCACCGACGACAGACGATCAAGCGAACAGCAAGAAAACCGAAGAGGAATTACAGCGAGAAGAGGATGAGATTTTCACGGCGGTTCCGGAGACGTATGATACATTCTTTTTGTTTTCTTTTTTTTTTATATCCCTTTCTGTCCCGTCTATGCGGCTCTATGGAGTATCTTCTGACCGGAGGGGACTGGCTACGAACAATAATTGATGGACATGTCATAACTAACAATGGATTCAATGTATAGATTAGGAGTCGGTGCACCACTCCCTACTAAAGCCGTGGACGGAAGTTGGAATCGGACCGAATTGGATTCGAATGACAAATTACGGAAACAGCTCTTGGGAAGGAATTATCAGAAGGTTATGGCTGCGAAGAAGGCTTCGACTGCGAAGGGAGGCGGTAACGATGCTGCTGCTGCGGCGTCAACAAATCCCACTAAGAATGGGGTGGCGAAAACGGAAGAAGAGGATGATGATGACGAGGAAGAGGGACGGACGGCGGCGATAGGGAAGAAGAAAGCTATGTTAGCGAAAAAGCGCAAGGCGCCTGAACCGCAAGCTCAGACGGGATCCGAGACGGTTGGAGGTGAATCCGGAGAATCAAAGCAGACGAGTGATGTCGGTGATGGCACTGAAAGCAAAGCCGATCAGTTGGACAAGCAACCGGGAGCTTCATCACGGCCCGCTAGGGGGAGAAAGAAGGGGACGAGCTTCTTGGATGAGATCCTGGCTGAGCGGTCGAAGAAGAGAAAGAAGAGGTAAACAAGTATATTTGTGATACCCTCTCACCTCACATTAACGGAGCCCAGTCTACGATGTATAACCTCGAGGAAATGAATATACCCATTTAGTTCTCTGTGTACAGTTATTTGTGAATACGTCAAGAATTGTTCATCTAATCCAAAAATAAAATCTCATTGATTGTGCGCCTGCAGCCGGATATCACTATGTCCTCTGCAAATCTAGATTACTATACTCACACAATATCGTGCACCACCACCCCAAACCCAGGGTATATAATATAACAACAGGAAGGCGGAGCAGCCGAGAATGGTTCTCTGTGCAAGGGCCTTCCACCATCAGAAAGCAATGCTGTCCAAGAAATATAAAAGAAGAAAACAGATTAGTGCCGTCCAAACCATGCCCGGTAAGCACGGGTTCCACATGCTGGAATCCATGTATGTTGTGTCAATTGTACAGTAGATGTTCCCACCCAGAAAGAAGATAAACACAGAAAGTACAGATGGGCAATACTCCACAAGATGCAGTACCAGTCCAGAAATGAAGGCTGAGAGGGAGTTTCTCCTGGTGATATGCTTTTCCTTTACCCCTTTCCAAATATAAAAAAACGTGCGCCCCGAAGAACAAGAAGTCTATAGCTCCGATTCCGGTAGGGTCCCGATTATCAGCGCCAAGCAATGCTCCTGCGAGAATCCCCGGATCAAGGATATGAATGAAGCAAGTAATAATGATGAAGTTGAGTTTATTCCAATCGCTTCCGTTTCCGATCATCGGCCATAGCATGCTGGTCTTCGTCCGGCCTCTCAGCGGTATCAGCTGGGTTCAGAAGCGAATGAACATTGCTGGCCATGCTGGAACGTCGAGTTGCTGGCAAAGACGATTCGTGTCGAGGGAATCTAGGTCCCAAAGACCAGCCGTTATCGGTTGGGGGGTTCTGATCGGGGTGCAAAGGGGGAGTTGGGTGTCGATGTTCCTGCAGACGCCGCGGTGCACCCATTTCATACTGGGCTAACACATCTCGGACCGATTGTTCACTTGACGTCGGAGTCCGGTGTCGAGAGGGAGACCAGGGATTCGTTGGCTGCGGGGGGTGTGCGGAAGGGAATGGCGACACTCCCGGTGGCGGCCAGCCATGCTGTCTAATGTCCGCCGAAGTGTGCCGGCGCGCAAGATTGGGCCCAGGCGGAGAGGATACGGACGAAAGAGGATGAGGCATAGGTTGCTGCGGAGTGACGACCGCTGGCACTTGCGGACGATTGTAGCTGGGGGAAGAATTTCCAGCGCCAATTGACCCGTACCGCCGCGGAGAGACGGCCAGATGAGGGGGGACAGGGGGCCGAATCATACCGGTCCTCGAGGGGTCCAGCATTGATGGGCGGCGACTCTCTTCCGGGGGCATTTGGCGCGGCGACAGCGGCGGACCTGCATCGCCAGAAATGCCGGTGACGTAGGGTTGTCGGACGGCCAAGTATGGGTCCGGAGGATGCTCCAGGGCCCGCACAGCCTCGAGGTGCTTCTCCAATTCCGCCTGCATGGAGGCCACTACACCAAATTTCGTTAGTCAATCATGCAGATGGGGCTATCAAATGGTGGATAGTCCTCACCGTCTCGATACAGAAGGCTCTCGCGATCGGGGATCATGCCTTGGAGGAAACGTGAAATTGAGTGAGTCCACTGGACGACGAAAAGAATCAGCAAGCATGAAACCACTAGATGTCGCGACCGCATTGGAGGCCCGTCAACTTACGTGATAACACCTGGTTAAGCTCTCGGCCATGGATTGACATCTTGCATTAAGGGTTGCATTTCCTTCTTCGGCGTTCCGTAGACGAGCATGCAAGTCATACATAGAGTGCTCCAGGTTCATCAAGCGGGACTCGGTGACATCGGGAACTGGCTCAGCGGGGGTGCCGGGCTGGGAGGCGGCGGCCTTGTGACCAGGAAATGAGTCGCGATGGATCAATGCATGACGGGATGCGCGCCGCTTGATCTCTCGCAAACCCACAAGATCTCCGCGCTTGAAGTTGCCATTCCCATGTTTAAACTCCCACAGAGCGGAGTCTGGCGAACCGGTGTGGAATACATCGCTCACTGGGATCCATGTGTATCAATAACGGTCGGGGCAATGCTATTTGCTGTCTCAGCCCGCATACCTTTATGAAATCCGTACATATTCAGCTGCCTGACGAAGGACGAAATGTTGGTGTGCTTGAAGTATTGACTGAGCTGTTCGTTAGCAGCTAGTTCCCACAGAGCGCGATAGGCTACGATAGGGGAAGACTAACGCCAGGACTTTGGAGAATTCGGAAGTCGGGGACATGACGAAGCTATCATTCGTACTCGACCACGAGATGAGGTGCTGAATACTGGGATCCTCTAGCATACTATACAGTGTTGTTAGATCGAGCCCGTTACCGTGAAGGGTTAAGGGGAACGGGGGAGGTATTCGAAAGGAAGCAACAAAACGGAAGACTGAACGACAAAAAATGGCCTCCGACGTACTTGTAGAGCTTGTGAATAAAGGCCGTCTGAACGACCTTTGGCTGCTGAGCAGCAGCAGCCGCACCGATGGCTTGAGTGGGAGCGGCATGGTGGTTCACATTGGAAGGTTCAGTAGAGCCATTGGAGGTGGCGGTGGTGTTGCTTGCGCCCGCCCGATCGCTATCGGGACTGCTATGGATGGGGGGCGCAGCGCCCGAGGCAGGAGGAGTAACCTCCATGGGATCACCGGTGGACTGGCTGGAGGGAGGAACGGAGGAGGCAAGGACAGGAATCTTGCGGGTTTTGCCGGGCGCATCGATAGCAGTGAGGATAAGCGGACTTCTGGACGGGGGATCGGCGAGACCGCTCATCTCGCGCGGCGGAACAGGGGGGGAGGGAGGAGGGAGGAGGAGAAGCAGGAGGAGGAGGGAGGGAGGGGGGGAAAGAGAGGAAGAGAAGAGGAGGGAAAAGAAAAGGAATGAGAACGGGGCGGCCGAGGAGGGAGCCGCAGCAGACGGAGAGAAAGAGAGAAGAGAGAGAAAAGAGAGCGAGGCAGAGAGAAGAGAGTAGACGACGGGATTCGCGTAAAGTGAAAAAGTACTTAATTCCTTTTCTGCCCTTTACTTTTTTGAGCCTTAGAGAAGAAGTAGGCCAAGACAGAGAGTTTCTTCAAGGCGAAAGGAATTAAGTAAATTAATGAAGGGGAATAATGCAATCAACTAAAAATAACATCGAAGAAAATAATTATATTAAAGATGGGGAAATTTGTTGAATAATAGGAAGTAGAAGGGAAGAAAACTAAATGATAATAGGTATAAGAATAGATAGATAGATAGATTGGGGGGGGGGGGGGAAAGCCTGCCAGTTTCTTTTCTCTTTCCCGCAAGAACAGCAACCAGCAGCAAATCCCCGAAGAGTAAATAGTAAGTAGTTTAGGAGTACTTGGATGGGGTTGGAAGATAAGAATGGGAATGGATTTGGGGGAAGAAGATGAAGAAGAAGAAGAAGAAGGTGGAGAGAGGAAACTTGGGAAGGAAAACAAGAAGAAAAGAATGAAGAACTAAATGACCAGCCGAGTAGTTCTAGTTCAATCAACTTAGTACTTAGTTACTGGTAAGTAGTAAAATTGCAGGATGGGGGATGGAATGGTAGTTCGAGTACTGATGATGAACCAAGAAGAGTCTGGGCCAGACTGGAAGTTGAGGATCATCGCCAGTCAAAAAAAAAGTGTCTCCGCTTCCCGAAGCATCGCCGTGCTCTCCATTGGTCCATCCATTCATAAAAACCCAACTTGTTCCCTTCCTTCCATCCTTCCTGTTGCTTTTTGGCTTTTCGCCTTCCGATCGCCTGCTGGGGCTGCGCCGTAGATCGATGACCCAGCGTTTCCTGTTTTCCCCCTCGTCACTTTCCGATCGACGTAAGCCCTTCCCAAGGTCTGTGAAGAAGAGTAAGAAGCAGGAGGAGGGGGAAAGAGGAAGAGGGAACGAAACCAAAAATTAAGGTCGTGCTTTGCATAGTATTCATTTATTGGTGGATGGATCAAGATTGCAGTCAGTGCTACGGAGTACTTTAGTACTCACTAGAAAAAAGTTGTCGGTGCCTCTAGATAGGCACTTGGCCAAATTCTCGAAAGAATAAGTAATGTGAGAAACCGAAGAGATCCAAAAAGTGACTAAAACAGAAACTCTTCCTTTCTCACTTTAATAGAAATAATACAGACAAGGAGTTAAAGATGAGAAGAGTGCCTGCCTGCCTGCGTGCCTGCCTTGTCTGAGCAGCTCCAGACCCTGCAGGACGGCTCGCCTTAAACTACTCCCTACTAACTAACTATCGGACTTCCCTTTCCTCTAGTACCATCCACCACCAGAACCCAGGCTGTCTAAACTACCCAAACTACTATCCATCTATCGTCCCCTCCGTAGTTGAGACTCTGAGACCTCGTCTTAGAATAGCGTCGACTGGCCGTCAGCCATGACCGCCGATGCCTCTTCTATACAGCAAATCATCACCCTCTTCACTCATCTGAATACGAGCTCAGCTCGACAGGATGCGTATGACCATCCATTCATCCATCCATCCGTCGTCGATGATCTTCCTTTCCCCCTCTTTTCCCCTTCATAAACCTCAGTCTTAGATTAAGCTCATGCAGCCCTTCCCGACAGGTATCATCGCATTCTAGACCTATTGAACCCCCATGAATGGCGCGATGTACAAAAGCGCACCAGTCAGCGCTCCTTTCAAATGGATATTCTAGCGGAATCCCCCCCAGAAATCGCAGTTCAAATCGCTCAGTATCTCGACCTTTCTGACCTCCATATCCTCCACAGAGTATGTTGCCATCCCCCCCCCGTGGCCTTGAAAAAGGTGACCAGCCACCCTTATGACCCCCCCGAGACTGAGTTCAAGCCACATTCCACCAGGTCTCTAGAAAGTGGCGCCAGCTACTCTCGTCAGAATTGATCCAGGGTGCTGTATACCAGCAATACACAGGGCATGTGCTTGCAGCGGAACATGGCCCAGCTGACCACTTCACCCAATATGCCAAGTATAGAATCCGTCTGGAGCGTGGTCTACCCATCTGCAATCTCCAGGCTTCCAACCTCTTTCCGACAGATGGCTCAAAGCTTGAATGCCTGGATTACGCCAATGGAAGGTGTGCTTGGCTAGACAACGGCACCCATGTCGTCGTGCACGATCTCTGCAAGCGCTCCACCCAGCGGTTCTGCACGGAGAATCGAGACTCGTTTTGGGATTTGCGTCTCTCCGATTCCATGGTGGTCGCAATCAGCGCGCGTGCGTAAGTACACATAAGATAAACCACATCTTGCGGTGGTTTCGCCGAGAAAGGAACACTTTAGACACCCAGCTCATCCCGAGTCTAGATACTGCCACGCCTGGAACCTCGAGACGGAAGAACACGCCTCGTTCCGTATCCCCGCTTTCAGCTTTCGGATCTTCGTTGTTAATGGTCTCAAGGTTGCTCTGAGTATCAATCACTGTTCTGCAGCTGGTGACGAGGAGAACAAGATCTATTACTGGGACATGGGCTCGCGAGCTGCTCGTACCATCGAAGTAACTTCCCACCTGGCATTGATAGGCCTGCAACCCAGCACCAACAGCGTGACCACTCTCCTCGAAAAAGGAGATGATCCCATGAACGTTCACCCTTCGCCTTGGGACAGACTACGTGTCGTAAAGCACACCTTTGATGACTACGGCCGCATCACCAGTCCATTTCCCCCCTATACACTACACTTACCGTCCCCCATTCAACCCGACTGGAGCATTGCCGATATATCAAACAGTTCTGCTAGCAACTTAGCTGTCTTTGTCTGCAAACCGCCGTCTCAACTCAATACACCGTCGTCGACAACGACAGCGTCCAACTTGCACCATGTCCTTGTAGTTTCATACGACCCGCAGCGGGACAAAATCCACATGCACACATTGCTCCAGGAAGAATGTACACCTTACTTCCCCTTTTGCACGACCGTGCTGGACGGCGATCTTCTCTACTATGTGAAGAGCGATAGGGGGAAACCGGCTATCTGGATCTTCAACCCAGCGTCCCGGATCCCTCATCGCCCGGCCAAATCCATGAGTCTCGGGCTGCCCCGAGAAGCCTCGGACGGCATTTACTCGAACCTCTTCACTCTCCGCGGCGATAGGGACTTCATTCTCCTGCTCCACGAAATCGATGTAAAAGTGTGGCGGTTCAAGGACGTACATCCTCCAGAGTCTACCAATCTGGCGCTTCCAGCAGCGTGAGGGAGATTATCACCCAACGACACCAAAGAGGGCACAGAAAAAGGGAAAATACATTTGACATAAGAAAATGAACCTAGAAATGGACGATATACAGGACCATCAAATGCTCTCTATAAAGATACCCCTCGTGCTCTCTCTGTCTGAATCCGTCTCATTTCACCATTATAGCAACTCGTTTGTGACAACCCCTATGACCGATCTTATTCTAGGCAGCAGGAGTGCGTTAGCATCGTCGACGAAGCCCGTGGTCACCAACCGTCGGCCTATTGCTCCGCATCTCGCTGCACCATCGAACACGCATAAACCTTCTGAATCCCCGGCCATCGGAGTGGGGGAAAGCAAGAGGGAAGTAAGGAAAATAAAAGGAAAAATAAAAAGAGTACAAGAGACAGTGGAGCAGTAGACAAGGTGTGACACATCTATAAATCCAAATCCGACTCGGAGATTAGATACCAAGGGTGAACTCAACGCCAACGTCGATCTCGCGGGCCATCTTGACGACCTTGGAGAACTGGACAGACTTCTCAGCAGCGCTCTGGAGATCCTCAATGGAGAAAATCTTGAGGCCGGACTCGTTGATCTGCAAACCACGTCAGTTAGCTTGTGTTTTCGTTACGCTGATCCCCCGATAAATGGTAAGAACATACCAGCTTGTGAGCCTGCTCCATGTTGGTACCCTGCAGACGGGCAACGATGGGAGTGCGCAGACCCATCTCCTGCACGACGTTGATCAAACCCTGGGCAATAGCGTCGCAGCGGACGATACCACCGAAGATGTTGACGAAGATGGCAGTCACCTTGGGGTCGCTGGTGATGAGCTCGAAAGCGGACTTGATGGCGGCGGGAGTGGCACCACCACCGACATCGAGGAAGTTGGCGGGGGCACCGCCGTTGAGCTTGATGATATCCATGGTGGCCATGGCAAGACCAGCACCGTTAACTATGGCGACCGTTAGCATAAATCATATCAGTCGAGTGGGATGGACCCATACCCAGGCATCCAATGTCACCGTCAAGCTTGATGAAGTTCAGACCGTGCCTATGCCGTAGATTAGAATGCTTTCGAGCGTTGTAAATATGAAAGCCAGGAAGATCTTACTCAGCAGCCTTGACCTCATCGGCGTCTTCCTGGGTGGTGTCTCTCCAGGAGAAGACCTCCTTCTGGCGGAAATCGGCGTTGTCATCGAAGCCAAGCTTGGCATCCATGGCCATGACCTTGTGGTCGGAGGTCTCAGACAGAGGGTTGATCTCGATCTGGGTAGCATCCTTCTCCATGAAGACCTTGTAGAGCTTCTGGATGGTGTCCTTGGCCTCCTCGACGCACTGCTCGGAGAAGCCGAGCTCGGTGACGATCTTGTGAGCAATGGCATCGGTCACACCGACCTTGATGTCAATGGGAGTGGTGATGATGGCCTCGGGGTTCTCCTTGGCGACGGCCTCAATGTCCATACCACCTTGCGACGAGGCGACAATGACGGGGCTCTGAGAGGCGCGGTCCATGAGGACAGCAAGGTAGAACTCGCGGCGAGCGAACTTGCGCTCACAGATGTAGACAGAGTTGCAAAGACGACCAGCAGCGCCAGTCTGCTTCGTGATCAGCTTCTGTCCGATCATCTGGCTAGCGAACATCTTGGCCTCGGTAGGCCTAAAATTTTATACAGATCAGCGCAAGGGAAGACTCGGAATAACGCGGGTCACACTCACGAGTAGATCACGCGCACACCACCCTTAAGGCCATTGTCGAAAGTACCCTTACCACGACCACCAGCAAGAACCTGGGCCTTGATGACCATGTCGTCATTACCTATAACATCCCCGTCTTAGTAGCCGTCGCGACTTTTGGGTTGGAGCACGGCGGATCACAAAAACGTACCGAGGGACTTGGCAACGGCCTCAGCCTCCTCCGCGGAGCGGGCGACTTCACCCTTGGGCATGCCGACGCCATACTGTAGTATCGTATTAGTGATAATTGCAAGGCGAAATTTTACAGCAGAAATTTGGGTGCCCGACGCACCGACTTGAGCAGGTTCGCAGACAGGTATTCGTGGATCGACAGGTTTCTCTGTTGCTGAGCAACACGGGTCTGGACGGAAGATTCCTGTCAACAACGGAGATGTTAGCACGCCGATCTGCCTTTAGAAGATTTGGCAGGAGGTAAGGGCAAAAGGGCCCAGGGATGCTTACCGTCGCAGCCCTCAAAGCTGTCGTAACCGGTTTGCTGCGGGCAAGCTTGAACATGGTGACTGAGGTATTTAGAAGAGAGGAGAGGAGAGGGATCAAAAAAGTCTTGTCGGGGAGAGAAGGGTGACAAGAACAAGAGTATCCTCCGACGTGAGGTTATGCGGGAGAAGATGGGGGAAGTATTTGGGGTGTTGATGGGAGAACAGCTTTCTTTTTCGCGGCTGCGCTTCTCGGGATGATAATTGCCTTGGGAGTAGCCATCGGCAGTCACCTGACGGGCCAACCAGCGTGCGCCTCGGGATGATTAAGCAGCACAGTTTCCGACGCGAATATCACGGAACGGGGCCATCCTCTCGCCTGGTCCCTACCGCGTCTGAAGCTCGTCGATGGCCTGTTTGGGACGGTCAGCATGGATCTGAACCCGTTAGGCAACATCAGTGAGAAATATCTTGTGCAGAGGCAACCATGATATCTCGGCTTCGTTCGTGAAGTTACTATGCCTCTCGGGCAGCTAGTTCTTCTACTTGGCGCCTCGCCCCGAACCCGAACCCTGAATCCGCCGGCTTATCCTCCTAGCCCGGGGGCATACGGCAAATGGTTTAAACGGTCTTACGACGTCGGCATGCACCACTGATTGCCCTACGATGTCGAAAGACCAGTCTTACTGATGTCAAGCAACCGGTTCAAGCAGAGAAGATGACATCCCAACCAGTAAACGCCGTGTTTTGGAATGCTAATACTACACTTGGAACGAATGACCTGAAGGATCGACGTGAACCCCGTCCAACAGAACAGATTCATCCGTCCTTACGCCATCCCCTCTCCCTTCATTTCCCAGCAGCTCTTCTGAGTCTGTTGAGTTTGAACATCTTCGTCACAATCTTCCCAGACAGGCCATTCCAAGCCCATCCTCCCATAAGCAGCCAGATCAACCAGCTTTTGTTACCTTCCCAGATCCAGTTCTTCCGACCTTGCGCCCAGGGCCAAATCCAGCGCCATGGTGCAGACCCATAGAGAACCTGTGTGACCACGCTGCGAGCGTATGCTTCGTTTGGCATGGCCCCAGCCTGGCTATGTACCACCCGTCGGTTATATTCGTCCTCAATTGGTGCATAGATTGAGCCGGGAACCAGAGTACGCTTGACACGGGCGATGCGAGATTGCACACCCCCGGTAACGACGGTAGTGACGTGCACACTTGATATCCTCGTATCAATAAATCTGTTACAGGGCGGAGGGGGAGGGGGGTTATTGAAGTAACATACCCGAACGGAGCTAGTTCCACACGCAAGGCATCGCTAAACGAGTGCACGGCAGCCTTCGAGGCGTTGTATACGGACCCGAAAACGTAGGGAACAACCTGGACCAGTATCAGCACAAGGTAGCTTCCCTTTAAGCTTATCTCCGAGCACACTCACCCCAGCAACAGAACCAATCTGTACAATAGTTCCCTTAGCCTTCATAAGAAGTGGTAGGAAGGTCTGGCAAATGTGTACAACCGCGACAAAGTTTGTTTCGAACGTGTCACGGATTTCGGAGAGCTCTGCCTCCATAGCTGGCACAGTATAATCTATCATGCATAAGAGAGGTTCTTAATGAAGTCATAAAAATTATCATACGTACTCCGGCCACTGGCGACTATATCAGCTCATGATGTGTTAGAATAGAAAGGTGACAACTTACGCGTTATTGACGAGATAATCCAGTCCTTTCTCCCCAAGCTTCCCTTTTACTTCTTCAAAGCATCGTCGAACGCTTTCCTCATCGTCAACAGTAAGACTCAGAGTCTCAACCCCAATAGACGATAGATCTTCGATTGTCTTTGAATCACGGGCAGTAGCGAACACACGCAGGCCATTACGATGGAACTCACGGGCCATAGAGTTCCCAATACCGCCAGGAGAGCATCTGTATGATTAGGCGGCATAAGTAATATGTCAACGGAGATAATATTCATAAGGGGATGACGATCATGTGCAACACCTACCCTGTAATCAGCACAGACTTCCGTCCGTCTTCGGTTCCTCTCATTGTGCTTTAAAGCGGGGCAGATGGAGAATGACTGTCGAAGGGTGCGGGATCTGATGTATCTTAATGATCTGTCACAAATATAGGCTAAAGTTGGAAGTCCTTCTCCGAGGCTTCCTGCTATCTATGTACCTTCCCTGCCGATCACACTAGTTCAGATGCAGAACCTCGGTAAGATTACCACATGTAAAAAGGAACATATACCTTACTCCCGACACATGCTGCCAGCTGCTCAACCTCCCGGCGGCATTTCGCTTTGATTAGCATTCTGTATCTTTGACCTTCACATTTATATTGAAACCCTACGGAGAAGATGCTGTAGCTTTCCTTCTATGCATGAAATATAGATTTCAAAACTGATTACCCGAACTTGACACGACACTTACTGCATACCCAGATAGCCACAGTTTCTCATAACTCTTTTGGAATTTTTAACAGCACTGGGGTATCATTTTGGTCATTTGTATTCTAGAATGGTTGTATCCCAGAAGTGTTGCTGTTGTAGATGTTGACCCGGAAATACAATATTCCGGCAGGCTTCTGAGTAGGGAATAATGTACTCGCGAAGGTATACTATGCACTCTACTCAGGAAGAATTCTTATGAGACTCTAGATTAATGTGACAATACGAGATCTGGATCTGAGAGCCAGCCTCGCGCATGTATAATAACCACGTAGTAAGTGGCATATGCAAGATGAGGTGTACCTGCAGGCTTGAGTTTATAACTATCCATCGTATCCCATGCTAGGGATACAGATAGCTAGCTCTCTGACATCCATCTCAAGACGGGTCATAAATGGGTCGTCTTTACTTTATGTGTCTCAGAATCTCTCAGCTTAGCTATCGTGCTGATTATGGGGTAGGGTGTGCTTCCTTGGGCAGTCTCGACGGAAAGGGTTAAAAGAATCTAGCTGTGCTTTCGCCGATTTGTTCAGGGTTGGCTAACGGGGAAATAATTGAATAGTATGACGGACAATATATAATCGACTGAGAAAATTTGACCTAGTTACTGCGCAGTCACTAACTGATCATAGCCTTTATTGGAGAAGTCTTGAGGAGTCAGTACCTTGCAACGCAACGCAACGAATCACAATACTTTCTTTTTTATTTGCCGCAGGATTGATGAATACGAGAATAGTAATTTGTCAGTACCATGCAGGCAATAATTGGGTGACGAAGACTATATGTTCTGATCTAGTGGTACATAGTCGGTACCAAGCTTTCGGGCTACTAACAGTACTAGATACTAGATCCGTATAGATAGTCGACGTATGCTTCCCGCTTCCCGCTTCCCCGCTACGAAAATGGAGGCGTGCCGATATCCGAGAGGCAACAGATTGATTCATTGCCTGCCCAATGTGTCGCCTTCGGACTTACGGCAGTGATACTGTCCTCCACAGTTTGGAGACCAAGAACCAGAAGGCTGCTCTAGACAATCACTTGCTTGCATCTGCCCCGAATCAGCTGTGTCGAAGCGTCTTTGACTATTGACGGCCCTTTTCGCTCACCCGCTTGGCCCCGAACCACCCTCCTCAAACAAAGTCCACCGGGAAGATCCCATTTGTGTGATTGGTGCCAACACCCGGCGAAGTGGACGGCGGCCTCCTGTTAGCAACTTAGCAGAGGAAAAGCAGTGCCGCGATGATGACATGCGAGGAGCTATAACTACTAACTAGTTGCCCCGTCGAATCTTGATCGCTGCCGCACTGGAGTCGCTTGTTTCTGAATTTTATTTTTATTTTTATTTTCTTCGCTTTATTAACTCTCACTGTGGTGGCTAGTTTCCCCTTGCTGTACTTAAACTACTTACTATATACGTCCTCCAGCCCTATGCGTTTCAGTTCCAACTGTGTGTGAAACCAGTCTTACGCGTGGGTTTTCCTGGCTTTGTCGATCTGGGGCCGATCTTTCCTCTACGTCATTTTGTATCTCCTTTCCCTTTCAGCTTTGTATCCCTGATTTCAAGCGATTACTTCTCTTTAAGACGAAAAGCAAATTTGTGTGGTCGTCATCACCCTTTCCCCCCCTAGCAGGCCGACTCCTTGTGTATGTGTTTCAGACCAAGTTGTGAGGTATATAGTTGGAGACCGATATTCCCGACCTGAGGAAACCTTGCCCAGCAAGGGAAGTTGCATTTCGAGGAACCTGTTCCAGAAGAGATCAGCAGGGGATCTGATCTGAGACTTTGTCCAAGAAATTACAAGCATGACTGCGTCGTTACCCACAGAGAACCCGCCATGACTCCGGATCGCTTGTTTCCCAGACACCTAAGAAGCCCAGGGGATGATGGCTACCGAACCCCAACCATTGAAGATACCCAAAATGACCTTGCAGGAAATACTGGCGGCGATTCTTACTTTCACCCCAGAGGATCTATAATAAGCCAGGCCCACACCTCGGCATTAGACGCCATTCACAGCTCTTCATATCGCAAGTCTGAAGGAGATGGAGACGAGGGTGTGGATGGAATGGCTTACCCCCAGAGTGAAGCTGAAACCAGACCAACTGGTCTTGGATGGAAGAAGCGTATTCGTCACATTACCTGGGCATTTTTCACCCTAACTATGGCGACTGGGGGAATCGCAAATGTTTTGTACTTTGGTGAGTGTGTCCCTTGTCTTAGGTAGGTATAGGGTAAATGTACTGATCGCCAGCATGGAACAGTACCCTATAGATTTCGCGGCTTGGAAACCATTGGAATCATCTTCTTCCTAGCCAACTTGTTTCTCTACATCTTAATCTGGTGCCTTTTGATAACACGTTTCTATCTATACCCTTACACTTTCAAGGCATCCTTTCTGCATCCGACAGAGTCATTATTTGTTCCGGCTTCGCTGGTCTCTTTTGGGACGATTTTGATTAATATCTCACAATATGGACCCAACCACACAGGGCCCTGGCTTACATATGCGGTCGGAATCTTGTTTTGGATTGATGCAGCCCTGGCAGTCATCTCTTCTGCCGCTATTTACCTCATTCTGTGAGTACAAAGAGGCCCTAATATTAGAAGTGTGAGCCTAGAAACCAAGCAGGACAACTAATGAGCTGTAGGTGGTCGACCCAGACATTTACAATTGCACAAATGACACCTATTTGGATCTTCCCTGCGTACCCAATGCTTATTATAGGCCCTCATGCTGGGATCCTGAGCTCCAAACTTGAGCCTGCTCGCTCTTTGCGAATCATAATTGGTGGTACCACTATCCAAGGCGTTGGCTTCTTGGTATCTCTGATGGTGTACTCGGCTTTTATCTACCGGCTGATGTCGCAAAAGCTCCCCCGAGAAAATGTCCGACCAGGTATGTTCGTATCGGTTGGTCCCAGTGCGTTTACTGTGTCTGGGATTGTCAACATGGCAGCCCATGCCAAAAGAAGCTTCCCGGAGGATTTCATGGGCAATGGTGCATTAGCTGCAGACATTGTGAAAGTTGTTGCTAACTTTTCCTGTTTATGGCTATGGGGGTAAGAATGGCTGGCCCCCTTTACATTGGATGTCACTACGAAACACGTACTGATATGCGCTTCAGGTTAGCAATATTCTTCTTCTTCATTGCCAGCTTCGCACATTGGTCTGCCATTGGACCGGGCCGGATGGTCTTTTCGATGGCATGGTTTTCATTCGTCTTCCCGAACACGGCACTGATAACGGCAACCTTTGCAATTGGAAAGGCCTTTTCTTGCAAGGCAATATCCATCATCGGCTGCGCTATGGTGTTTCCGCTGATCTTGATGTATATCTTCGTCTGTTATATGATGGTGCGTGCCATCGTGCATCACCAAATACTTTGGCCGCAGAAAGGAGAAGATAAAGATGAAGGAGGCTTTGAGGTCAACCGAATAAAGCCTGAGTCGCCAGGTGAGAATACACCTGTATAGAGGGGTGCCAACGTCTCGCTCTTTCAGGCAAATAGAAGTTGTTATTGAGATGGGATGAAACCTTCGATGGTTTTCTTGTTTGGGTCATTTTAGCGCAGCATATATACCCATAAGATGCATATAATCGGGTACCGAATGACGATAAAAGTTCTCTTGGTCAAAAATTCCTATGTGTAGTAAGTGAGGGGGGAGACTCCCACTTAGTGGAGGGGTCCGAATACCCCGCCACAGAACTAGATAGGGAATTACACTACTCCTAAGGTTATGAACTAACCTAAGTTAGGTGTATATTTCGAAATTGCAGTATGAGTTTCCCGTAATAAGCATAGGATCTACGTAACTAGTAAAGAAGCTTGGTACAGAAGAACGCAAGAGTACGCATATCAGGAACATCCTGGTTTGGAGGCCGCCTAGTGACGGAGACCTCCGTCCTCCGCCTCTCCAACTGATTTCCATTACTGATGGCAGAAACAGACCATACTAAATTAGGAATCAGACCCCCTACTAGCGCATAAAGATACACCCTGATAGGCCACCATACAGTCCCCGCATCCCGAATATGGTAAAGTCCCCCATGGGCCCATGATTTGATCTGTCTCTGTCGTGTGGCAGCCCGGCGGGCAAAAGTACTCGGCAGAGAACCTTATCCCGTTATCCAGCTTGTGACGCAGGTGTTCCTTTAATCCTAATTTTAAAAATTTGAGTAAAAAAAACGAGGGGTAAAAAAAACGAAAAGGAAAAAAAATTTCTGGGTTCCAATTTACCCCTCATATGTGATCTTGCCATCTCCGTACTCACTAGTATCCTCACCTATCCATCTCACTTGTACACGCTCCTGACTTCCGGTCAAGCCTTTTGATCATCTCCAACTCTACTTATCATATCTCCTCAATCGGTCAATTCCTGCGAACCCCTCGCACCCGCCGTCAAAATGCCGCAGAAGGTTTATGTCACGTACAACCAGGTATGCAGCTTGCTTTCGAAATCTCTACATTTTCCAAGCCCAGCCACATGTAGATGGTCTTGGTTTTCGTGCTCGTGTGAGGCGTATCTGCCATTGCCGGTCTTGCATGCACATTTCTCGGTCATTTGGCCAAATGCCTACGTCGCAGCCTAGCTTGGCCGTCACACATTTGTCCGTTCAGTTGCAACAATCCGCTAACATCCGAATGTCCTTGGCAGGTTCACAAACTATGCCAGGCCTCCGCTGACAAGATCCTGGACACTTTCCAGCCCAATCTTATGATTGCTATCGGCGGTGGTGGCTACATCCCTGCCCGCATTCTCCGGTTCGTCGGAATAAAACACAACCTCATTTAGGAACCTTATTCTGACACTTATATTTCACGCAGTTCTTTCTTGAAGCGCACTGGCGAGCCTAACATCCCCATTCAGGCCATCGGTCTGTCGCTTTACGAGGACCTGGGTCGTGGTGATGCTGAGGAAGTTCCCGGAACCAAGGTCACCCGTACACAATGGCTGGACCTGAGCTCCTTGGAAATGGCCAACCTCATTGGCAAGAACATCCTCATTGTTGACGAAGTTGACGATACCCGTACCACCCTCGAATATGCCGTCAGCGAGCTCCAGAAGGACGTTGAGATTGCGCAAAAGCAGCTCGGCCGTGAAGGCGAGAAGACAAACTTCTTCGTCTACGTTGTTCACGTACGTTTATTATCACGATTTCGTGACTTTCGGCGAATCTATATCCTTCATACGACTAACAATTTATTCAGAACAAGGACAAGCCGAAGAAGGGTGTCTTGCCCGAGGATATGATGACTTCTGGCCGTTACCACGCCTCCGTCACCACCGCTGATGTCTGGATCTGCTATCCTTGGGAAGCTAAGTACGTCATTGGACAAAACGCCGGACTATAAATATATATATGCTAACATATCCATCGCACAGGGACATTGACGAGCACGACAGACTGGCCCAGGAGAACCCTCTCGTCTGAGCTTCTTCTACTCAGCGCGATATTGCTCTCGCTTAGCCACTTCTTTTTTACCTCGTCTCTTCATGCCTAGAAATCCTGGCTAAGCCATCCACGCATAGATACCGGCTCTCGTTGGTTGCATATATGCTGCGTTCCCCCATTAGATATTGGAAGAAGAGTTTTGCATGTTTCAGGTTTGCTACGGAAAGGTGTTTTGATGGGTTTATTTGATAGAACAAAAGCAATTTTGGTACCATGAATGATGAAGATCTTAGCTTATATCTTGCTCAAGAACAGCGCCTGCGTACCTTTCAAATCGCATAGACTGGTGTTTGCCTCTTAATAACAGTTACGATTCAGGTTCGCTCACACAGAATTCGAACCAAATCGTTTTCTCCATGTTTTCTCCATGGCGTTCAATATAGAATATAGATGGCAATGTGTCATAATGCAAGAGTCCCCAGATAGGGGAGTAACACCACAAATCAACAGTAGTTCCAGAGTAATACACATGCCATGCATAGACGTACAAAAACACAAGATCGAATTCGACCGCTGAAACCCAATTACCCAGACTAATATAACAGCTTACTTCAGTGTAATGGTGTGAAACACACCTCCACATGCAGAACATCAAAGGAACAATGCTCCAAGGGCCCCTTTTGCCCCAGGAAAACCTAACATTGAAAGAAGCTAGTAGTAATAAACCGCCCCCATCCAAGTAAACCAGACCACCATATTGCACAAACCAGCCGAATCAACAAGAAAAATAAAACTGATATGGTATTGGGGAAGTGAGGGATTTGCTGTTTTTAATCGACATCGACATTCGCTCTGCGCAATTCGGCCTTGGCCTGTTCGATCTCCTTTTGTAGCTCTTCATGCGCCTCGGGCACGTCATTGAAAGTGAGGATGGCCAGACCCAGTCGACCGAGAAGATAACAGCCAAAACATATTAACGCGTAGAATGGGAGCTGTAGAAGATAAAGTGTGATGGTTAGCAAGTTGGGAGTATGGAATTGCGGATCGGAGATATTGTAGATGAAGGAGGGGGTGATATGGGTTGTTGGTCGTAGAGGTAGGCGATGGGGGCAACGTACAACAGGGATGACTTCAGTCTGGACGGTTTCGTTGAGAGGAACGAGGCCAAGGTAGAGGACTAGGTAGAGCTGGACATGGTGGAAATTATGCTGGTTAGTGACGTGGTTTGCGACAATTGTACAGCGTGTTTGTTAGACGGAGCTAGTAGCATACCGAGGAGACAAGTAGGAGAACGGAGAGAGTCTGCTGAGCACGCGTCATGATGATGATTGTGTAAAGTCGAGAGAAAAAAAAAGTCTTGGTCAAGATGAACTGAAGTTAAAAGAGGGTAGAAGTGATGTTACAATGTTGCCCGGGTTTAGAATGAGAGACTGCGGGAGAGTTAAACTGGTGTCTGTTCTGTCTGTCTGTACGGGAGCGCCTGGCCAAGTTGCCATATCGGGGCGGGTCTGGACTTGCGGCTCGGGGCTGGTCAGGTCGCCGTACGCCATCCCAATCCGGGTTTAGTTTGTTACTCCTTGGTTATGGACACAAAATTGATTAATCAATTATTATTAACTAGACTGCAGGGTACCTGACAAGGTAAGTAAGGGTCAAGGAGGGGTAGATTTACTTCCCCCTCTTATGACGTTGGGGGGTCAAGTCTCTAGAAAATAGAGACCTGCGTCTGTCCCGTGGTTAGTTGGTATGTTGTGAGTGCTGTGTGCTGTGAGGTATAGAATGTAAAAGCATGGATTATCTTTGCAATGTTAGATTTGGCATGATGAATAAAGAAACAAGTAAAAGGATCCCAGAGATTGCCTAATCTGGATATTTTGTCTCTTCTCGCAAGTAGAGCCTCTGGAGTAGCAGAGAGTCAGTACTAGTACCTACTTACTACTTTCGAGAATACACCACCTGCATTTTATTTGCTCTACCTGCACCTTGGATTCCTCGGGTGCAATAGTTTCTCGCGCTAACTCCGATCAGGTGAAGACCACCATTGTCGCTCGATACTCTATAGAATTCATCCTAGCAATCTTTTACAACCTCATGATTGAGCAGTTCATAACTCTGACATAGCCTCAAAAATTTAGGGGACAGCGCCTTTTTATTGTCTTACAATAACCACCTTGCTTGGGCTTGCCATATCGACCAAAAAGCGGGCTTCAAGAAATGGAACCCCCTAGTGGCAGGACTGACGTCCCAGGGAGCATGCAGAGCAACGACCATCAGTCTGATTTGAACCCAGGGACAGTTGGGAGTGCTCATAGAGTACAATGTCCCCCTCTCAGTCAAGTTCTCTCCGAATTGGCTTCACTGCCACCGGCCTCCACACTTGCGGCAACTGAGCCGTTACCATCTGAAGAACAGAAGAACTTGTTCGAGTCCCTGCAAAAGTGCCTCAAAGCTGCGGAGAATGCAGACGTTTCGGACGCTCTGAAAGAGACTCCAGATATCCTTCAGAAGCTGTGGAAGTGCAGATCACCTTACCTAGTACCAGCTGCAGAGGCTATGGCGAATGGCAGCAGAGCCCGTAAGTCATCAACCACTTCGGTGGTATCATCATCACCATCAACCAAGCACTTTTTGTCTTGTCACCTAGCTAATATGTTTGATAGCCTTATGGCGGGTATCCTATGGCAAGACTGGGGTTTTCGACTTCTTCCTTCAGCTTATAGCGTCGAAGGAGACCATTGATAACAAAGTCATCCTCCATGCGTTACGGCTCGTCGGCAATTCCTGTGCTGACACTAGTGAGTTCCCTGGCCCCTAGGGAAACTTGAAGAAAGCTCAATTCTGAATGTTCCCAGATGAGAATAGAGAGACTGTAGTGGAGCACAATTACACGGCGGCTATTGTACAGCACTCAAGCAATCCCGACTTGATTCAAGTGGTAATCCCTGTCCTGTATAACATTTGCATCGACTTCGGTAATTGAAACTCTTGCTCGGATTTCAAGGCTAGCTACGATACTGACGATTTATAGGGCCTGCTCAGACACAGTTGGCTGCCGATAAGATAGTCTATATCCTCTTGAAACTAGTAAAAGATGGTGCATTCAAGGACAAGGATGCCCTGCTTCACTACGTTTTTGAGCTTATCGAGTTGGTTGGAGAACAAGGCATGATTTCGCTTCCCCCTTTTGCATTTATATTCTAACTGTGGGAATGTTCAGAGCAAGGAATCGCCTTGTCTCCCGATGGGACTATCTCACTTCTTGTAGAACTTGCTCTTGACGAAGATGTCGCTTCCACCCCAGCCCGTTTCTCCGGTCTTGTCAGTGGCCTGGCGACATATTTAAACAATACGCGCTTTCAAGAAATCTGCATATCCAGTTACATAGTGCCCGACATTCTGGGGGTGCTCAGCCGGTCACTGACCTTTAAGACTGAGTCATCTGCTGAGGATACCCAGGCACTAGCACAGTCACGGTTGAAGATCAACCAAATCCTCGCGGAGATCTCTGGATCCACCTCATTCGCGCAGTACTATCCGCTGGATTCCCCTCTGGCCCAGTCTCTCAAGACGTGGCTAAAGTCGACGGATGACCAGCTGCAGATATGCTCCTGTGTTATCCTGGGCAACTTGGCTCGCTCAGACGCGACCTGCGAAAGGATGGTTCAAGATCTGAAAATACATGAAGAACTAATATCTATCCTTAAGAGTGATGTTAGAGGCGCGGTCTTACACTCTGCGCTTGGATTCTTGAAGAACCTTGCGATCGCTGGTAATAACAGGCTGGTACTTGGAGAGGCTGGCATAATCACAGCGGTTTCACGTCTATGGCAATACGAGTCCGTCCCCCAGGTTCAATTTGCCGCCACAAGCATCGCACGGCAGGTGATAGTGGCAGCGGTTGATAATATTTCTCGTCTCCTAGAGGGACTCCCCAGGGACGGCACTGATTCTAACGACGAACGGACGTACTTGTCTTTGCTACTTGCTCTCTTCCAGAAGACAGATTCTACTCCCATCAAAACAGAGATTGGACGCACTGTAGCCTCCATATGCCGTACTTTGGTGCCACAGTCTCGGGAAGGGGATCCTACTGCTGTTGCCCTGCTGGACAGGTTCTTCGACTTACATGAGGATATCGCGCTGCCGGTTGGTGCTATGATTGCCCAATCACAATGGCCTGTCGTCCGGAGTGAAGGCTGGTTCGCCATGGCCCTTATGGCATCCAATAAAGCGGGCGCCATGGCAGTTTCAAGATCCCTGAAAAGAATGGAGATCCTTCCACTGCTTGAGAAGACGCTGAGTGCAGACGCCTCTGAACCCACGGAGGAGATCGAACAAGTACAGACAAAGAAAGATCGCGACAATATTTCTGTCCTGGTGCAGGAGTTGCTGAAGAGCGATGTAAGTCTATTCTCAGAACCAAGATTTTAGCCATGATTGGTATTGACGCCCCCTTGCCAGCCCGACACGCTTGCCGAAACCGATAAATCTACCATGCAGCAGTTAATGCACAGCCATGTGTCCAGACATCTTCAAGACTCCAAGCCAACAGTAAATGGTTAGATCTAAATTGTTTGGGACAGTGGCTTGCCGGTCGGTGTTGTCTGCGAAGATTTTGTAAGCTCTGCATGAGCTTTCCTAGTCAAATGGATAAAACCGGGTTATTAGAAGACTCCATAGAATGGAAGATGATCGCGAAACGGGCGCATGCATGAATGTGTAGAAAGTGTATAACCTACTAAACCATAACTAGTAGATAGCAGTGGGCAAGATCAAGTACTGCTCGATGACGTCGCCCCACGTGCTTGGCCCGCCGGCTGGGCTTCCTGTCCATCCCGAAACTCCAACAAATAACCAAGCAAGCGCATCTCTTCTTCGCTCCCTCCCTCGCCTTTATTATGAACGCTCAGGCCAGCTATTCTGCTTTCGATGACTGATTCACCTGCCCTCGAGCCGGTGTCTTTACGAGAACATGAGGACGGCCGTCCTCGCGAGCCGTTTCTGTTTAAGCCGTGGTAGAAATCCACTACTACTGTCCCGCCTTCTTCCGCAGCCTCGATTGCGTTTCGCGCGCAGGCCATTATGGACGCAGCAGCCTTTGCGAAGACCCCCGAGGGGAGGTCCCTCGATCAGAACTGTTCTCATTGCTGCTATGACGCCTGGAGCATTCCTACAACTGGCCGAGGATGGAGATGACGACAACGGGAAGACCGGCGAGATGCAGATGCTAGAAGTCTCGCGCCAGGAGGTACGAAAGACCGTCGACGACGATGCGCGAGGCTTGAAGCGAATCTGGCAAACACTCTACGTCTTTACATACTGTTACATATATGATCCGATTGCGACGGGCTTCCGGTTTGTCCATCTCGTCATAATCTTCCTACCTGTCATCCTTACGGCTCCGACGATATGCTTTGGAAAGCAGTTGAAGGATCGCGAGGGCATACGCACAGGGACTCTCTGGTGGTATAGGTTTTTGGTCCGATCTATGGAACGCGCAGGCCCAGCGTTCATCAAGGTAAATAATTAGTCGTCGAGCTCTTTAACTCCGTGCTTTACTCATTCGCGGTCTTCATCTAGCTTGGACAATGGGCGGCCTCACGTACCGATATCTTCCCACCGGAACTCTGCGACATCATGTCATCACTGCACTCCAATGCACCTGCACACTCATTGCATCAAACGAAGCGAACAATAAGGAAGGCGTTCAATTGGCTGCCATTCGAAGACATATTCGAGGAATTCCAAGAAGAACCATTGGGCGTGGGCGCTATCGCGCAGGTATACAAGGCGAAGCTGAAGCCCAATCTTGCGGGGACCGATGACGATATCGACCTTCATCCACATGGTCTACGAGACAAGGTACGAAAGAACGTTGGGGCGTTAGTCAAGAGCTCTCCCCAAAGGGTACCGTCGTCCTATGTAGCCGTAAAGGTGCTTCATCCGAGGGTAGAACGCGTGATTCACAGAGATCTGAAAATCATGTCGTTCTTCGCATCCTTAGTCAACGCCATACCTACCATGAATTGGCTATCTTTACCGGATGAAGTTCATCAGTTTGGTGAAATGATGAAATTACAATTGGATCTACGCATTGAAGCCACAAACCTCGTCATGTTTCGTGAGAAGTTCAGGTCACGCACCACAGCCTGGTTCCCATACCCGTATCTGGACTACTCTACCCGCGAGGTGCTCGTGGAGGAGTTTGCACAAGGTATTCCACTATCGACCTTCCTCGAGGTAGGTGGAGGTGTCTACCAAGAAGAGATCGCGAACGAAGGCTTAGATGCCTTCCTCCATATGCTTTTAATCGACA
Source organism: Aspergillus piperis CBS 112811 (assembly GCF_003184755.1). NCBI lineage: Eukaryota > Fungi > Ascomycota > Eurotiomycetes > Eurotiales > Aspergillaceae > Aspergillus > Aspergillus piperis. The sequence goes on along the minus strand of NW_020291617.1, from coordinate 70,532 downwards.
ACTTCGTTCACGCGGATCTGCACCCCGGAAATATCATGGTTCGATTCTACCGGCCGAGTGAATTGGACCTGTCACTGGGAAATAAGTCTCGCGCATCGGAGGCACCATCTGCGGAAGAGGTTGATGTTACAGAATCTGTGCTTGCACGGTTGCGCCCACATATCAATAATCGGCGCGACTGGATGAAAGCGCTTGATGATCTGAATACTGAAGGCTATCGACCCCAGCTCATATTCATCGACACTGGACTGGTGACTCAACTAAATGAACTCAACCGGCGCAATTTCATTGACCTGTTTCGCGCCATTGCCGAGTTCGATGGGTATCGAGCAGGTGAACTCATGGTCGAACGATGTCGTCAACCGGATGCAGTGATCGACCCATATTACTTCGCCCTGGGCATGGAACACCTGGTGCTAAACATCAAGTCACGCACGTTTGCCCTCGGTAGCGTCAAGATTGGAGATGTACTGAGTGATGTCCTATCAATGGTCCGTAAACATCACGTTCGACTCGAGGGGGATTTCGTCAACGTCGTCATCTCATGTCTTCTCCTCGAGGGCATTGGACGTAATTTGGATCCCAACCTTGATCTTTTCAAGAGGTAGGTAGATCCTCTGGCTTTGTCACTTGGAATGGCCCACTGACTGACACGTTTTGTTATTTAGCTCCCTTCCCATTCTACGGAAATTGGGATCTAACACTACCTCTTTCAAATCCGTCCGGTCCGGCGACATGTCCATGCTTCGCGTATGGGTAGGGCTGGAGGCGCGCGGATTGCTCCAAAGCAGTTTCGAAACCGTCGAGCAGTGTGTCAAATACGATCTCTTATCGCCTAACATATGATTGCAGATGCAAGGGCAAGGATTGAACAACATAGCCAGCACCCGCATACTTCTCCAAGAGGTTCAGGGTCAGAACACACAAAATCAGCCCAATGATGGTTGAACGGCGTAATAGGAATTAGGGGTGCGATGTATACCCTCGGTTCTATACGCACAGGGGTCGACCTTGATACCTATCTCGCCGTCAGGCACTGAGCGACAGATACCCATAATAGCACGGGTGGTCGAGCTTTCCACTACTCCCCTCAATTGGCACGATTAGTACCGATCTTCCTTATCAGTCGTGTTTCGAGTGATGTATTCCCGGAATACCTCACGCAAATGACGGATTGAGCTGAAATAGTTGCCGAGGCAGACACATTCTGTACAGTATAATAATCTATAGTAGCCAGACACTTATGCACAGCATTACGATAGAGAGTTACAAACACGAATTGTACCTTCCATATCACCGCCCACGATTTGATGGCAGCATGAATTCATATATATTACAAATCAAGATAATTAATATCAAGACATATTCCACATGAAGGGAAGAGGGTGGAGCTGAGAGGGTGGCACTAAAAGCCCAGAAAAAGCATGCAACCAATAGAGAGAAATAACCCCAGTCGTCTGATTTGACGACGAACTTTCCTGATACTCCAGCATCCACATGACGTTATAATAAAGACATAGCCGAAATGAATAGAGAGGGGCGCGCAAACCAAGTGATCCGAACGAACAAGAACATCAATACTATAGCAGGGCGGTTCCACAGAATGGAAGAAGAACCGAGACCAGACGCCTGCGCCTTCCCAGAGTGTTAAGAGTATCCTGCTGAACGGTATCGACGAATGTTGCGGCCATGCGATGCTAACGATAATCAACCGATTGATAGATCATTCAACCAGTCGGTTAGTTTTCCCGAACGGAGGCGCCACTGGCACGCCACCAGACATCCCCTCCCCATCTCATTAGTCGCTCAACAGCGGCAGTTGGGGTGTCCAGAGCCGGTCGGATATCCAAGTAGAAAACAGGCTCTCCGGTGGGTTCGGGAGGACCGGAATAGTAGTCAATAACATAACGGACTTCCTTAGGACCGGATGGCGTCTGCCGCATCACAAACCAATCGTGGCGATCGAAGGGTGGGTTTGACCTACAGTAACGGGCAAATGTTAGTCGAAAATAGAAGAAACAGGAGCTAATGGGAGTACTGACTCGAATTTGGCAGGATACACCCAGCCCAAAGCCTGAAGGATCCGTGCCTTGGGCGTTAGGTCGTGCGGGCGACCCTGGAATCGGATGAGTCGCGGTGGAGGAACATCCTGCTTGGGAGCCCTGGACATCTGCTCCTTAAACTCGTCCATCGCAATGTTCTCCTCTCCGCGACGACATTTCTCCCAGCCATCTGCCAAGCCCTTGGAGAATATGCGCTCCCACCGAACAATCTCGTCCCAAGCGCCCTCATTCAAGAAGTTGTGAACAGCAACCATGGCCTCGACGGCGTCCTGCGGGGTATCGGTGTAACCTTTGCGCAGCATGGCATTGTACATCTGCTGGGGGGAAGGATATTCCCAGTTCTCATTCATATCGGATCTGGGGATAGACGAAACTTCTCGCTCCACGGGGAGATCCACAGTCTGGTTGGGCGCCCTTTCCTGGGAGATCGAGGCGAACATGTAGTTGAGAGGGTTCAGCTTTGACAGCGTAGATCGCGAATCGGAGCTGGGAGCTGGGTTCGAGGGAGGCTGCGACTCAGGGGACTTGGACTTCGGAGGCACATAGAACGGGGAATCTGTAGACCGGACCGGACAGGCACTGGGAGGTTCGGAGGCGGATGACGGGGCTGGCATTGCCGGTGTGGTGTTAGATGCGTGCATAGGACATCCTGGCTATAAGCATCCGTCAGATTTCTTGCATCTGCGCCTAAGTAGCGTTTTTACTTACGGGAGGAGAGGCGTCTGAAGATGGCACAGGGTGCGGAGCCGCGGGCGCGGGCTTTGCTTGAGAGTCTGCCCAGAACCAACCCATTATTGATGCGCGATGAAAGAAAAAGAAAGTTTAGGCGAGAGGAAGAAGGTGTTGAAGACAGGCTGCCGGACGAAATATGCTAGGGAGGGAGTGGGGGGCCGTCAGAAGATAACTCCAGCAAAGGGCGAGGACGAATGCGATGATGTATAGCGACGGTATCGACAGTAATTTCGGCGATACGAAATGATTTTATTTGCAAGCCGGAAAATTCCCGCCCGCCGCCCACGTGATTCCGGTTATCTCCGCCATTGTCTGCAGCCAATCAGGCGTGAGCTGATTGACATCCCTCTGCAGGCCTGAGGCACTGCTGCGGTCAGAGCAGAAACAAGTACTTGGTACTGTGGAGGCCACCACGCCTGGCAGAGTGATCCTTTCTAACTATTACGCAGGCTTGCTTATGTACAAGTATTCGCTCCATCTGGATCCAAACCATCCTCACCATTATGCTTGGGCGACCTCTTAGATAACAACAGTCGCATGTTCCAAGACGCAAAAGGCTGGGATAGAACAGACTCAACGACGAACGGTTAAGAAGTGATAAATGATCTGATGAATGTCTCGAACGCCACATGAAATCCCCCGACGCCCTCCAGTAGCTGAAAAATCAGATAAGCCCATAAATATCTGCACAAACTCTCCCGGACCACTATACTGAAACAAGAAAACTGAGACCCGGGGTCCCTGAAAGAAATAGGTCGATCAGAAACAGCACTGGCTGGGAAGGGCCAAAAGAGGGAAGAAGAAAAAAAGAAAAAAAAGACAGAATAAGAAAGGAAAGGGAAATCGTTCGGGGGTGTCTGCATGTCCGATCAAACGCTTGATTGGGTAATCTGAAATATACAAAAGGAGCGGAAAGCCGAGCCAGCTCGACCTTGTCAGCCATTAGCCTTGGACATCCTTCACCAGCCTGGTCAGAAGTGCATATCCGAATAGAATTGCAAACCCAAGCCAGATCTTGTTGCGGCGGACCCAGCTTTGGCCTGCTTCTCGGGCGACATGGCCGCCTTCCATCACCGCGCCGAGTCCCGGAGCGCTACCATTCGGTCGTCGGCGAAGCGCACTTGTCTCTGGAGAGCATCTAGTCGCACTAGGATCAGGCATGAGCTGACCAGTGTTGGTGTCAATGCGACTATCCTTCATCCACCTCCAATTTTCTTGGTCAAGCTCGGGCCACTCCGAGCGAAACTTTAGACCGCCGTCTCCAGCTTTCACATTGTTGATACCCTTGGCAGTAGGGGTCACGCCTGGGGTCGCGCTGACATGGGAACCACCACCAGTAGAGTTCCACCACCTAGACCGCGCCGCCAGCACTCGTCGCTCTGCCTCCGATGCGCTCACGCTTCCGGTGGTCATCTCCTCGCTCGTCATAAAGGAGAGCAAGCCGATGAGAATGGTAGAAACCTCCCAAGCGGGATTGAATGACTTTGGATGGAAGTCACTGATGCTGAGGCATAGCCGAGTTGATGGTTGAAAGCGACCGCTAGGAGTGTGCATGCGAATAGCTGGAGGAGCAAATGGGTACTCGGGAGGGAACATTAGGGTACCCCAATACTGGCCATTTTCATACGGTGTGCCCGGGGGTCCCGTGAGAATATAGTGCCATCTAGATGAAAGGTCAACTTTATTCGCAACAGACGACGCAGGTAGCGATAGTGCTACAAATGACGTACTCGAGTATATTGGACTCCGACGGATGTGCCACAATGTAAGGCGGGGGGTTCTTTTGAATGTTCTGGTATTCGCGAGTAAGCTGTTCATCTGTTAGTTATATAATGCAATGGAATGGTTCCTTTTTGATAGGGCGCAACGCACGCGCTTGAAAGCCGCTTTTGTCGCCATCCTTTTTATAGTTCGTTCTGGCCTGTTTGCAATAAGATCGGAGAGGGGGGCGAAGTACGGAAGGACAAAAGAACGAAAGTAGCGAAGGTCAGGGGCGACAAGGGTAGAATTAATAACAAAGACTGAGCTGTTGGGAACTGGCCCGAAGTCAAAAGGGGCGGACAGGAGCAGATCGCAAGGCAAACGCTATCTGACACCAAGGCGATGGCGGAATGGGGGAGAGAGGGGAGAGATGGAAGATCTGGGTCTATAGTTGGTTTTAGTTGCGTTGCGGCCTGGCTTGTAAGGAACCCCCCGGAGGCACCTCGGGGAACGGTCACGTGCGAGGGCGGATGGCTTCATCTTCGCCGCTCCGGAAGGGAAAGCAGGAAAGGAAAAGCAGGTCTCATCTGGCCATTGCCGCCGCAGCAATGTCCTCCCCACTTTCTGCTGATGACGAAGATGTTTGTGATGCGTCCCCATTAGTTTCACACTGAGGAATTCCCCCGGGCACTATGCACTGACCACAAACGGCGTTCTCTGTCTTCTAGATCTTCGCGCGCCTGCAACAGCGTGCCGATCCGAAAGTGCTGAATGAGCAGCAGCAGGCAGTTGATGAGCGTGTTCGTGCCATTTATCAGAAGGCGCAGACTCGCCTTGGTGAATTGGTAAGCTACTGTTCCCTCATGGTTAGCTGTGGGCCATGAATATGATCATTACTACTACTATACATCGTGCGTCATGATAGCTGACCTATGAGCTTGCATAATATCAGCTCGACCAAAATTCCACCTTGCCATGCACTATCTCTTCGGTAGAGGTTCACGGCGCTCGCAACACCCGCCGAGGCTTCCTGGAGCGAATCTTCGATCCCCTTCTGAGCAGTAATCAAGACAGACCCTATACGCTCTCCGAGGCCTTGCGGGAAGTTTCGGCACGTGCGGACAAGCTCAACAGATTCGGTTCGTCCCTTCCCTGACGATAGCTAGCTTGAGGCTCGACTCTAATTTCATGATTAGACATCTTCCAACAACCCGTTTCGGTATACTTGGACCAGTCCGAAGTAGACGGGTCGGGTATCCCGAGCATTAAAGTTCATCTCTCCGGCAAAGAAAGGTCCCGCGTGCTGTTGAAGACAGGTACTGATCTTGGAAATGCCGAAGGTTCGGCTTATGGCAACCTCCTGTGGCGTAATGTGTTCGGAGGTGCAGAGAACCTGAACCTAAATGCGTCTCTGGGCACCCGAACAAGGTCTGCCTATCAAGCCACCTTTGACACCCCAGTCCTGAGTAACCCAGATCTCCGTCTGGAGCTTGGTGGTATTGCCAGTTCCACGCAGAAATCCTGGGCGAGCCACGAGGAGGTGCTTAGAGGAGGATGGTCCAAATTCCGCTGGGCAAGTCCTTCCGGTCAACAACATGAATTTGGCTACAACGGTTTTTGGAGACAGATGACTGGACTTGCCGAGAACGCATCCCCTACTGTTCGAGATGACGCAGGCGATAGTGTCAAGAGCAGCGTGTTCCACAGCTGGACCAAGGACCGAAGAGATAGCCCGCTTCTTCCCTCTCGTGGTTACTACGCGAAGTTGTTCAACGAAGTGGCTGGCTGGGGCCCTCTCAAGGGCGATGTCTCCTTCTGGAAGTCGGAGATTGAAACGCAAGCTGCAGTTCCCATTCCGATTCCTGGCATCAAAGGGGACAGTGGTATCAGCTTGACTACTGGCTTCCGCGCCGGCCTTCTTTACCCTCTTGGCCTCGATAGTGACTCCAAACCCCAACTCTCTCGCACGAACGACCGGTTCCTACTTGGAGGCCCTACGGATGTCCGTGGATTCCGTCTCTGCGGTCTTGGTCCCCATGATGGAGCAGATGCTGTCGGTGGTGATGTCTATGCTGCAGGAAGCGCCAATCTTCTGTTCCCGCTCCCCAGGGTAGGCGCGGAGAAGCCTCTCCGCTTGCAAGCTTTTGTCAACGGCGGACGGCTGTTGTCCCTCCGCACGGCTGACAAGAACGCACCTACTTCGGGAGCGGAGGTCCAGAATGCCATGGCTTCCACAGTTTCCGAGCTAACCAACGGTCTGCCTAGCATCGCGGCGGGTGTCGGACTTGTCTACGCCCATCCAGTGGCCAGGTTCGAGCTCAACTTCTCCCTACCCCTGGTACTTCGCAAGGGTGAGGAAGGCCGGAAGGGGCTGCAGTTTGGAATCGGCATTAATTTCCTGTAGAAAATATTTGACACTGTAACAAACTAGATAGAGGAGGGGGAAGGGAGACTGTGGAGAGTTGCTCATATTTTTATTATTTCCTAAGGGAGTTTCCCATTCCTGTTAGAAGCATGAATCAATTAAGCGTTGATGTTCTACGATTATTGGCTTGTTAAGTATACAATTTATATTTATATCTGTAGCGATATGAAGGAAGCGATGTGGCTGGTGGCCTTGAGGACTCAGGCAACTTATCTCACCGCCCGCCAGCTGTTCTCTCTCTACTTGCAACTCCTCGTCTCCATCTCCATCCTCAACTTCCCAAATCACTGTCTCCCCCTCTGCTTACTCTTCTAGTCGATAGTGTGACATTCCGACACGTACACTACGTTCTACAGTTTCTACTCATCTCTTCAATCCGACATCGACCCCAAAGCCTGGCCGCAATGGCCCAGTATTACCCCCAGCAGCAGCCTTACGGCGTACAATCATCGGCGCAAAACCTCCAATTCTACCCTTCATCCTATACCTCCGTCTCGGGCCATACGACCCCGTCACAGGCATCCTACGGCGGTTTCGGTGGTGCGCCTAACCCAGCATCTCAGGCATACCCCGTCGGAGGGGTTGGTGGCGGATATGGCGGCTTCGGGTCCCCTTCTGCGGGAGTCAGTGGACGGATGGGTGAGCAAGGAGGACTGAGGACTGGATGGCTCGCTGCATTTGGCACGGAGGGCTACGATGGGGAGCCACCACTTCTAGAAGAGTTGGGCGTCAATTTCGAGCATATCCGCACGAAGGTGTGTACATATTGCAAGCCCCCCACCCCCGGTCTGATCAACCAGCTATATACAGCAGGAGCTCTAGTGAAACCCAAGCTTACCATTGCTCCTACCTTATAGACCCTAACTGTGCTTAATCCTTTTGCGCGTATCGACCAACACCTCATGGATGACAGCGACCTCTACGGAGCCCTTCTCTACATCGTTCTATATGGAACATTCCTGCTCCTCTCCGGCAAGGTCTTCTACGGCTACATTTACGGCGTCGCAGTCTTTGGGACCGTAGCTTTACATCTCATTCTCAGTCTGATGTCTCCCGCCCTCGATACGGCCCCCATCCCCAACGCCGCAGATCCCGCCAATTACTCTCCCCATCACAAACCCACGATGTCGGACTCCTCCGCTGCCGGCCACTTCTCCGCTACTTTGACCTTCCCTCGATCCGCTAGCGTGCTGGGATACTGTTTCCTCCCGCTAGTGCTGACCAGCTTAGTGGGGATCCTGATCCCCATGGACACTCTGTTCGGATACTTGTTGACTACCGCCGCCGTGGGGTGGTGCACGTACAGCTCCTCCGGAATGTTCTGTGCTGTGGCGCGCATGCGTGGAATGAGGGGCCTAGTCGCGTACCCACTGGCATTGTTTTATGTGGTCTTTGGGATCATGGGTATCTTTTCGTCTCGGGGAAGTGGGACTCTGGCTGCTAAGACGGGCGCGGCGTGATACATATTATACATGCAAGCATGCACAGACGATATCTGATTGAAATCATGACAACGAATCATTAAGCTCTCCCTTTCTTCTATACATATCATTTAAGGAGACACGGATTGTTCCTTGAACTGCGTAGATTTATAAATTCTGAATATAGATGTCCACGTAAAGAGTTCAAATATAATATCAAGTCTAAGGGATATCTTCCAGCCATAAGTGCGTAGCAGGCCTCTTGAATAGTATCGTTGCCTAAGTGGCTGATAATATTCTGCATGGTATTGACAATATTAACAAATTTCTATTTACCGCTGAAGCGAATCCGTGCCTTCCCCCTGCGCAGGCGCCCAATTTTCTAACCACTCTCGCGCCTTGTCTAGGTTCCCCGCCGTGGTTTCAACGGCGGAAACGCACCACGGCAATGCATAGGTCTTGCCGTCAGCTACTGCGCCCTCAGCTGAGAGCATTTCTGCAGCAATGCGACGTTGCTGGCCTGCCTGATCCGTGCAAAAGTAGAAAGGAGCGGTGTTCGGCGCATCTCCTTGAAGATTGACGGCGTCAAGCAAAGGCCGCACTGCGGCTAGAATAGCAGCCGCGCCCATCGGAGCAGACACACCAGGTGTGGAAGACGGTCTAGCTTGCTTGCCCGTCTTGCAGTATTCGTTCTGACACCATGATTTGCCGCAGCCGCTCATCATCTGAGAGAGGTAGCGGCGCTCGATGCGCCGCCGGAGCGCTTTGCCTTCGGGATCGTAGGTGTCTACGTACAGTGGACCAAAGCAGATGCTGCATAGACCGAGCTTGACTGCAGTCTGCGTACCGCGTCCGTCAAGAGTCCGTCCGCAATTTTTGTTTAAGCATAGGCGAGGAGTGGGTCGAGACAGGCGTTCTAGATCATGATGGCGAAGGTGCATCTTCATGTCGCGAAGACGGATGATTTTGTCACAAAGGTGGCATTCGGTTGTCCGGCCACCGTCCACCAATTCATGTGGTGTGAGGCCGGAGACTAAAACGTCCGGATCATCCATCTCAGGGTCTGATTCACTCTTTTGAGGGACCACAAGATGACAAAATTGGCACAAAATGGGCTTGGCCGGACAGACAGTTGTGCGGTGTTGAGCGAGACGTGGGAGGTCCTCCGCCTCAAATCCACAGCTACTACAGGAGCGCTTGCTGTGAAAAAAGAGATTGTGTCGATTCTTTTCCGCGTCGCCGGTGCCATAAGCCGAGTCATGAGGACAATGCCAATGATTTTGCCATTCCGAAGACCGCTTCTGGAACACGTTCTGGCACTGGGGGCAGAGGATGTTGTTTCGAAGGCAAAAGTTCTCATGTAGCATCAATGTCCGTTCAGGTACCCATTGACGACAGTTCTTACACTGGACATCACCCGGTTCATGGCTTTCTGGCTCGATGCCTGCAGCATTCTCAGCTTGTGCGGGTGACGAGCCCACATGAACCTGTAGGCTATACGGCAGCGCCGAAACTCCAGTTTCTGAACTGGCGGTGGAAGTGGGTGCATGTACCGATATGTACAGCATCTCAGCGCCTTCCATATCCACATTCGTCGGTTGGATCCTAATCCGTTTAGTCGGCCGATTAGATAGGTCACTGAAAACATGCTCATCTTCCCGCGGTCGGTTCCTCTGGTGAGCAGAAAGGGGACTGGCAAAGAGGCAGAGACCTGCCTCATCGGCACCCTCGACAGATACTTCCAGTGCATTCGTAGGATCCCATTTGTGGACCTCGTAGTCGACATAGTCCCCAAGCGCAACCTGGCCAGTTACTACTTGACCAAGTCGCAACTCGCCCCCAACAGATGTGCCTGCCCTATTCCCAGAGACAAGAGCAGATTTCTCCAATCGTTTCTCCAACGTTTCTCTGGCTTGATCCTCCGTCAAGGCGACAATATCCACTTCCAAGTCTGTATCCACAACGCAGATGCCATTGCCATGAGGCTCAACTTTGTCAACCAAGAACTGGAATGACTGATCGCGCCCCCCTGCAACAGTGAGGACCTCCCCAGAGGTTAATGTGGTGTAATTATCCCGCAGCTGTTGTTCAAGCAAAGCCTTCCAATTCCCCGGGTCGTATCCAGCTTCTAGAGGGCGCAGACGGACATAAGTACCTTTTGGTAACTGCTGCGCATGGACCGTGACCGTGGTCGGGGCGGCTGGCGCATCGTCTGTCACTTCACCATCAGTACCATCATCATCGTGTGGTGACGGTCGTCCAGTGGCATCAATGCCAAGTGCCCCGCGCAAAAAGGTACTGAGACCAATCTCGTTCTCCGGCGCGGAGAACTCACGAACGCCAGCATATACCACCCGTTCGTTCTGAGGGTTCACGATGCGGAACGTAAGCGGATGGGGCAATTGCTGCTGGCGATCCACCGCCCGTTCGCGCGCCTGGGACTCGGCGGCGAAGGTGTGCGGATTGAAAGGATCGAAAGTGCTGGTGTATGGGCGTGCTGGACCTGAGGAAGTTACCTCTTGAAGCGGGGCAGCCGCGAGAAGCTGCTCGAGCGCGGATGGCGGCAGTATGATCTTATCGCCGGAAAGCTTGGGAATTTGCTGGGCTGGAGCAACGGTCAATTGCGACGACCAGCGCAAGGAACCTTGGTTCCCCGTCATGATATCCGAAGCGGGAGGGAAAGAGGTATGTGAGGAAGCAAAGGGAAGGAGAGTGTGGAGGGGAGAGTGGAGACGAGGGCAGTAGCGGAGACCATCATGGGTCAAGAATCAGAGATTAAGAATGATGGTGGGCGGGGGGGGGAGGCGATGAATGATGAAAAGAATGCATGCATACATCAGCCATTGCGGCTCATCTCAGGTTGCGAAACACCGCGTGCCTTCTGGAACTCCAAGCGCCGATTTGTCATCTAACTTCAGGCTGTTTACTGTCCACTTTCCCTACTACTACTCCATCTTACTACTACTTTTTGACAGTTAACGATCATTATTTTACCTCCTCTTGCATCCTTAGGCCTACAACCCTTTCAAGCTAGATACACTCAAATTATGGCTAAATCATACGCGCTGCAGTGGTATTCTGAGTGGCGAGAAAAGCACGCCGGCTAATATAGTACTACCAAAAGAAAGAAAAAAAATATGAAGAAAAAATGAAAGAGACGAGATCGTGAACCCTAACGGATAAAAAGCCTCAATATAGCAAGATGAGATCAGGCTGAGAGAGGTTGAGAATACTTGAATGTTTGAAGGATCTCAGAATTGCGTGTCTGCTCCAAACTAGCTCATGGGAGCCTCGACTCGCACAGGATGTCAGTACAGTTCTCTCACCCGATGCCGGGTACTGGCATTGCACCAATCGCACTGTGAGATTGTCAACAAGGTCAATGTGAGTCGCAAAAGGGGTTTGGGTGACTCAAGGAGCATACCATCGTCGACGAACATCCCTCATTGTGCTCAACACAATATTCACCACGGCAGCTTTGGCAAGTTCGCTGGCATTCCGTCTTGCACTGGACACACTGCACAAGCTGTTAGAACAGCGGCAAACATAACTGTAGTCTCATTGACTTACCGTTGGACCGCATTCCCAGCAATCTTTGCTTACACCGCGGCTGAATTGCTGTTCAATCTAGTCAGACAATTTTTCTACATCATACGGCGCCTCTCAGATACGAACCCTATGATCTTCGGACTGTTCAGTACTACCCAGATTGCTCTGCGGGTTTCTGAACGCTGTCTGGTGCGGCGAAAGATTGTTCCGTACACGCTCTGGATGAGGCAGGCAATCCTCACAGAACCATTTATTGCAACGATGGCACCACCGATCTGTCAAGCAATCTGTGCAGCGAGCGATTAGACTTGGCTGCTCGTCCGGAATCAACACCGGCCTTTTTGCCTCGACTACAGAGGAAGAGTGGAGCGGTGGCGGCGTCAGCAGGGGAAGGTTTTCATCCGGGGACTGGCCCCAGAAAGTCGGGCCTTCGGGTGATGTGTGGCAGCCATCGCATCCTCGGGGCCCTAGTGCAACAGTTGCCAGTTTTGGCGCAAGCGGCGGCCGGCCCTCTGGCTGAGATGCACTCTGGTCTTCCGGCATGGGAGTGGAAAGATCAACGTCGTGACGAGGACCACGGCACAAAACAGCGTCAAATGCAATGATACCTTCGCACTGCTTGATTGTCTCTGCCCAGCCATCCTCAATGCTCCGCTTGAAGAGCTGCCCGGACGAGCGATACCATGCATCCTGTTGCGGTGTGGCACTTTCAGCAACTTCACTAGTTGCAGACCCGTTTTCCGGACTCGGAGTAATGGACGATTGGCTGCCACATCTCGAGCTCCACCAGTCGCGGTATCTGCTGCGGATCACCGCACGGGACTGTTGGAGGGGAGTAAAGTGATAGATTCCTTTAACGCGGGGTGTGCCCTTAGGACGAGAAGGCCGTACCGCATGGGTCAGCACCTGCATCAGTTTCCGCTCATTGAGATGGCGGCACTCCCTTATAGATAGAATGTTGACGTTGAAGCGATCTGTGAGGATAATTTCCGCAAGCAAATCCGCTGGAACGGACAGCCCATCCAGAACCAATGTGCGCACGTCCTGCAGGATCGACTGCCTTTGGAGACTAGCAAAGATGCCCCTCAGAGGCGCAGAATGAATTTCATCCTCGACTGCGGAGTCTTCCCCTTGCTCACCACTCCCTACTTGCTCCGCCAAGTCTGTCGCAGATGTGCTGGCTGGTTTCGCACCACGACATTGGGTCAGATCAAGGTGGCGGAAAATGTAGGGAGTGTCCACTATCGATGACCGAACCTGGCGTGAAGTAGATGCTAGAGCCAACAATGAGGAGGTTGACAGATATGGGGCCATATGGTCGAGGATTAGACTGTTGGATAAGACATCGGCCAAAGAAGCGCGCTTGGGCGCAATCGGCTGGACAGGCCGAAGGTGTTGCTTGGACGAGGTCTTTACATGATCATCTTCATCATCGTCCGCCTGTACTTCGCGGACAGCTGGGACAAGTCCCAGCTCCTTGGGGGTCAACCGACTCGCGCCGTAGAAAAAGTCCGGCGCGCGGTCGATGAGACTTTGACGATATGCTGCCACGGCACCCAAAGCGAGCTCATCTCGCTTCGTAAATAAAGAGGATGCCGTAGGTTGGATCTCATGGAGCGCCGCTCTAGCCTTGGCTAGTTCTGTCTCCAGAAGATCGATGGTCGATTGAAGGATGATGGGCATGGCTTTGGTACTACCGGGATCGATTGCGGTGACTAAAGTGGACCAAAGCTCACCGCTGGACATACTAGGGAGTTATACAGAGGCTCTGGGCGTCCAAAGAAGAAGTGTCACGGGGGGGCAGCGAAAGGAAGAGTGGCAATGCGACAAGAATGAGATCACCGGACTAGTGGACGACGATCAGGAAGTTGTTCGTGCGCAATCTGCACCACTCAGGCCAGCTGGTTGGGTAGTTGGGCAGGGTGGCTAATAATAGGATCTAGAAATGCTATATAATGCTTGGATGTATATAGTACTTCTTTCTCCTCTGACGGGCTGGTCGGGCCGATTTGCGCAGGACAGTCAATGTGTATGCTGCATCACGATAGGATGAAGTATGAGTGTTCTCTGTTACTAGTTCGCGGATGTTGAAACAAGCACGAACAACGAAATATTACCTACCCAGTAGACAATGGAAGTGACTGAACAAGCGTGTCCGTGGGACCCTATTGGGTGAAAGGACCGGTAGGCAGGAGGAAGGCTTCAAGGGGAGGAAAGATGGCTTCTAGAATGCCGGTGGAATTGGGGGGTGGGTGCCTCTAGAGCTTATTTTTCAAATACGGGGAAGGGAGGGAAGATAAAGAGCCGTAGATAGGGGTGCATACGAGCCTGTAGGCAAGAAGGTTTGGGAATAAAAGGAAACCTCGTTGACAACAGTAGCCGGGGAGGAGGCAGTTAAATACTTATTCTTATATAGCGAAAAAAAAAAAAAAAAAGAAAAAAGAAAAGAAAAGGTAAAAGAAAATTAAAGGAACAACACAGACGGCAATGAAGAGAGAGCCAAAAGAAGGAAGCCGGTGTGGGAACCCAAGAGGATAGAGCAGACTAAATTCATGCAACCACTTGAAACGGACAACGGGCAAGAAGGCGAGAGGATGGCAAGATCCTCACCTCAGCAGCGGCCTACATGGGGGGAGGTTTACCATGCGAGCCGAGCCAGTGATCTACTTCGGATGGGCCTGAGAGAATGAATAGATAGATGGGAGCTGCAGGTTGTACTCGGTACTCCGGCCAGATCATCAGACGGGCCAAGCATTCATCCAATCCGCCAGGGTGGGTCGCAGGTTGGGGGTGAGAGTGGGGAAGGAAGGCAAAGGCAAAGAAGAGGAAGAAGGAGCAGAAGAAGCAGCCAGAGATCACCTAATTAGCCAGACCATGCATGACTCCAGACGGACCGGAAGGATAGGCCCACACCTTTTTTACTTCCCCCCGGGGGGAAGGGGGTACTAAGAGTTGGGTAATTGGGAAAGATTGAGAACAGCTAACTACGTACTTAGTAGATTATGCATTGGCCATTAGCCAGTCACCAACTTACTACTGTACCACGCTGTAGAACTACTATGACCACCTACTACTATCTGCTATCTAAGAAGGGGGGTGGTAGCATCGGTGTGATTGGGGGTTCTAAAAGGACGGACCATCTTATCCGGATGGAGAATGCATCTTGCCTCCTGTCCAGCCAAGCCCTCTTTTCCTCCGATTATCAGTAAGTAAAAAAGGAAAAAAGAGGACAGGGGTGAGAAAGTTCAAGTCGGATAAGGTAGTACTAGATGGACTACATAGTAAACCAGAAATGGTGACGGAAAATGAAAGCCGATAAGCATACCCCAGCATAAGTCGGATAACAAGCTACTAATGACATAAGAACGGACAACTCTCTCTTATTGGAAGAGATAACAGAGAAATTAAGTAAGATAGTGAATAATAATATTGAATCAGAAATAGAATAGCTAAGACAGGGCTCTAAAGTTTAGGTTGGATGATGATGATCTGGCAAAAGAATAAAAAAGATGGACGGTGACCAATGCATGGCTGCCGAGGCCGGCGTCCTGGCAGATTACCTATTTGGGCTGCCTTGTCCCAGATGGGTTGAATTCCGTGGGGAGACGAGGGAGAAATTTGGGGCAGATGGAAATAATTTCTCCTAGAGTCTTCATCTTATCTAGAATACCATGGAATGACTAGTATTTACTGTAGTACTAGTAAGTACTCTACTACCAGGTAGAAGCACTACTATAGTGGAAAGAAAAGTTGGAGGAAGAAAGAGTATAATGAAATACTAAAGATATAGTAGTAGTAATGTGTAGGTAAATTTGGGAAAGTACAGCGAACTGTGCCTTCCTAATCGTCCAATAGTAGAAATCCTCCCCGCTTCCCCCAGGAGTTCCATTAATTCCACCCCATTGCATCTCCCGGTTTCTCGTACGAGACTGTCTATTATGGAGTGGAAAAATGGAGACCTAACTGTTAGTCCATAACCATCCAGAAAGAAAAGGGGGGGTGGAAAGGAAAAGTGATCCACCTTCTGGGAAGGTCATCAGATCTGGACTGCCCCACTTGAGCCGAGACCCTGCGCATTTTCCATTCAACAAAACAATACTAGTACTCAATAATCCACGAAGTGCTTACTGACTATAGTTATTTTACTGTACAGAGTAGTAATAATTCATCCCCATCCCAAGAGACTGCAGCACAAAAAGTTGATTATTAAGACAAGGACCCGCTGGTCACGCGCACGTCAAAGTTCTTCCTCTCGACGCGTCAACCGGAGATCAACCGGCCAGTCGGGATTCTGGAAAGCCGCTATGAAGCCTATCATTACTCCGTACCTGAGTTTCGGACTTTGTGCTCCGGACGTCCAGACGATGCTAGGGATGAGAATACATTTAGGCGTTATGGGCACTGCTTTAACGCCGAGCGAGTCTCTATAGTAGTCCGTTACACGGAACATATCTATCTACACGATCCACAGTCCTAACTTCCCAAGTGAAACTATGGCGAAGTTCCTTGAAAGTATCTTTTCAAGTAACTATTAAGTATTATTTAGATGTATAATAGGCGGTGACCTGCTCATGTTTTCTCCGCGTAGATGCTGGCGATCCACTGCCAACACAAGCAACAAAATACATGTCATGCCATCTCCTCCTGTGCAGTACTATGGCCTGACCCAAAACCCCAGACGTCATCCTGTAAAACCCCCAGAGTCACCATAAGATTTTTGCCTTTCATACTTCCATACTAATTGATCACGCGGAGCTTGAAAGTAAGATGTGGTAAAATTGGCGAAACCTTCCTAGCCTTGCAGCTGCACACCGTACATGCCGAAGTATGTTTATGGGAGCCTATTCCATTGTACAGGCTAATTCAGATATACGTGTCTCACAAGAATTTTACTATATCTGCCTATCACCTCGCAGTCAAACTTCCTCCCCTGCAAACCCTACTTATTCCAGGTCCATCTTGGCGGCTTGGCTGTCGCCGAATCCATGTTGCCCATCCCTCTGCCAAGCCTGGTGTTGCACAAGATTCCTGGCGATGGACAGACAGAGAGTAGGTAGACTTCGGCATAGTGTACATATCAATCTAGTACATAAGTGTACTATACAGTCAGTAGTGGATTCTTGGCGGTCAGTTGAGCTCACTTGCTACCATCTTGTCGATCACTGCAGCACACAGTACTAGTACTTACTCACTAGCTGATCTGTACTTCCCTTATAAGCCCAAAAAGAAACTCTTGCGATCACGTAAAGAGGCAGGTAAGCAGCCACAGTGCATGTGCCTTGACCTTGATAACATTTCACTAAGACCTCACCCTCCCCTGATCGGTCTTGAAGAAACATGGCGCTGCAGTCTCCCCAATAAAAGCTTCCTTTCCAAACGGCATACGTCATACAAGCATCCGGGGAAAGGGGAGGCGATTGTGGCACATCTCCCCGGGTTAGGCAAGATATTGGGCATGAATAAGATCTATGACACGATCATCGAAGCATCATGTAGTTCATCCATTCATCCGCCAGTAGACAATGCCAGACTTAAGACCAAATAGATATGGTAATCACGCAGTAAGTATTGCCCAAGTACTACAAAGTAGGCCATGCCTGACTATGTGAAGTAGATGACGAGATGATCATCTCCTGAGCATCCAATGAAAGACGCACTTCATTGGTTTGCTACGCCTTACCCTTCCGGACTCTTAATAATGGGCCGTATGTCAACCAACTATGTAGTCACAAGGGTGTACTTATGCCTAGTAGTACGGCCAGATCTGAGACTTATTCTTCGCGTTCACCCGACCGCTAACAAACCCCCGATTACGATACTGTATGCGCACAGGGAGGCCCATCTTAGACCTCAATGTCACACACAAACATACCCGTTCTTCAACAGGGACAATGGGAAAAATTATGTGTGGGTGTTAAGGATTGAAATACATACGTGGCGATGTCGCCGAGGCGGCCATCAGACAAAATCGAAAATAAATGCCAATAGTTCTTGCTGTAGTAATCTGGTACTATTCACACGCCAACCCTTCTTTACTTGAAAAGCTTGGAGACCGCGACTTCTTTGTCGTCGTGCTTGTTGAGAATCTTGGCGGTGGCTAGGTCGAAATCCTCCTGAGTAACATGTACTCGCCGCTCTCGCAGAGCGTACATGCCTGCTTCCGTGCACACACCCTTCAGTTCAGCTCCAGAACATCCGTTCATCTTCTCCGCAATCTTCGTTAGGTTGATGCCTCGCGTCAAGTTCATCGACCGCGAGTGGATTCGCAAAATATCGGCACGTGCTTCCACCCTGTAAGACGGAAATCGATTAGCAAACCGTAACATAATCTTCACCTGACAAGAGCCAAGTCACAAGGAATACTCACGACGGCGGGGGGAACTCAATCTTCCGGTCAATCCGGCCAGGACGTAACAAGGCCGGGTCCAGGATGTCAAGCCGGTTGGTGGCCATGATGATCTTGATGTTTTTGGTAGGCTCAAATCCGTCCAATTGATTGAGAAGCTCAAGCATCGTCCGCTGTACCTCTGAATCACCCGAGCCCGCCGAGTCTATGCGGCTGGACCCAATGCTGTCGATCTCATCCATGAATATGATACTGGGAGCATGCTCTCGAGCCATTACGAATAGCTCGCGAACCATGCGGCTACCTTCACCGATGTATTTTTGCACCAATTCCGATCCGCTCACTCTGATAAACCGACAATCGGTATGATGGGCTACCGCTCGGGCAAGCAGGGTTTTGCCGGTTCCTGGAGGTCCGTAGAGAAGTACTCCCTTTGGCTGTGCGATACCAAGCGACTCGAACAACTCCGGATGTTTTAAGCCAAGCTCGATGACTTCCTTGATTTCCTTGATCTGCTGGTCGAGTCCACCAATCATGTCATACGTGCTGTCAGGCACCTTCTCGACCATCATTAGCGACACCAGCGGGTCAACCGACGAGGGTAGCATCTTCTCCAACTTATAGGAATCCGAGAGTAAAGCGACCCTCTTTCCTACAGTGAGCTTGCTGATATCAACGCCATCCGCAATGTCCACCACTATAGTGTCGCCAAGAGAGGTTAGTAAGAGACGCACGGAGTTGAGCGAGCAAAGACTCGAGCTGAGCAAATTGCAGAGGGGGTTTACCATATTTGCCCTCGGGATGCACTTTGACGAGGACTTTCTTGGTGCTCATCACTTTGACTACCTCCCCGACATAGGATCCAGGCTGTTGAAGCAGGCCGAGTTCTTCCCGAAGTAACCGCACCCTCGAATTATAGTCATTGCGCTGTGCTTCCAGTCTTCGTAAGACAGCCTGACCCTGAATGATTTCGAGCTTCATGCTCTCAATCTTGTTGCGATAATAGTTGTCGAGCGCCATGATGGACTGCCAGGTATGACGCTCCTAGATACGGCCACAGCGAGGCGTGAATCACGAAGAACTGGGCGTCGGCGACCTATTCGATTTGGGGGCAATCTCAGGAACCACTAGAGTCCTTTTTGAATCGGATCTGAGAAATCGGAAGAAAACAGCCGAACTGTGAGGCACAGTGAAGGTGATGAAAGGCGTGGTTATGGTAGCTGGGTCGAGAGAGCTCTTGCGGGATAGGTACCGCAGTTAGCTGTTAGTTTAGGTGAGGTAACCCGAAGTAGGCTACTAGCTGATATCAGCAGAGCGCTTCGGACAAACACACGAGCCACAAGGACTGAGGCTAGTGCAGCAGGTCATGTGATGTAATACTCTCTGGTTACCTAGTAGAGTGGGTAAGCCACCCAACCAGGACTGTTAGAATAATATGACACCATTCCAAACACACATGTTAACAACAGTCACGCTGGATTTAGGCCCATCTTACAGTAAAGAATAGCGGCACCAACAGCATGAAGCAAAGCAATAGAATAGGCCATTCAGGCAGATCCGATGGGATCCCATATCTCGTATGGTGAATGTATGTACTGTACGTAACGAGGGGGTACACGCATTACGTAGCTGGTCAGCGCTGTGGTACGCAGTAGATACACATCCACATCTTCTCCAGTCAAATGTTGATCAGCTTCAACCCACAGCCTACCCGGGTCAATCTCTCGGCATCCAGCTCAATTACTATTGCTGGACTTGTCTTTGAAATTGTGCAATCCTTCTTGGTCGAGTCTGTGACCTGCATATCTAAGGTCTCAGCTGACTGCGGGGATGCGAGTGAGACCTTATCTCATGATCTAACTAACTAGCTAGCTGCTTTTCTCATTTCGCGCCTGCTTTTCTACCCTCTCGCTTTCTGTCCGTCCCGGATTGTTTTTTTTTCTTGGGCTTACTCCAACATGTAACTTAGTCGCTTTTTGGTTCATGTTAAAAGAAAGATATCTCCGTTTCTGTTTCAAGTGCAGGCCACTCGCTTTTACTAGTGTTTCTCGAACTATCCTTTTCCTGGCATCCCCCAGCCTCCCTGTTTTTCCAAGATCATCACAAAGACGGTCAAAGGGGGCTGGTAAAAAAAAAAAAAGTTGCTAAGAAAATCGAGTCTCGAAACAAACTGACCAACCATGTCAAACAACGACGAAGGGGAGGGTCAGGGTCCTTCTCATCCCATCGATCCCGCCGACTCATCGTCAAACGTCGATAACGAGGATATGTCATCTGGAGCTTACCGTCAGCAGAGGAATGCGATACAATCCAGGCGGAACTATGGTGCGCTCTCTCGCTTCTTTGCCCCGTTGTGATCCAAAAGACTAATTTCTCCTGTAGGGACCTTGGATTCTCCCGCAAGGATGGACCTTGATCCCCGTCTGGAAGAAAACCAGCCAGAAAGCTCGAGTCGCATGCCTACCTCTCAGTCGACTTCCACCCCACCGCTGCAGCCCGACAGACCGAGGAAACCATCTGTAACACGCCGTATGTCTTCTAAGCGACAGGTACCTCACAAGGGGCAGGAATTTTCTACGGAGGATGATGTACAAGAAGTAGAGGAGGATATAGCTCTGCAACACGCGTCCAATCCCCAGTCATCGCCTAGGATACGTCCCTTGAGAAAACAAAGCTCGACTCTGCGACGAAGACTCAATGCTCGCATGAACAGCCCATTGATTCAACCGGAAACCGAAAACGAAAGCGAAGAAGTGACTGGCCTGCCTGATCCGGGTACGGAATTAGAGCCTTCGGCTGAACAGTCGGAGAGTGGGAGCCCTGATAGTAACGATAACAATGATGAAGATGAAGCAGAGACTAGTGATGCCGAAAGCTTCACGCTGAAGGATCGCCAGCAGGCCATCAACGAGACTCACCCTTTTGGGATAAGGCTCTGGAAACCTGCCTTGTACAAAAAGAGCCGTTCGGTAGAAAAGACCGCCGAAGGCGATATCCATTCGTCGCCTGGCGGTCGCGTGGGCAACTTGTTGTTCTTGACTAACCTTCTGTGGACAGTATTTTTTGGTTGGTGGTTAGCCCTGGCTGCGCTTACAGGTGCTGTCGCTTGTTTCGTCTTCGCATATTCACCCAGCGCACTAGAATATGGGAGAGTCTTCTCGGGACTTTCGTGGTACTTGATATATCCATTTGGCTCCTTCGTCCGTCTGGACACGGACGAAAATTACGCAGAAGAAGACGAGGGTGAAGGCCGCAGCATTAGTGAGTACGAACAATGGCAGAATGGCGACTTAGAGCATGGCCGGCTGTTCTTCGGACCTCGACGCGATCGGTCACTGGTCGGGAGAAGAAGAAACAGTGTCGACTCGGCCAGCGAACAAGATAGTCTTCTCGGGCGAACGCAAAGGGGCAGCCCTCGAGAGAGTCCCCTTAGCCATCCTAAGCGGCGCCTATTCGGTCGTGGCGAGTGGACGCTTGGCCGCGTCGTATTCTTCGTCTTTTTCTACTTTCTCGTAGGGCCTCTAATGCTTCTAGTCTCGCTGCTTTGCTGGTTATTGGTCTTCTGGATTCCCATGGGACGTGTGACCATTATCCTTTTTGATCACCTTCGTCGTCACCCCTTGGCTCTGTCGTACCATTCCGACACCACCTACACCAGACTCAGTCCCGGGTCCTCCTCATCCGTCCTGTTATGCACCTATCGTGCAGCAGGATTGAGGTATTGGAAGTATACTGTCGGCGGGACCAACATTTTCTTGATCAACCTTCTTGGTGTCGTATTATTTGTCATTTTTGACTACTTTCTTCTCAGCGAGACACTGGGCCTCCAATCTGCCATCACGCACCCAGGTCTTATATTCACCCTTGCGCTTGTCTCCATCATTCCCTTGGCCTATTTCATTGGACAGGCCGTTGCATCGATTTCCGCTCAATCCTCCATGGGCATGGGTGCAGCTGTGAATGCCTTCTTCTCGACCGTAGTTGAAGTCTATCTTTACTGTGTTGCTTTAACCGAAGGCAAAGGGCAACTTGTTGAGGGCAGCATTATCGGTAGCATCTTTGCAGGTATCCTATTTCTTCCGGGACTTTCCATGTGCTTTGGCGCTATCAAGCGCAAGACCCAGCGGTTCAATGTGAAGTCTGCGGGCGTCACGTCGACAATGCTGATGTTTGCGGTTATTGCTGCGTTCGGACCCACGCTCTTTTACCAGATATATGGCAGCGTAAGTGTCACTGTCTGCTGTGTGATTGTCCATCTAGCACTTTCGCTGACAACCTGGTTTTTAGCATGAGCTCAACTGCCGCTTATGCGTTACCACTGTAGGAACAGAGGACAGCGATTGTCGTCGCTGTTATTTTTCTCAGACGCCGGCCGTGAATGACAGCTTCTTCCGGAAGGCCGTCCAGCCATATTCGTGGTTCGCTGCTATATTCTTGTTCCTGTCCTACGTCATCGGGTTGTGGTTCACGCTGAGGACCCATGCTGCTCTCATCTGGGCGACAGAAGTAGAGGAGAAGAAGGCTGTAGCTCTCGCAAACGAACAAGCCGCCTACGAAGCTCGACACGGCGATTTCCCTCACATTCAGGCTGGGAGCACTGGTGGTTCCATCACCAAGGGCTCGGTTCGGGATTCTCAACTGTACAAGCGCATACTGGGGCAGTCTCTAAAGCAGGTCGGACTATCTGAAAACCCCAATGATCATAACGCCCAATCCGACTCTACCTCCTCTTTGCAAGGAAAGAGCACAACACCATACCTTGTGCCCCCTCGGACGGAAGGCGACGATAGCAACCCCAGGCTGAGAAATTTCACTGGTCTGTCCAATGAAGACAATGAGGATCTTGTGCGCCAGGTGACAGAGGTTGCCGCAACGGCTGCTGCTGTTGCCGCTCGCGATGCGGCCCGAACAAGGAAGCCCTTGGCCCAGCAAGCAAGCACGCGTCAAGCGGCTAAAAGTCCCGCTGATCAAGTGAAGACCTTGCTTGAGGAAAGCGAGGATATCGGGTTGGAGCCTGGCCATACTAGCGGCGGTCATGATGCACCCAACTGGAGTAAAACGAGAAGTTCTGTAATACTTCTGGGTGCTACTATTCTTTATGCTGTCATCGCAGAAATCCTCGTGAACACGGTGGACGTGGTCTTGGAAAGTGTCGACATCGATGAAAAATTCCTTGGAATCACGCTCTTTGCTCTGGTTCCCAACACAACAGAGTTTCTGGTATGTATTCCTCAATAACCGCTGCCAGCAAGATCAGATTAACTTATTCATCTGGCCCACAGAACGCTATTTCGTTTGCTATGAACGGTAATATCGCGCTGTCCATGGAGATTGGTTCAGCCTACGCTCTCCAGGTCTGCCTTCTGCAGATTCCTGCTTTAGTTCTATTCAGTGCTCTCTACGCCCGCGTCATCGATCCTTCTGAGCTACTAAGCCACACCTTCAAGTATGTTTGATCATGCCGTACTTTTTGTCCCTTAGAAACAATATGTGAAGCGAGAAACCTTGCTAACAACCTTTCCCTTACAGCCTTATCTTCCCGCAGTGGGACATGGTGTCCGTGATCCTTTGTGTCTTTTTGCTCTCCTACGTGCACGGCGAAGGAAAGAGCAACTATTTTAAGGGCTCTATCCTCGTTCTTACGTACCTCGTGGTTGTGATTGGATTCTATCTCTCTGGCTACAGCAACTTGGAGACCATGGGTGTCGATCGTTTCGATACGCTGGCCCTTGGTTCGAGTCCAGTCGAGAAGTATTATACGATCGGTAGGACCAGGAGTGGAAGGGCTTTTTGAGTGTAGATTAGTTTGTGTGTCTGCCTGTCAAATCCTTGGTGAGGGCTGGAAATCCATCCGCCTGAGGGTTGAGGCAGACACTTTCGCTGCGGATTATGCGTGCATTGCCTCCCGTGTTTTAGAGTCTGACAAGATTGCCCGAAATTGTTTAACATTTGCGTGCTGGTTGGGCTTTTCGAACATGTATATCTGCCACATTATTGAAGTTGTATAATTAGACTTTCATAATCGTTTACTCATGGTCTGTTTGCATGTCTTGCGTAATATTCTATGGTAGATGCGTGTAACATGTACGGCTATCTTTGCACGCTAGTCACTATTGCCCGCAAGTTTTGTCATGATCTCTCTGCCTCCTTCGGTAAAACGAAAAGAGAGACTGTAATTTTCCGCAACACGGAAAGAAACATTTTGATTGGAGAAAGTAGGTTAGGACTTCCAAGAGGCCACGGCTTGGTCTACGAGAGCTCGGTACTCCTGCTGCTTGTAACATTGCTCCAGGAAGACCTTGTATTTGGCGTCAAGCAAGGCCTTCTCCGTCTTATCCGTCGTTGG
Source organism: Aspergillus piperis CBS 112811 (assembly GCF_003184755.1). NCBI lineage: Eukaryota > Fungi > Ascomycota > Eurotiomycetes > Eurotiales > Aspergillaceae > Aspergillus > Aspergillus piperis. The sequence continues at coordinate 45,949 of NW_020291617.1, read as the reverse complement.
GACGACTTTCTTTCCTGGTTTGCTCATGCGGTCCATGATAGACCATAGATCTTCTGTCTTGCCTTCTGCGTCAGCACTAGCGGCTTTTGCACCCAGCATGGCTGCACCATGGCAAACAGCAGCATGAATATAACGAGGTATAAGCACAGGCATGTCACAGGCAGATGCTATCAGTTTGACCAAGATGTCATTCTGGCACTGAGAGCCCGACATGAAAATGGAGGTGAGGCTATGGCCTGCTTTGTTCATTGTCTCCACGATTTGCCTGGTTTGTAGCGCGATAAATTCGAGCGTGGCATAGTAATGAATGGTGAGGCCATCCACCGACTTGTCACTCGTCATCCCAATCAGAGAACCTGTCATTGCAGAGTCTGCAATGGGGGAACGGTTGCCCCAAAGATCGCCGTAGAAGAAAATGTGTCGGCCTAGATAAGAGATACTAGGAGCCTTCTGGTCATGAACCATTTCTCGAAGATGCTCGTTCAGATATTCATATATATTGGCGTTGTACGACTCAGCGATCGAGAGTGCCTGATTGAACGCGGGGTGGGTCTCGATAACATGCTTGAGCAGCTCCCCGGTTGCGGACTGGCCGCCCTCAGCCATCCAATACCCAGGCTGAATAGTATCGCGGTAAGGCCCCCAGACGCCAGGAACAAAAACTGGATCTGGGGACATCGCAAGATGGCAGGTCGATGTTCCAGCGACGGCGGCCAAGCGAGAGAATGCCTGCGCTTTATCGTTCTTGGCGATGTCAGAGCTCAGCTGTTCCGACTCGAGATCAACCTTAGCGCCGACGGTGCCAATCCAACCTGCACAGGCATCGATGACGCCGCTGCCGATTGCAATCCCCGGGGGCAGACCCAGCTCTGAGGCAGCTCTGTCACACAATGTGCCAACCAGTTCACCAGCGCTAAGATAATTGCCATTCTGAAGCATCAGTTAGCCGTCAAACTCGTTGCCAGGTAGGATGTGGGATAAGGGGGAACACGTGTGGTTGTTAGGATCATCAAAGAAAAAGGCTCACCACCCCGTCGACACCGCCCATTCGCTTAAAATCATCCTTTGACAGGTCCTCCAGACCAATTTGCTTCAAAAAGTCTTCCTGCCAACCTTTTACGCTCCCGTCCACTCCTACAGGAACATATCCCTGCTTGCAGACTACACTACAGAAGCTTCTCTGCTCGGCGCCGGTGGCAATGTAAGTTAGGGCATCAGCCAGGTCAAAGAATTTGCACTGGTCAAAGAGCTCTTTTGGCATATGGTTTTTCAGCCACAGGACTTTGGGGATCTCCATCTCGATGGACATCTTTCCGCCCACATAGCGGAGCAAATTGTGGTTTGTGGCATTGATTCTTTCGGTTTCCTCCACTGGGCGATGATCGAGCCAGAGGATCACATTGCGGTCCGAGTTGAAGTTGGGACCCGTCACGGAGATCGGTTCGTTCGTCACATTAGAAAAAACCGACAATGAGCATGTCGCATCGAACCCGATGCCCCTCACGGTCTCTGGGTCAATGTTGTGCTGACTGATTGCGCGCTGAACAGCTACACAAATGCATCGCCAGATATCATTCGTAGATTGTTCCTGGACGACAGGGGAGTCAATCGGAGGCCACACATAGCCTTACGATAGTGACCAGGCAAGAGGAAGTTTGGGCACCAATACGTACATAATATCCTTGTTGAGGTTGCCAAAGACCGATGTTCTCGGAGGCTAGGCCGACAATATCGCCTTTGCTATCGATTATACAAGCGCGGGCACTACCAGTCCCAACATCAATTCCAATATAGTGGTCTACGCGGACCTGTATCTCATCCCGCGTATCTATCGACGCCTGCCTAGAACCCTGCCGAGAGGGTCGTCGATAAGGCATTTGGGGTATAGAAGCCATGGAGTTGGGATAGGAACGGCGAGAGACACTGGGATCGAGCGGAAAGGGTCTATATTTGTACGATAAGGAGGGGCACAGATTTTAGCACGGCAGCTGTAAAAGAGACAGGCGGAAAGGACACAACTGGATGGGAGAGGGTGAGGTGGGGGATTTTGTGCGATTGATGGGTAGATACTGCAGCCAATTGATTACTTGGGTGACACAGACTTGGGACTTACACCTGATTGACGGACTATTATGTTAGGCACCTGCGGGACGAAGGAAATGGGTTAATTGGAAGATTGTGAGAACAAAAAGGGGACAAGCGGCAGTCAAGAGAGGTTAAAATAATCGATTGGGTGCAGTGCACTGGTTCAAACTCCATGAATTTATCATCCGGTAGAGATTATTTGGAGAGCTCCCCCCACCCTTCATAAGAACTAAATACTATGCCGACCCACTTCCCTCCTCTTCTTCCTATTTATGTTCCTGCGGGGATGGAAGGGGAAAATAAACATTTGTGAATAGCTGCCAGTGGATATACCTACAGTATTTCAAAGGGAAGAAAATGTATTAAACAATAGGCCGCTCGATCTGTACTTGTATAAATATTATTTTGTTTATGATGAGAGTATGCGGGGAACTCACATCAAATCAAATCAGTAGTAGTAATTTTAGCGGGTAACTCTCCGCGCTAATCAAAACATTCCACCGCTCGCTGCCCTCCGGAGCTTGGATAGTCTAGATGCAGGAAAGCTAAGCTGGTTCCAAACCTTCCCGCCTTTCGACTTTCGGTTTTCTTCTTCTTTGTCTCAAACAACGTCCTCCCCTCAAAACTTAAAACCTCGCCTCAATCAAGAAACTGTTTTATCTGCAGCTCAGAAATCATGCGGTCATCCTACTTCAATTTCCTGCCTGCGCTCTCCCTATTCTCCCTCTCCGCGGCCATCTCCTCATCCTCTCAACCACAGTCAGCCGAGATCCTATGCTGGCCTGTAGCTTCTCCCGAACCGTCCGTCCTGGCTCACGTCTCCTACGATTCGTCCACCTTGCAACCGGAGTTCACCTTTTCATCAACGAATATAGCCGCAGCGTGCGGTGACAACGAACCGCAGGATGTATCCAATGACTTGATCCGCCTGGGCTTGTACACCTCGACGTCTACCAACACCAAACAATGGGTAGGGACTCTCGCCTCACGGTCCTCCCTCATTGGGAGCGAGAACGACAGGCCAACGCTCCGGCTTCACGTCGGCCCATCCAACAATATCTACTACGTTGACCTGCTGCCGTCCATCTCGTCAACTTCTTCTTCTACGCCAGTAAGCCCAAAGTTGGAGCTGTTATCTAGTCAAGCGGGTCCACGCCCACATCTCAATCAGCCTATTGTGCTTGGTCCGGATGGCAAGAATGCGGAGGAAGTCGTCGAGAAAACCATTTTCCAAAAGTAGGTCATCCCACTGACTGTCGCCTCCCGCCCCCCACCACCTCTTGAGTCGTCCAGGCTGAATGGTCTAACACGTATCTAGATACTGGTGGGTTTTCCTCATTGTCACCTTCTTGGCTATGTCTGGCGGTGGGGAAAGCCAGTAGATTCTTGACACAATCATTGCGTAGATCAACTGTTCTCCCTTAGACATGGTATACTAGTGTTTCTTGGCTAGGTTTGTTGCTGGGTGCAAACCCCCCAAGATTTATTTTAATTATGAGCAAATCAATGTGGTCGTCCCAGCCGGTTATGCGTCCCCTCTAGAACGTCTTCAGCTCAGCTCATATGCCACATTCATATTCCAGTTTCGCCAGATGCTCGGTGGGCTCTGGCATGAAAGGGAAAAAAGATCCATGCTGCAACGTGCGAGCGTGTCCGGCATCAGCTATGCGCAAATAGGTGATGTGGTGTTATCATACATCTCCCTTTGATAACGGGGCTTAGCACTGATATTATTCGCCTCCCAGAATGGAGAGTCAGAAGAGGTAGGCCAGATGATGTCTTGACATGGTAACTTGTAGCATGCGCCCACTCTAACCGGAATCGGAGCCTCATGTCTATATTATGATAAAGTGCACTGGATCCGTGCTATAATTAATTGGTTCATAATAGCAGATGGAACATGTTTGCTCAAATTATCGTCCCATCTTTGTACTTCGCAGTTGATGTACTGCTTACTGTTGATCCCAATCTCTAATTGTCACGATCACATATGCAATCAGTGACAGATGATTTAGAAGGAGTGTTAGCAGAAAACAATTTTGCAATTTCTGATCACTTGAATATAAACTTTGCCCAGAAGCTCTTAAGAACCCGGTGCATTTTCCATGCCCAATTGATAGATTGTTCTGTGACTACCCCCGGACGGGTCGAGATCACAGTATACGAGACCTCTGTCTGTAATGGCTACCAGGTCATTTTCACCTAAGCCAAAGCGTAGCTGAAAGCATACAGCATCAAGGGAGATGGTTATAGGCTGCAAATCTATCACCTCGGAGCCTGGTGGCCAAGATGAGGCTGGGTAAAATCCGGTTGCATTATGTTCAATCAACGCGCCTGGCTCCAGCGCCCAGATATAAATTGTTTTCCAGTTCGCAACAGCTATGCGAGTTCCTAACTTGGAAGCTGCAACTATGCAACCAAGTGAGGTATTCGAGTTCTCAAAGCCACGAAGACGAGCCACGATCGTCCAGTCCGGTAACCGCCGTCCGCGCTCAAGATGTAATTCATGCTCGCAGTTACTGGCTCGACAAATAGCCTCAGAGGTCAGGAGGCACGCGACAGTCCAGTCCTCTTCACGATGTGTGGCTATTCCAAAAGAAAGGTATTTCCAGTGGCATCTTGAGAGACCATTCTGCACCCGGGTTTCATGTGTACCAAAAAATGGTATTCCAATGCCGAACAGCAGCGTCAAATAATCTGAAAATTGCACGGGGCATGAGTTTTCATACAGTACAGACTGAGTTGGAAAAGGCAAGAGATCGATCTTCTGGAATGAACCGTACAAGGCTTGTGCACGGTACCGATATAGCAATTGACTAGATCTGTCATTGAACGCAAGTCCCACCACGGGCCCTTTTCCGACAAGACAGTTCCGAGTGTTTCTAGATTGGGCGAACCTATCTTCTTCATTCTGCTCTCTCGTCCTTTCCAGAAGGACGCAAGAATCGTAACTAATATCTGAGGTTGCGTCAGCATAATCAGGCAGGTCTGGCGAAAGTTTCATGTTAATTGAGAAAGAGAAAAACGAACCGATGACACCCGACTTTGCACTGCTGTGCGGATTAGTTGAAGCCGTGTATAACACGACTTCATTGTCGCTACAATCGTAATTGTGCTGCCACGAAATAGCAAAGCTGCCGCCTTGCATAGCTGCAAGCGCCAGAGGCTTGTAATTTGCGTGATCTGGGAAAGCACACACTCGAACGGGCTCGCCAGGCGAGTCAAGGGAGTGGCATGAGAGGTAGTTCATTCCGTTAATGTTAGACTGCATTGCTTGCTTGATAAATGGGTGGTTTGCGTTTGTATCAGTCACGTCCATGGCAGGCACAAACCGCTGAAGGACGTAGAGGCCGCCATCTCCATCGAACGCCGTCTGGAGGACTTCGCATATCCCAGGGCGGTCACAAGGGAGATTGATCTCTCTTAGGGGTCGGAGCTGGCCATGTTCAATGCGAAAAATATAGACCTTCTCCCGGCCGCGCGCGACAAGAGCAAGGGTTTGGTGATCGAAACTTGAAAAGGTGGATGCTTTGACATCGAGAACATCGTTCCCAAAGTCATAGATTACACGATCTGCATGATATTGCGCACCATATAATTGCTGGAAGGCATGCTTTGTCAACAAGCGAAAGAGTTGTTTTGAGCTGAGGGAGCGTAGGTCTCGATTGACAATGCCCGGTGTTCGCCGTAGGTGATGCAGAAGAACCTCTCGGCAAGTGGAAGCGATCTCATGAATAATGCGACAGGAGAAAGCTGCCTCTAAGAACGCAGGTGTGTTGCAGTTCTGAAGAACCAGTTGAATCAGTTCAGGTGGGAGTTTTAGGATCATGACACTAGATTCAGACTAAATCTTTGAGGCTGAATGTCAAATGAGGATTCGGAAAGGTCGCCCAAGTACTTCACTCAAGAGGGTTGAAATGAGATTGTACAACCTGGTGCGAAGTAATGCCTTACGTTTCAGCTCCAAAATAGAACCGGAAAGTATTGTGGATAGTTGGGGACGAGCTTTGCTTAGTATTTGCTTTGGGGGTTGCTCGCTTTCCTTATATGAGCAGAATCTCAGGCAGCCGCCGCCGCCGCTGCCGTCGTTACCTGTTGTTGCCTGCCTGTCTCGACTCTCATAAATTTGCATTAAACCTCCTGGCTTCTACAATCAATTATCTTGTTGCGGTTTAACTAGAGACCTTGAATATAATGCGGCTCTAAAATGGCAGGATAGTACTTGATAAATGTAAGGAAGTATTCTAGAGACTTAATGTACTAGTGAAGAGCACACTCGCTATGTTGTCCGGATCCACCCGCTTTGACCGACCAATATATTATACAGAGTCTCTCAGGAAAAGTGATCTACAGGGCTTATCAAAAAGCAGGAAAGTTGGAAGATTGTAACCGGTGACGGGAAATATTCAGTGTCTTCGCTATGCTGACATGTGCCTGATCATTCGAAGAAGACGGGGAAATGAGGGATGTACAGAGGGCCAAAACTTCATTGCTAAACCCTGTACGCAGATGACATAACGAAAACTATATCCAAGCCGTCTACTATCACGACCATCCCCAGTGTCTAAACGTCTAACCGTGATGAAAGACCCCTCAGCAACCTCCTATATCTTGCTCTTTCCCCATCTGCGCAAGTGTCCATTCCAAGACGCTCTCATAACACAGAACAAACTGGCTCAAATTTTGCACCATGCTTGGCCTCTGCTTTCGAAAGTCGTCTACCGTTCTTTCGATGAGATCCACATTGTCGGTCTGGGACCATTGATTCATATTTCCACCCGAGGCGTGCGCTGCACTGCGTTGTCGTTTCAACATGTCCAGCACGCTATCCACTGTGCAGAATGTCCCAGTACGGCCACATCCTGCGCTGCAATGCACCAATACCGGCCTTGAGTTTGCGCGTCCATCGCAAGAACCCTGATGTGATCCAGTTGTTGCTGCTGTAACTTTATCACACTGCTCGATAAGTTTGAGAAGGTGTGCTGGTTGAGATGTGGTCCCAAAATCAGGCCAATGGGGATATTGTAGCTGCGTTACTTCGCGCAAGGGTTGGAATGGAAATGATGAGTGCGACAAGCCGAAATGCCTGACAATGATATAAGGACTGCCAGAATCATCCGGCTTGTCAAGCTCCATATCAGTTGGCTGCGGATCTTGCGCATCCAAATAGATGAATTTCTGAGAAAAGTTGTTGACCTGACAAGGTCCATAATTGCCCGATTCCCAGTAAGGGTGGCATTTGACATGTCCCCGTTCAACTTCGGCAGTCAAAGAAACCACCAGGCGGACATCCTGTTCCCAAACAACGCGCCAAAAGTCCTGTGAGACGAATGAGCATTCAACACGTAAATATGTGCGTTATCCCACGAAAGGCATATACTTACATTGAACGTATCAGGTACGGGTGCTTGGGTAGCTATGTAATGTTTACCACTATAAGCTGCCTTCATGTGATTTGCGTTCACATAGTCGCAGTCTCCGGGTGACACATTTTGCAACTTCACCCTGGAATGATCGAATGGGTAAATGTCGTTGTATCTATTCTTTGTGCCTTTTTCAATTCCCGCCACGCGAAAGTTTTCCGAAGAGTCATTCATTGTAGCGGCATCGGTAGACTTCTCGTAAGACAATGCCTTCTTCATACGTTCCAGCTCCTTTTTCTCCAGACCCAGAAACTTTTCTGAAACTTTGCGGCCTTTATCTGAGGACTCTGACACTTCGCGCAGCCAAGGAGGGAGTAAGCGTTTCTTGGTTTCTGAAAAACTGTGAGGTACTTGAAGTGGGATCTGACCGACACCGCCGATGAGATCCATGTGTTGTCGTATGTTCCCGAAGAAAGGGATTGCGGCATGGGAGGACTCGGGGAGAGCACAGCCGCCTGCAACAGGGGCGACACTTGGAAGATCAATATGCATTCGAGATGGTCTTCCCGCGGGTGAGTCGGATACTGGAACTTGCTGTCCTTGAATGAAAGTGGGAAAGCGAGATGAAAAAGCTTTGTAGCCCCCAAGAAGTATTAATCCCTCACCGCTCCACCCTTCTGCAGTAAACTTTTTAAGAACATTCATCAGCGAACTGGCGTCTTTCATGTCAGATGTGGCAGCATCATAGACTATTATGTAACGACATCTCCTCCACCCCGCAAAGCTCTCTTTGTCAGCTTCATTCGTGAACGTATTTGTTAATTTTTGCGTGTCGAAGGAGGGTCGCTTGAGAAGGGTTGTCGGAATACAAAGGTTCAACGATCCTCTAATAGACCCCTTCGCGAAATGCGCGTAAGGCCTTACATCCAATAGCATGATGTCCCTATGAGAGGACCCGAGAAGTTCTGCGCAGCGCTCAACCGAAATGCCATGCCCGTGAGTAGACGTCTGCCTCAAAGGAGATGCATCCTGTCGGGCAGGTATCGGACTCCGTCTCTGTAGGCTAGGGTTCCAGGAAAGCCGAAATACCGGTGATTCTCTGTGTTCGTCATCGGCCACTACCCCGGTCTTCGGCAGGCCCACATAATCCTCAAAAGCTTTGTTTTTGGATAAGAGCTGTGCTTTGGGACTAGAAACCGGGGGCTGAGTGTATGATATCGCATCCCGGCTTCTCCTTGGATTACCAGGGCTTTCCACGCTAATAGAGAAGTAATTGGGACCTGAGCGTTCTGCTACCGAGTTGTGAGGATTGATACCATGTCCTAGCGGGGACATTTGAGATTCACGCAATGTGAAAAGGGCCGATGGGGTAGAGGAACCCTCGAGCTGCAGGTTTTGACACTCCGGAGGCCAAGGGGACGTAGGTGATCTTGTACCTGTCATGGCCGACATGACTTTCAAACTCTCAAGGAAATATCAGTGCCTTCCTTCTGCTTGCCAGCTTGTTAGATGACACGTCAACATTCAAACAGTCATTGCCATAGCGCGATGAATATAATCTCCGAATGTGAAGAACAATCTCAGAAACCGTGAGCGAGTTTAATTTCTCCGACAACTGGCGGGGAGAAAACACTGCTTTTCCATGAAGTATACACACTGGTCTGTCTCAGTATGTCAACAGAAATCCAGTGGCTACTCATCGAAGGCGTAGATACTAAGCCTGAATGAGAACGTAGGCTTCTGAAGGAACCCGTCGTCAACCTGTCTTCGAGGGGTCGGGCTGAGAAGAGGGTCTGAACGGGTAAATGCGGAGGGGCAAATACAGAGATAGCTGGAGGCGATGGTGGCCACACTGCGTAATCGGCCTGGTGAGATGCAAAATCTCAGAAGATTCAGATGCAATAGTGATATCCTACTGAAGGAATGAAATGGATTCGCGGGTAAAAGCACTCAGTGATGAGAGACCTAAGTGACCGATGAAAGGCATGAGGAGGTCGTGCTCTCCTGACCAAAGCCGCAGTTGCAGGATCCCACGTCTCACTGAAGGGGCCCAAAACTCGTACTTCCAGCAGAGCAGAATTCTAAACCAATGGAGGACTTGAGGGGAGGAAAGTGGGGGACACAGGGATATGACTGATATCACTGATCCACAGCCATCATTTTCAAGCACGTAGGGAAATCGGGGGCCAACAACCGAGAAGGCTGCGTGGAAGAGCGAATGGGCTGGTGAGAAAACCGGAGGGAACGAAGTCGTTCTCTGGATATGACGTTATGGGTTGGTGGCAGAGGCTCGGGAAGCGGCAAAGTGTGCAGAGCCACTCGTTACCCACGCAGCAGCGGCCGGTCTGGATCGCTCAGAGCCACCAGGAACCGGGAAGGATGTGGCGAGTCCATCATAACCCCAGCACTCATTCCCCCCCAAAAGCCCATCCGAAGGGCGCAACAGGAAGGCGAGACTTCATCATGAGTAGTACAGCGATTTAATTCAGAAACGAAACACTCAAGAATAAAAGTGTAGAGATGTGGAAGAGCACCCATATTGGTGACAAACAGATGCTTCAATATCTGCTAAAGTGCCTCCCTTCTTGTTTAGTTCACTTTCCCCCCCTTACTCTACGCATTTCTTTGATGATGGAAGGGACCTAGTTTCCTCCCCCACATCCGCGTAAACTCCCACGACAATAAGTCGTGTCAAATTCGTAGGCATAGCGCGACTACGCACTAACAGGTGGCAACAAAGCCTTGATAAAGCAGCCAGCTGACTTGGCTCTAGCTGCTACTCTCCATCGCAGAATAGACGAAATACATAGTACATAGCTGGGACCATGTACCCAAGGTTACTACTAGCTGCCTAAGGCTGCCTAAGCTGGGAGACGCATGACCTCTGTAGGTGGGCTTGCGTATCATTGGAAAGAGTAGGGTGTAGTTTATGCGCAACTATGGTGACCTTGGTGCTGTGCACGATTTTGACCCAACATTTAGGAGGATAAGCCAGCGGTTCAGCTCGGGTCTTTCTCGCACATTCATCCTGGGAGGTATGGAATTTCCAGGAATAGCTTCTTGTCAATCATGAATAGTTGCTGGCTGGACATGCTTCGTTTGGTACGGGACAAGTGAGGCATTAGTAGAAAACAAGTAGGTGCTTGTGGTGTACAACTAAGACTAACATACTTACTAACATACATGAAGTCGTATCAGCGTCTGCTGCGACGAGGCGAAACTGCAGATAGCACCAAGAAGGCAGCATGATATAGAACCTCCATAGTCTGGCCCTTGGAAGGAATACTTGTCGACTCTATAAAAACGGTTCAATATCAGTGACGTTCAACAACTTCACATTGCAAACGCGTGACAATCATTATCATTACATACCAATGTGCGACCATAGGTAAGACTGAGCTACATCGGGCTTTTTAGGGGGGCTTAAAGGGAAAAGGAAGTCGCATGTATGTGTCTATCGCCAAAGAGTGGTTCACATCGGCTCAAGGTCAATTTGGAAGCAAACGTGGCGCATCTCAAAGTTTTCCATCAGGCTCGCCTTTGAAGCGTTGTACTCTTTTTTGCTCCCAATCATCAAGATCTTTGGCCATAAGCCGCTGTAGCAATGGTACCAGGTTAGCTGCTATCCCACATCCCAACTAGATTACGCAGATCTTGCTTGACCGATAGGCGTGTATACTGACATAGTATTCCTCTCTTTCGTCACCAATAACTCGTCGCCGTGGATTTCGCTTGATGCCCTCATCGCCATCGGGCCCTTTGAGGCCTAGATTGATCGCTTCCTCTTGACTCAATTGTTTAACTTTGCGATCGTACCGCTCGTACCTCAGAGCGGCAGCGGGTGTTAATGCAAAAGACCCGGAAACTATTATCATAATGAAAGGAAGGCCGAAGAGTAGGAATGGGCGTTTAGTTAGATGAGCCCGGTAGGCCGCGCCGATTCGTTCTCCGAGAGTAGACGATGCTGTTGTTGCGCGTCGAAACGTCTTGGCCTGAAATACCGGCATTGTGTAGCGGCACGTCAAGCCTTCCCTTGGGATGGAATTGGTTATGCTAATTAATGTGCTGGGCCAAACACGCGCCAATACTTGATAGCGACTACCCAGAATTGGAAAGTGAATAGCAAATTGAAGTGAGGGAAAGCGGTCAATCATTGATCTCCGGTAAGCCCGACAAAGCTCGGCAAAAAAGTAAGTCCGACATACCTACGGAATCTGGGACTGCACGCCAAAACAGTTTATCAACCGACTTGTCGAATCGCAAACCAAGCGAAGACAGTATCAGGGTCGATCTCGAAAAGGTATCATATTCATCTCTTCTTACTTCATTGACAGTGAGCTGCAATTTCCTAAACTTACTTTAAACATAATCATGCTTATAATATCTATTTGGATAGCAATCACAGTGGACGTTCCGTGACTGCTGGATAAACACAGACAGCATTAGCCCCATATCCTCCTAATGGCCTCCACGAACACTGGCTCTCTCTTTGGAGGGGGTGGCCTAGGAGCTGCTACGCAATCATCGAGTCTCTTTGGGAATCAATCTGGAACGTCGGGCCTTACAGGTGGAACAAATTTCGCAAAGCCGTCGCAAGTGCAACAGCAGCCTACTTCGAGCTCGGTCTTTGCACAAGATCAGGCACAAGCCAATGCAGCGCCACCGTCCAGCCAGACGACCCAGCCGGCTTTTTTTAACAGTTTACTAGAACGCGGAAAAAAGAGACCAATCTCTGCAATTGCTCAAAACGGCAATTTCGAGGAGCTGCCAAGTCTTCAATTGGGTCTTGACGACATTCGCAGAAAAGCTAGGGAACTTGGTGCTGGTGGCTCAAAGGAATATCAACCTCAAGTACCACACAGCAAAGCGTAAGTTAACCTCCTTCTGCTCAGATCTTGTCGGCTGATATTTTATTTAAACCAGCCATTATCTGCTCGCGGCTTCGGGTGTATCTCCTGGCCACGCCTTGCGGGACCTGAAGGCTTTGGACCCTCAAGCATCGGTATCGACACCACTGAGAGAACAAGATACTTTTGACCCAGACAACCAGAAATTTTTAAAAAACATACAACAGCGTGGTCGTCAAGTGATGATCAATGAGAGTCTTGCTCGGACCCAGAAAGATTTTGACTCATTCTTGGAAGAGAAGGTTGACATGGACTGGGAAGAACAGCGCCGGAAGATATTCCAGCACTTCGGGCTAGCGCAAAAAGACGATGGCGCTGGCGATATAAGAGGTAGCTTCGGACGCACGATGCGGCGACCTAAACAGTTCGGCCCTGCATCCACAAATGGCCCTACGCCTTCAGGTCGGCGAAGTGTATTCGGACGCTCCGCTTTAGAAAAGTCCGTCATCGGGACCCCAGGAACAGGGACGGCAAGCCTCCGGCTCTTCGAAGATTCTACGGAGCGCAATGAGGGTGCGGGGGGTCACTCTGATCTTCGCTTCTTACGAGAGAAAATGGGCTACTATGCAGACAAGGTTCGGCAACTAAATTCTGCTAGGCTACATACTAGGGCATTTCCGATCCTTCATGAGTTCTCCGATGTTGAAGGGCATGCTGGCGGCGATGTAAGTTTCTTAAACAAAGCCCCGTACGCGGTTGACTGACTCTACCAGGTACCTCGACAATTATACGATGCTTATAGAGCTTTGATAAGCATTGTTGGGGAGTCTCCAGATGCTACCACCATGAATGATCCCTCGGCTCTCGTGGAACGTCAGTTTGCCCAAGATTATATGGATGAGAGCCCAAATTCGCGCAGAGCAGTAAGTCTGAGAAAACGGATTGTTGAGGGCTCTAGGTCTTTCCTGGAAAAGCTCTTTTACGACGAGGTTGAAAGTGTGATTACCAAAAACCCTCGGGAGGCGCAACTCGGTGGCATACCAACTGTGACCAATAAAATTCGTGCCTATATTCGGCTCAGAGCGGCACGGAAAGACCTTGCTCCTGATGGTACGGAGTTGCAGATGGTTGGCCAGGATTATTGCTGGATTCTCATTTTCTACCTCCTTCGCTGTGGTTTCGTTACCGAAGCTGCAGAATACGTGAGCCAGGATCCCGGCTTTAGGTCTCTAGATCACAAATTTGTGACATATATGACTACATATGCGCAGAATCGACGGTTGCCTAGAGATCTGCAACAAAAGATCAACGGCGAATATCAACAACGGTCTCGCAATGCGCCTGATAACACAGTTGATCCGTACCGTATGGCTTGCTACAAAATCATCGGACGCTGTGAACTTGGCCGCAGGCGCTTAGACGGTATAAATCAAAGTGTTGAAGACTGGATGTGGTTACAGTTCAGTATGGCTAGGGAAGATGATAGAGCGGAGGAGATCGCCGGCGACGTCTTTGGACTCGAAGACATTCAAACTGATATCACGGAGATTGGTCAGCGAGTATTCGGAAAAGGCCAAGAGGGGCCCGGAGGCTATGGAACCTTTTTCTTCCTGCAAATCTTGGGAGGAATGTTTGAGCAAGCTGTTTCATACCTTGGTTCTTATGCTCCAATCACAGCTGTGCACTTTGCCATTGCCTTGGCATATTATGGTGTGTTGCGCGTCTCAGACTTTTACACGTCGGGTGAAGAGATATGTGAGTGGAAACCCGATATGTCGTGATAAATGCTATAGGCAAGACTAACAGATACAGTGTCCTTTACTGTGAAGCAATACCCACAGATTAATTTCGGCTACCTAATCACGCAATACACGAGAGAATTCCGGACGGGATATGTGGAAGCGGCCATTGATTACTTTACGCTGTTATGCCTCAACGCCGACCTGCCCGGAGCTCTGGGTAAATCCCAAGCTTCTGTATGCCACGAAGCATTACGGGAATTTATCCTCGAGACCAGGGACTTTGCTAAACTGCTGGGCGACATCAGGTCAGATGGAAGCAGAATCAAGGGGCTGATTGAACAACGTATTAGCTTGATCAAACTGGTCGACCAAGATGAGTTCCTCAAGACGATCACTCTGCAAGCAGCAGCTATCGCCGATGACAAGGGCCTTATAACGGACGCGGTCCTGTTGTATCATCTTGCCGAGGACTACGACCGCGTCATTGATATCATCAATCGAGCGCTATCTGACGCCGTTGCTGTAGAATTGGGTGGACCCGCCTTGAAATTGCAGCCTTTGAGGCCTCGGACCGATGAACATGAACTGGAGGCCGGCGGCAGTCTCAGCTTAACAACCGTGGATAATCCGGTTATTCTGGCAAGAAATATGATTGGGTTGTATAACGCAAATGCGATGTATTACCAACGGATCCGGCAAGTCAATCGCGATGCATGTGGATTGTTGCTTAGGATGATGGAGGCTAAGGTGGAGGTTGAGGCAGCAAAATGGACGCCGGCTTTGGATGTAAGTTGATCTTTCTACTCGGGTTGATAGGCAGCGACCAAACTAACGGTTTCCGTCTAGGCTATTAATGATCTGAGCATTCTTCCATTGCGGGCCCGAGGCTCTGTTCCCTACATTAGGAGCGCTGCCCAAGCCTTCTCGTCCTTCCCGCCAATAATTTCCCATAATGTCGGCCATGTGATCATGTGGTGTATCACATGTATTGGCCACGAAAGGGAACGGCTGAACTCTGGTACATATGAGAACGAGATTAGGCAGGGACTGGCGGATGAGTTGCTCGTCATGGCCAGGGATTTAATGATTTTCTCGGGGATGGTCAAATACAAGCTGCCGCCGAAAGTATATGAGACGCTGGCGCGAGCTGGAGCAGAGATCGGCGCTTATTGAGAAGCCAGCCCAATAGGAGGTTGCATTGGGCTTTAGCGCGTTCTTGACTTCTGTATTGGCTTGTACTCAAGTTAGATTCTACATGCAGTTATTTGTCGGCGACTGAGGTAGATGCTACAACAACACAACGTAATCGTTACTCTGTAGCATTCATTCGATATCTAAACTATAGTTTGTAGAGCTGCATATTTACGACGCGTACCAATGAATGACTATAAATGGCGCTTGGTTTCCGGCAAACGCGGGCACTTTCCGCAAGAGAGGGTGCCAAGAAACGTCGGCTGGATGACGGAGGGAATTGACAGCACAAGGCCTAATCTGACCCTGAACACTTTTAGTCAAGGAAGAGCGCCTAGAAGTGAGTGGCTCGCATTAACAGACAACAGGCGTCACGTATTTACCACGATAGCAGTCCGACAAGTGCATCGTTTCTGAGCCATGATATGAGCAGGCTAGCTGCGGGGCCTTTTCGACCCGATATTGGACCACACCGTACGTGTCTCTCAAGCTGCCCTTGGTCTAGCCCCAGGAAACTCCGATGTTCGACATGGAAAATGACCGCTCAGACGCGTCTGATACGAGTACAAAATCATTATCGCCCGACTCTGGGTCGGGCTCATCGTGCGATGATGCTCCGAACCGTGCAAAAGATGGACTGGAAGAAGCTCCATTGAACGGACGCATGGTGGCTTTCTACGAGAATGATAACAACCGCAACGACGATAATAATACAACGCCCGCCGACCTCATACCCCACGATGCGGTTCTCGAAACCGACCACTTTTCTGGGAATGCGACGGAGTCTGTAAGACCAGAGGGATTGGATATACAAGGACCCGTGCAGATAGGAAGCGACCACAATTCCGCGAGCGACGATATCCCTAGAGAAGCAGATGTCGACGATCCCAACTGTGACTCCCGGTCAAGGGACTCAAGCTCGGCCACAAACCACAATCTCATCAATAATCCCCCCAATCTTGCAAGGATACGCCAAGTGATGTTCGAGTGCAAGGATCCCATAGAGATTAGCTTGGAGGAATTTGAGACTTATTGGCCGTTTATCGACAATGTATGGGTCAAACAGAGGTCTAATTCCAGCAAAGAAGGGCATTGCACCACGGACTATTATATGTGTCGTTTGCGACGCCCCACTCATCGTACGTCAGAAACTCGTCCTCTTCCTGAGGGCAAACGCCCCCGAAAGAAGAGAGTGCGGGAGGGTGGTATCTGCAACTTCCAGATCAAAGTTGTCAAGTTCGAAGGAGCATATTCGACGGTGACAATAGCGAGAACTCCAGGGAGCAGTCGGGTACATTCACATGACCTTGATTATATTGACCGGGTGAAGCGAAATTCTGGATTAATGGAGTTTGCGCGGAGGGAAGCAATCAAGGGGTATCTACCTTCCTCAATTTTCACGAAGTTCCAAGAAGAACCTGAAAAGCTTGTTGAAGCTGGGGGCAAATTCTGTACAGTGACGGACGTGCGCAATGTCTCGGCGAAGTGGAGGATACAGAACCCCGACGTTAAACTTGTGGCGCATGAAGGCTATGAATATCATAAGGGTCACGGCATTGTAAGGATGCGAGCGGCTGGTGGTTTCAGCAATACTCCGAGCGACAAGTTACTCTCGAATACAGCCCTACACGCATCTTTGCCGCCGGATACGCTCTCCTTCCCTCGGTTCCCTCTAGATTTTCTTGAGCCTTATCTCCCAAAGCACAATGATCGCCGCCAGTTCCCTCATGTCACCCTGTCCTATGCATCGTCGATGGATTCTAAGATATCACTCCTGCCAGGCATGCAAACTGTGCTATCCGGGCCAGAGGCTAAATTGATGACCCACTATCTCAGGTCACGTCATGACGCAATCCTCATCGGAGTTGGAACAGTGCTTGCAGACAATCCCGGGCTAAACTGTAGGCTGGAAGGCGCAGGTGGGTTCGGTGGCCTTGGAAGGATGTGGCAACCGCGGCCAGTGATAGTCGATCCCACAGGACGATGGCCTGTACATCCAGACTGCCGAATGCTGAGGACTGCAGTAGAAGGGAAAGGCAAGGCGCCGTGGGTAGTGGTATCCCCAGGAGCCAGGATTGACCCACAAAAGTTGATGATGCTGAAGGGCTACGGGGGCGATTATCTCCGTATCATGGAGTACAATCAGAACTGGCGGCTGCGCTGGGAAGCCATACTACGTGCGTTGGCATCTGAGGGGATCAAAAGCGTCATGATCGAAGGCGGCGGGACCGTTTTGAGTGAGCTTTTGAACCCCGAATACACCGAATTTATTGATACTATCATTGTTACTGTCGCTCCAACCTATCTTGGCTCCGGTGGAGTAAGTGTGAGCCCAGATTCCAAGCGGGATCAAGAAGGCAAGCCAAACGCTGCTCTGAATCCTAGGGACGTGAAATGGATGCCCTTGGGTCAGAATGTTATTATGTGTGGAAGAATTCGGGTTGCGCCCTCTACTGAGTCTCCTACTACTACTACAAATGCCGAGTCGTAAAACACACCATTGTTGCTGAGAACAAAAATGTATCCCCCCAAACCCAAGGTGGCTGTCAGCGAAGTCACGATGGATGTTTTACAGGAACAGTTGGGAGGACCGTCTACTGCTACATATGGCAGCTTGGCAAGACATAGCAGTCCCTACTACTAGTAGTCAAGAATGCCTGAGCAATGGAAGAAGTTGAGTCCTCGGAATTAACCAACTTCATGCATGCATAATTCCCAGGCCGGTACTATAGCTTATTTTGTATTCAAGGGCACCGAAATGAAATAGTATATTTAATGAAGATTAGGGGAGAAGGAGGGAGAACAAAGAAAGAAAAACAAAGAACCGTCCCTGGGATGTGAATGACCAAGAAAAATCTTGTAGCGAAACATATAAATACTGCTAGGCATCTTTTTTCTGAGTTGGTGTTTTCAAAGAATGGGTTTCTTTGTTTAACGGGTGCCATTGTTCTTTAGTGTTGCTCTGAAATCAGATCGCAAAAACACAAGAAGTAACAACAATAACACCAGAGCTCTTATCGCGTAGGCGCATTCCCCACCCTTTCTTGTACCTTTTTCTTTTCAAATCGTCCAGCGCCTCTTCGGTGGCTTTTCTCTTCCCCACCTCCTTCCATCTTCTTTCTTTTTTAACAGCTCATTACCTGGGTCACTGGTGAGCCTTTTACTTTTTCCAACTCATTAAGCCCCTGATACGCTTCCGGTGTACCACTGCAACGGCCAATCAGCCAAGACATAGTTGTTAATCTGACAGCGACTATGCCGCCCAAGAAAAGCGCACCCAAGCCGGCTGCGGCATCAGCTGCGGCGGCAAAGGTTAAACAGACCGCAGCAACTACAACTACTACGACGAAGGCAGCTACGAAGGCTAACACCAAAACAACGACGAAAGCGAAGAAGACAACTGCCACGACCAGTACTGCTCGCAAAGCTCCAACTGACAAGCGAGAGGCCCCTGCGAAGCCCAAGAAGACCACCAAAAGACAAACCGCGAAATCTGCCACGGCTCCCAAGAAGGGCGGTGGAACGGACGACAACCTTGCAAGCAAGAAGCGTGAAGTTGAGCCTGCGAAACGTGCAAAGCGGAAGGCGGAAGTTGTCGATGAAGCTCCAGCTCGCGATTTGAAAAAGGCCCGCGTTGCCAAACCCCGGGTTACTAAACCGAAGCCGAAGGTGGTCATCAACCATGCGCCAACCACTCGACTAAATGTCTATGTGTGCGGCGAAGGCAGCTCTGGCGAGTTGGGCCTGGGATCTGCTAAGAATGCAATTGACGTGAAGCGGCCTCGGTTGAATGCCAACTTGCCAGCGGACCGTGTCGGTGTCGTGCAGGTCGCTGTTGGTGGGATGCATTGCGTTGCACTTACGTATGACAACAAGATCCTTACATGGGGTGTCAATGACCAAGGAGCCCTTGGCAGAGATACTACTTGGGACGGTGGGTACAAAGATATGGACAAAGCCGACAATGAGTCAGACTCGGACTCCGATGATGACATTGCTTTAAATCCCCACGAATCAAATCCCACTGCTATTCCGTCAGAGGCTTTCCCAAAAGACACCGTCTTCGTTGAAGTTGCTGCTGGCGACAGCTCAAGTTTTGCCCTTACGGATGATGGTCAAGTCTATGGTTGGGGAACATTCAGAGTAAGTCAACCTTTGCATATTCTTGTATAAAGAACTGCTTAGGCTAAGAGGCGAATTAGAGCAATGATGGTATCTTAGGTTTTGATGCCACCAATAAAGTCCAGCTTACGCCTAGTCTGATACCGTCTTTGAAGAAAATCAAACACCTGGCTTGTGGCGATAATCATGTCCTGGCACTGAACGAAAAAGGTGCTGTATTTTCATGGGGTTCGGGCCAGCAAAACCAACTGGGCCGTCGTATCATTGAGCGAAACAGATTGAACGGCCTGCAGCCGCGCGAGTTTGGCCTGCCGAAGAATATTGTGCATATCGGCTGTGGGGCTTTTCACTCTTTCGCTGTTCATCAGTCCGGAGAGGTCTACGCATGGGGTTTGAACAGTTTCGGCGAAACGGGTATCAGGGCTGGTGCCGGTGACGATGAAGCTGCAATTGTGCATCCCACCGCCGTGGAGTCGCTATCTGGGAAAGCAGTTACACAGATCTGCGGCGGCGCCCATCATTCGCTTGCCATCGCTGATAATGGAGAGTGCCTTGTATGGGGACGATTGGATGGCTACCAAACAGGTCTGAAAATCGACAGTCTACCTGAGGATGCGGTCATTAAGGACGAGCGCGGACGGCCTCGTATCTTGATAGAGCCTAAAGCTGTTCCTGGAGTCAAAGCCAATACTGTTGCAGCTGGTTCAGACCATTCACTCGTCATTGATGTTGATGGTCGTCCTTGGTCGTGGGGATTCTCTGCCACCTATCAAACAGGCCAGGGTACACCGGATGACATTGAAATAGCGACTGTCATCGAGAATACTGCCGTTCGTGGGAAAAAGTTAAACTGGGCCGGCGGTGGTGGACAATTCTCCGTGTTCACTGAGCCGGCAACATTAGCATAAACGAAAAGCTAGTGCCAGGGAAAAATTGGAGATACACCGGCACTTCATCAATGAGCCCCGCGCAATGGCATGTTTCATGAGCCTTACCAATCTTGTAGATTATGCTTAGACCAGTTGATAAACCATTGCAGACACGAGAGGGGAAGAAAAGGAGAAGAGAAAGTGAAGAAAGCACATTATGGTGGTATCTGCTGAAGCACCGCATTTTCGATAATACTTGTACCTTATATTTTACGGTGACTATCAAGGTAGAGGGAAAGAGCAAGGGTTTTTTCGAAAAAGGAAAAAAAGTGGCCGGCTAGACCGTGTCTGCGCCATGTAGAAATAGAAATAGTTAGTCCACTGTACGAAACATTCTTGGTGCCCTAAGTGGTTGTATTGCTCGAAACATCAATATTGTCTATAGAACCCAGGCTACCCATAGGCTTATTGCCTCAAGCCCATGCATCTGGTCCTGCCAGATTATGATTATCAATAATGCTATCCTCGTGCTCGCGAAGAAGTGCTTCCAGCTCATCATCATCATCATCATCATCATTATCATGAGTACCTTCTATGATTTCTCTTGGGACACTCTCATCATCCGACACAAACAAATCTCCCTGCTGAGGAGCGTCTCCTAGCGTAAGTGAGGATGGCTGAGCTCCGATGCCATGTGTGGGAGGCGACTGTGCCACGCTATCTCCTTGGCCAAAAATCGCGTCGGCTTCATTTAGATGCCTAATAGACATACTATTGTCATGGACATGTGGAGCCGAGAACCCCGTTTGTTGCGCATCTTCGATGTCGGTTGCGGGGAGTCTCGGCTTTTCCTCGTCTATCCATTCTCGTCGCATCGTCTGCAAGCGTTTCGAATGACCCAGTTTCTCTATGATAGCCAATCCATCAGCGAACTTCGCGCGAGGGAACAAATCATCGAGCCATAGTTGGTAGAAGTTTAATAGTCGAGCGGCGTCCGAAAACTTTGAGAAAGTTAGCTACGCAGACATCCCTCGGCGACAGTATGAAGGGTTCAGCAGACCTCATGTCCTTTCCCTTTGAACTTCAATTTAGACTTCGCCGTAGAACGCAGTTTTGGTATGCCGGCTTGTGACAGTAATCTAGGAAGCAATAAGCATTGTATTCAGAGCGCTCCCCCGGTTGTCAGTCTTACCGGCCCTCATCCAGCTTGACAGTAGATCGTCGCTGCTTAGTGATTGTGACCTTTTCATCCAAGCCTAACATAGGTGCAGCAATGGGCCCACCTCTGTTTGAATCCACAGTTATATCTTGCAATGTGCTCTCTAAGCCGGCATCATAATCGAACAATGCATCATCATGGCCCATTGATGGGTTTGAGTAGCCCACATCTTTCTCCATCATCCAACGAACCTCCTGATGACTTGTAAAATAGTGAAAATGACAATCTTCTCATAAATCCCGGTTATTGTTGGCTGAACAAGTAGTACGCATACTTCGATGAAAGTCCGCAAATGACCATCTCGAACAGCTGTAAACGGATAGCGTTACGCGTCGCTCAAGACGCGTGCCAGGTTCTCAGCCAATTTGCCAGAAAAGGTAAGATCAGTACTATTAGTATCATATCATCAAAGTAGGGTAGGCGGTCGGGCTAGCGTGACAACGGGTTACAAAGCCTTTTCAGCATAACTGTAACTAACTACGCATTACCTAGGCTTTGTAATTATGAATACCCGCTAGTCTTCAATCGGTATGGCTTTGGGCTTGGCATAACTCCGTCCGACTTCCATCTCCATTGAAGCGGAAGCCAATCCAGAAACGTCCATTATAATTCATCCTCCACTGTCCCAGCCCGGTCACAATGGCGACTGATCACAAGTCAATTCTTGTTCCCCCAAAGCGGGCCAATACAGACTACCCGGTAGGGTTGATTATTCTCTATCCGAAATGGAGTTACAGATCTTGCGGCTAACTTTGGCTTTTGTAGCTAATTGACTCCGACCCGTATGGACCAGCTTGACGTTGCCATATTGCAATTGACTCACTTTTTAAATCAGGCACTTGAGACGAGTTTTCGGATATGCACGACCCTCTGACTACGCAGTGGGCGGCGGAATGGCCGCTGCGTCTCCTCTTGCGTTCTGGGTTATGGAAAGAGTGAGCCCTTCTCACGTCGGCAGGGGAGGGTTCGCTCCTGTGATGCGCCTAGCAACAGCCATTGGCCTTATTGGAGGTCTCCACGTGGTCTATCAGAGATCCTGCAGTCAGTGCAACCATGGAGCAGTTGTTTTGATCTACGCCCTTGTAATACTAACGTTCTTGTGCAGACCGCTTCTATGGCTTCACGGAGAATTCGAGGGAAGCTGATATGGATATGAAGGAGATGGTGGACAAAGTCAAGAAAGGGGAATCCCTATATGGCACATCTAAAGTCTCTTCATACCTGCAAGGCGTTGCTGCTCGAAACTCTAGATACTCTGAGCTATTCATCCATGTTCTTCCATGGTTCAACCTTGTCAACCATGACCAGGTAAGTACGATGGAAGAGCCATCACCTTTCATACATAACCATCAGCGTCGGGTATAAAACTTGTTACTAACTGCAATACAAGCATGGCGTCGACACGGCCAAGTACTATCAGCAGGCCGAGCGGGAGCTGGAAGCCGAGCGGTTGAAGCAAGCTAGCTCCTAAACTTGTGACATGAAAGACGGTATAAGGATCGGCTCGTTAACGTTTCATTGGCTCTTGCGCGATATTGTATATTTAGTTCCTGAAACAACGCAAAACCTAAATGGAACCTTTCCCTCACTTCACCTTGATCGCTTCTACACGACATCGAAGATGCTTAGCCCTCAGCTTCCTTCATTGAGCGTAAGTACAACCCGTTCCCGCTCAAGGTATCGGGGACGCAATGAGGACTTCCTGGTCGAAATCCGTTTTCAATTCACGGTGCTTTTTAGGGCGGGGCTTGGGCGCTGCTCGAAAGAGTCTGTTAGAAGGCTTCCTTGTCACAGTTGTCAGAAGCTAGCTACCTACCCTTCTCATTTTCTTGTATGTAGAAGCGCCGAAGTAACATGATAGCTTCCTTATGGAACAACCCGCCTTGCACAGGGTATGGTGGATCTATCGAGCGACTAGTATGAATTAGTTCTAGGTCATAGAGTGTAGGTCCGCGGGAAGGCAAGAACGGACTCGGCATGTAGTGATAGAATGCTACCGGTTCCCCCGAACCTGTCATTTCCACAACCGAAGTATACTTTTCGTATCTGATATTGTCTCAAAGCAGATGCACACATGACACACGGTTCAACAGTTACATAGAGGTCTGTTGAACGCAGTGCTGACCTAGGATAAGTTTGGAGCATTTCTCCGATGGCAATGAACTCGGCATGTCTTGTACCCTGATAAGACCGGCTAGTTTTAGATTTCACAAATGCTTTCTAATTTTGCTTTGATGGGGACTCTCCCAAGGGACAAGAGAAATTGAAAGATTCATTGAAACTTCCGAGGTCTCCATGGGTTTTGATGGTTCAGGCAGCTGGCTCACCTACATTCATAGATTTGTTTGTATCATTCATTCCAAAACCAACAATCTTGTTGTCATACACCAGAACACAGCCAACCGGGGTTTCACCAGTTGCAAGGGCTTTTTCTCCCTAGAGCGAGTATAAGAATACCAATCTCCAGTGTCACTAGGGCAAGATACAATTACCATCATTAACGCCTGCTTCATGAAATAAGCATGTTCGGCATTGTTCTCCAGCAACTCAGGCGGCATGTCACCAGACATCTCCATATTTCATCCGCTAGACTGAGAAGGGCTTTGTGAGATTTTTGCTGGGAGGTGTATTAGCTGAGTAGTAGTAGTCGGCACTGATGACACCAGGAATAGGCTTGACAACAAGTATAAGAGTCACCCGAGGGGGTCACTCTGCATGTACAAAGTCACTGAATTTGAGCACAAGTTTTACTAAGTTTCTAGACCTTATGTTTCCTTTTGTACCCCACCTGTTTCTACACAGGAAGCGGAAGAGAAACTTTCCTTGTAGAGCTCTGTGAGCCCGTAGATACCAGGATTTTGCCTTGAAAACCCATTTGATTACCCACCGCCCGGAAGTCCGCTTATAGTAGTAGTAATGATACCACCGCTTCCAAGTACTCCGTATACGATTACTATTCTGCAACCGTGCACATAACAAGTCGATACTTGATGGTATTCACTTTGATAGCAATTGATAAGCGGGGTTCATGCTTTATACCCACATTAACTCGTGCATTAAAGAATCTCAACACCTCACTGGATGGATAGACTGTGGGGAAACCATACATGTAACTTACACCGTACTACGCGTCACTGAAACATACATGAGTATTACTATCCGTAGATCTTAAGCCGGTCTGATCACCACTCTTCGCGCTCAACGAGGCCTGGGAGAAATCAGGACCATGTATAAAGGCATCGCCAATGGCAACTAATAAGCGCAAGGAGTCTCGTTTACCTATTCCTGAGGTTGCAGATTGGAATCCTGCAGAGCCAGTTTCCTCTACGCTCGCAGCCAACCTTGCACCACACCTTTCATCACAGGGTGATGGGACGCTTGGTCTAACTAAAGAGGCATTTTCGCAGCTCCGGCATGAGTTGCTTGAGGGGAAATATAGTCATCTTCAGCTTAATGATAGTATTACTGATGTTAAGAAACTGATTTGCATCGTGCTGAAAGCAGGTCTAGAGCCTTGTATCAGAGATGATAGGTCGGAATTGCAAGGTCAACTCCTGGACTGCTTGGACATCGTCCAAAATGCTGTTGACAAAGCCCCATTAGCGCTTTTGGAGATGCCAGAGCCAGAAGTTCTGGGAAAGGATGCAGCAAGTCCCCTGTACTCGTGTCTAGTCGTCTGGCTAGTCCATCTATTCTCTACCTGGGACAGTGAGCCTGTCGAAGATAGAATCGGTGGCATCCTCGCAAGTATGTTCAACGCTTCACACAATCATACGAAGCTATGGTCTTCGTTTGTTGGTATTACTGCCTTTGTTCGGGCCTGCACTACTGGTTTGTGAGATTCCTCGGCTAGATCTGAGTCCTATACTGATCACTCCAGAACTCCTTGATGCTCTTGACGCCTATCAGTCTCGAGCTCGGCTTACCCATGTGGCCGGCTCCCCTGTAGTATACCCGAAGCAGCCTTGTACTTTGGATCTTGACAGACTTGGCCTGCGCTGTGGATCTCTGAAGAGATTGATCAGACTTGATAGCTGCGCTCAAACAGTCCGTCTATGCCTTGATATGCTCACATCTACAATCAATGCTCACGTTTCTTATAATATCCCCTCTAAACGACAGGACTTGGCATGGCTCTCTAATAGTTATCGGCGCTTGTGGAAGCTCGCTGTGCTTTGGCGCTCCAAAGCAGATACTGAGGACGTCACAAACCAAGTGCAGACCTTTTCACAGTTCCTGAGGTTCATAAAAAGATTTTGCGACCATGTTCCACATACATCAGCGAAACAGAGGCTAGCATACATTTCCCTCCAGACATTCGCAGAAACCTTTGCTCTAGAAATGCTAAATCAGGCTTCTGTTCTCCAATTAAGCCTAAGCCATGCCATTGACAGCTTCACTAAGGCTTTCACATCCGAAAAGGATATAATGCAATCAATGGGGGCTACTGTGCTACCTATTAAGAGTAACCTCGCATTGTTCAGTTCATTCGATACTTGTCTTCAGGTATATCATCCCGTATGGCCCTCACCATAGCTACCGTCTGGTTAACTCAAAGCTAGGTTGCGATCGAATGCTCCCTCGTACATTGTCCCATGACTTACAATTCTTCCAACGCGAAAGGTGCAGAGGCAGCTTTCTGCGGGGGGCATTCAACGGAAACGGTAGCTATTCACGAATTCCCGGGTTCTGACCACTCTTCCATTAGTGGTGTTGGGGCTGTCCGGATGGCCAAACATCGCTGTCTCCCGCGATTGGATGCCTACAGAGAAGGCCGAAATGTGGCAGAGAGGCTTATAGCCAATTCACTTGAACTACTCGGCTGTGATCGGAGTGGCACCCTGGGGGATCTGAGCTGTGCGGTTCTGTAAGTCGACATGTATTGCCCCCATGAATACAATTGTTGACTGACAACGGAAAGTACATCATACATTGGACTATCGGAGCAGGACAAACTAAGATTCTTATGTGTTCTGTGCAATATCCCCTGTGCATTGTCTGGAAACCTGGTAGATATGTTGAATGTCGATACAGAGGACAATTTCAACTGTAGAATCTGTGACTCCAAATGTCGTGATATCGAACCAGAAAGCAATTCCAGCATTCTCAAGAGCGATGAACTATGTCAGATCTTGAATCACATCATTTCGAACCTTTCACGGACTGCAAATCTGAGGATAGCTGCGACAGTTGCGTTAAGAAGGACGTTGATGCATACTTCCGACCCAGCTCATATGCAGCTTGCATCTTCTGCTTTCGGCGAGTTCTGCCTCAATTCTCTCAGGAGCTCTGTCAGAGAGCTACGTCTTACTACAGGGTATCCTCTATTGAAAGATCTTGCGAAAACTTTGAAGTGCTGACCACTCTTCAGGCATTCGATAACCTCGTTCGTTCGTAGAGATCTCGACCACGAAACCCGACGAGGTAATTTCATTGTCATTCTGGACTGGTTGCAGAGCCTCTCTGAGAAACAGGAGACGCCATTACATGAGACATGTATTCTTACTTTATGTCATCTGGCGCAGTGAGTTTGATCCTGTCAAGTGGTTGTGAGCATTCGCTAACATATCGTATATCTACAGGTTTTCTAACGACGAAGAGATGAATATCATACTTCTTCGTCTGGTAGAGTACCTTGGACATCCGAACCCGTTTATAGGGGCGGTGGCTTATACCGAAGTACGTATGGACCCTGATATTGTGATCATATACTGCCTTCCGCATGTGACTAGATTAGGCCATCATCTAATAGAACTTAGCTCTCAGGGCTTGCACAACATCTTTCTGTCACTCCGGCCGCCTTGTTCAGGCCTTTTTGGAGGACCTTGTCAGTGACCGTTGTGAGGAATTTTCAGTCTCGCCCCTACATGGCAGAACAGCTCTGCGACCTCCTGGGTATGAAAGTGGATGACTTCCTCAGATTGACAGAGACCTATGTCCTTCCATATCTGGTACTTACCCGGAAGCGCGATGTGATCGTCAGAGTTGGGGCAACGTACAAGGACGCGAAGACACCATTCGACATTTGCTCAGAGAAGAACAATCTTGCATCGATACTCGCTTTTTTGCTGAGCCAACCATCGCCGAATCCAGAAGAATCCGTCATGTCCGCTTTGTCGGAAGTTGATGCTGCCTTTAGGGGCCGTACTCTGGCTGAGCTTTTGAGGATTGAGCCGATACTAATTGCCTGTGACCTACTCAAAGGCCTTGGCGACTTGGGGGAGGACAAAGGCAAGAGGGTAAGTCATTGCCGATTCCACAGCGCGATCGACGTTGACACGAAGGAATTGTAGTTTCTCCGCGCACTTCATCTTTTAGCCGTCCTTGTTCCACGAAAGTCAGGTCACACACCAAAACGAGCGAACCTTATAGGATACTTCATTGAGGAGCATGTCCTTGGAATCATTACACAGTTCGCTCATGCTGTAAATGACTTTCAGATCAGACAACCTCTGATTGAGAAAAAAAGGAACATTGCAGCGATTGGAGAGATGATAAAGGTTGCTCGTGGCCATATCAGTAGCGCCTTACCTCAGGTTCGTACATATGTCAGCTCATATAATGTGATTTTCAGTAATAAGCTAAAGTGACATAGATATGCGCATGTTTACGAGCTGCTCTTGAAATTCAAGAGCTGTGTAATAATGCATTCATCGTCTGGAGAGTCCTGATCATTTCCCTGCAAGAAGAGGAAGTTGAGCCCCTCATTGATCAGACACTATCAATTGTGATCAGATACTGGGACATGTTCACTGAGGATACAAGGAAGCAAGCGCACGAACTCGTTGAATACATCATGCAGTCTCACCATGAGTTGGTACGCGATATCTTCAATACCATGCCCTCGCTAGCTTCAATTCCAATACTCGACAAGCATGAAGCCACGCTAAATAGCATGAAAGAGAAGATGGATGTACGAAGCCATTTCCTTGCATTCATTCGTCGTTGTCAGAGTGATACTGCAACGGTTGTTGAGCAATCCTTGCACGAGCTAGTTCCTTATCTCTCCCAGAATGAAGAGTTCATTCATAGATCTGTTCTCAGTGAGATTCCAGATCCAGTTGTTGCACAGCTAACACGGTCATTGCTTGATTGTTGTGTGAAATTTAACACTAGCTCGGATGTTATAACCAAGTTATCGGCTGAATGTCTAGGCTTGATCGGCTGTCTTGACCCTAACCGAGTGGACACGGTGAAAGAAAAGAAAGGGATTCTGGTTTTGTCCAACTTCGACAGCATGGAAGAGACCTTTGACTTCATACTTTTCTTCCTCCAGAACGTGTTAGTCGAGACGTTCCTATCAGCTTCTAATACTAGAGCTCAAGGATTTCTTGCATATGCGATGCAGAACCTACTCAGGTTCTGCGGTCTTGATTCAGCCGTGGCCAATCGATCGCGTGACTTCCGAGCAGATGAGAAATATCAACGCTGGCTAGAGCTACCTGAAACTGTTCGCAACATTCTAGCACCTTTCCTTACCTCAAAGTATACAGTTACCATTGGGACCCTAAACACTAACTGCAGCTATCCCTTGTTCACAGCTGGATTGACACATGGCAACTGGCTACGGACCTTTGTGCAAGATCTATTGCAAGCTGGGAACGGTGACAATGCGAAATTAGTATTCAGTGTTTGCAGCCGTATTGTGAAAGGCCAAGACATCTCAATAGCATCTTTTTTGCTGCCATTCGCGGTCCTTAACCGTACGGTTTCTGGGAGCCCACAAGAGAAAGAAGATCTACGCTGTGAGCTAGTGAATGTCCTGTCACACCCCTTACCTGACACACACGACTATGTATATGAGAACATCATATTGTGCAGTCAGGTGAGTAGCGTATTTCCATTTATTTGTGCAGATTCGTTTGATTGTTGTCTCACACTATTCGAAACAGAGCATTTTCGAGGTCCTCGACTACCTTTCAAGGTGGCTACAGGGCAAAAAGAAACAGATAAATAGTCTCAGGAACCCCAGCCATCCTTCTAATCGTAACCACAAAGGAACATCTCGCGATGCTTTGTTAGACACCTACCATTCGCAAGCCAAAGCTGTGGAGATACTTCTGAGTTCGATACCTCCAGAGGTCATCTCCAAGAGGGCTGTTGAATGCAAATCGTTCTCACGGGCTCTGTTCCATTGGGAGCAATACATCCGACAGTGGAAAAACCAGCATTCTAAGCAAGGAGGCGCCGCCGTCGAACCTCTCTACCAGCGATTACAAGATATCTACAGCCGGATCGACGAACCAGATGGTATCGAAGGAATTTCAAGCCATCTGCACGTGTTAAACATTGATCAGCAGGTACTTGAGCATCGAAAGGCAGGAAGATGGGCTACCGCACAAAGCTGGTATGAGTTGCAACTTGAGAAAGAACCAAATGATAGCGAAGCACAGTGGGGTCTACTCGCATGTCTCAAGGAATCTGGACAACAAGGTATTCCCCTAATCAATCCCCGTCCAGCCGGTCTACTGACACATTTTTAGATGCCATTCTCACACGGTTCGAGATCTTGAAAGCAAATAATTCGTCTAGAAAGTTTCTACCTTTTGCAGTAGAAGCGACCTGGATCACAAGTAATTGGGGAAAGTTAAATGAGTATCTTCAGCAGCTCTCGCGGTTGGGTAGGGGGGAATTCAATATTGAGATTGGATTGGCCCTCAATGCGTTCCGGCAAGGCAAGTATACGGAATTTTGGGAACATATAGAGGCCTTACGACTCAGTGTGGCCAAGTCCCTAACAGCCAACTCCGTGGTTTCTTTGCAGTCATGCCATGATAGCATTCTCAAGCTACATACTCTACACGAGGTAGAGTCTATAGCTCGCGCTAAATTCGAGGATAGTG
The DNA here is from genome assembly GCF_003184755.1 of Aspergillus piperis CBS 112811. Lineage (NCBI taxonomy): Eukaryota > Fungi > Ascomycota > Eurotiomycetes > Eurotiales > Aspergillaceae > Aspergillus > Aspergillus piperis. Next base: position 15,668 of record NW_020291617.1, on the reverse strand, counting down.
AGAGCAATGACTCGCGCACAAAACTACCTGATATACTGGATCGACGTTTGGATATCCTTGGGGGCTACATCTCTGATAAGCAATATCTCTTAGGCCTTAGAAGGGCTACGATGGAACTAACGTATGTCACTTTTGCCCTCTTTATGAACTTTCTCTAGTCGAATGCTGATAGAGCCTTAAGGAACGAATTTACCGATTCCGACATAGCTGCTGCTTGGCTAACTAGTGCACGTCTGTCGCGCAAAGGCAACTTCACCAATCAAGCCTACCAGTCGATGCTACATGCGGCTCGTCTTAACGATCGATCTGCCACTATTGAGCACGCACGGCTCCTCTGGAAAGACGGTCATCATCGGAAAGCAATACAAACACTGGAAGGCGCAATTACTGCTAATGAGTTCTCGTCAGAAACAGCCACATCTCAAGAGCGTACCTCATCGCTAATTGCAAATAATGGTGAACATCAAAATATGCTCTTGGCTCGAGTATGTCACCGTCCACAGGCTACCGACACGATCTGACTGTAACAATCATATAGGCACATCTGCTCCTGGCCAAGTGGACAGACAGGGCAGGGCAAACGCAATCAGATGCTATCGTCCAGAGATACAGGGAAGCTATAAAGCTCCACCCTAGGTAAATTCTATGTCCCAGAAAGGTACGGCAGGTGTTTTGAAGTGGAAGCTAACTGGTTCTTAGGTGGGAGAAGGCTCATTACTACCTAGGCAAGCACTACAACAAAATCCTGGATTTGGAGAAAGCAAAACCTCTGGGAAAGGAAGCACAGATCTAGTCAGCATTCCTATCCCTGACCTGCAAAATGATCAATGGCTCATTTTTTTCCCAGCTTGAGTGGCGAGGCCTCAAAATTAGTTGTTGACAATTATCTCCGGTCCTTGGCCCATGGCAACAAATACGTATTCCAGTCCTTGCCCAAAATCTTGACACTCTGGCTAGAACACGCTTCTACCGTCGACCAGCCGTTTGATCCTAAGAGAGGCGACAACGAGTGAGTAGTGAATATTTTCTTCGGGATCTAAGGATTTCAACTCCCGTTACCTTCACCTCGATTCGCATGCTGACTGGAATAATCGGGACGACTTATAGAGATTTCCAAAAGCACACTCTGAGTCAGCGAAAAAAGAGCCTTGATGATATGCATACACAACTCAAGAAATATGTGAACAGGATCCCGGCTGCGCTGGTTGGTAACAAAGTCGAGTACCATATGAGAGCTTGCTAACTAGAAACAGCTCTTCACCATTCTCCCTCAAGTTGTTGCTAGGATATGTCACCCAAATACGACGGTATACGACTTATTGACCAAGATCGTAGCCAGGGCAGTTAATTCATTTCCTCAACAAGGGCTATGGACTGTCCTCGCAGTGGTTAAGTCCTCTTCCAAGGACCGGGCATCTAGAGGAATAAATTGCCTGCAGAAGATTACGGTAGGTCAAGAAAGAGAAATCTGCATCAAATCAGTTCGAGCTAATCTCAAGCAGGAAGTCAACAAGAAACTGAAAAATCAGCCATCGTCAGATATGCGTGGCATGATAAATCAAGGACAGAAATTCTCAGAGGAAATGCTAAGGTTGTGCATAGCTCGCATCGAAGACAAAGTCCTGAGAGTCAGCCTGCGTGATCTGAAGTTCAGTCATAAGGTGGCGCCTTGTAGGCTTGTGGTGCCGTTCCAAGCAATGTTAACGCCGACGCTACCAGCCAGCCATAAACCTGAATACCTGAAAGGTTTCAGGGCCTTCCCTAGGGATCCTACGACTATTGAAGGTAACGCTTCTTGATTTGACTTCTGCGAAAATCTCACTGACTGTTGATAGCCATACTGGACGATGTGCAGGTCTTGAATTCTCTCCAGAAACCGCGAAGGATAGGGATCCGGGGCTCAGATGGAAAAGTATACAACATTCTGTGCAAGCCCAAGGATGACCTGCGCAAAGATCAACGGCTCATGGAATTCAACAACATGATCAATCGGCTCTTCAAAAAGGATGTGGAATCGAGTAAACGACGGATGTGTAAGTACTCAAACGTCTAGCATATCCTCTGTGTTCCATTATCCTCTGACCGAGTGATCGCTGTGGCAGATATTAAAACGTACGCTGTGACACCGCTGAACGAAGAATGCGGGCTAATCGAATGGGTCGATAACCTTCGTGCTTTGAGGGACATTGTTATCAAGCTCTTGAGAGAGAGAGGCATCGCGCCAAACGTAAGTTTTTCAGCTTCATGATGATAGCCATACAGCTATTGAAGTGATTCTACTATAGTATAATGAGATCAGACACGACCTGAACGAAGCATGCTCCGACAACTCAAAACTCCATCTTTTCACAACAAAAGTTTTGTCAAAGTAAGTTTTCCGAATGCACTTCCTCTTGAGTCACTCCGTTCCAAGACTAATCTCGATGCAGGTTTCCCCCGGTTCTGTATGAATGGTTCATTGAAATGTTTCCTGAAGCAGGATCATGGTTTGCTGCCAGGATTCGCTATACTCGTTCCTGTGCTGTTATGTCCATGGTTGGGCATGTCCTAGGGTTCGTCAATCCAAACTTTGCTGATATATGTCCCTTTCAGCTCATTTCTCTGCAGGTTAGGTGATCGACATGGTGAGAACATACTGTTCGAGGAAGGCACGGGAGGTGTTTTACATGTCGACTTCAATTGCCTTTTCGACAAGGTTAGGCGCCCGAGACCCAAGACAAACCTGCCTTGCATCTTTTTGGCTGACATGGATAGGGATTGACATTCGATATACCTGAATTGGTTCCGTTTCGTTTGACCCAAAACATGGTTGATGCGTTCGGTGCCTATGGATACAATGGTTCGTTCTAACCGACCTCTGAAACGTTCATGTGCTAATATCATTGATAGGTCCGTTCCGCAAGACATGTGAAATTAGTCTTGGTCTACTTCGCCACAACGAAGACGCACTCATGACCGTTCTGGAGACGTTCTTGCATGACCCTACCACGGACTTTATCGGGAAGAAGGTAAGCACCACCCAAGATGTATACGGCCACGTTGCTGATGAACAGAAGCGTCGTACACATGCCAATGCCCCAGAGACACCTGCCGGTGTTCTGGAGAATGTTCGCAACAAACTTCGTGGCCTTCTACCTGGTGAATCAGTCCCCCTTTCAGTGGACGGTCACGTAGACGAATTAATTGTACAAGCAACGGATGTAAAGAATCTAGCCGCTATGTATATTGGCTGGTGCGCCTTTTTCTAAAGGTGCTTCTCGTCACTGACCCTGGTCCTGGGTGATTTGTGATTGCTGGAGCTAGATTGTGGATGACTTGGGTTTCCTAAATTTCTCCCGTGCACAAGATAACTTTACATTATTAATTATAGGACAAGGCTTCGAATTGATTCGAGTGTAGAAGTCCACCGGCCTGCACCCCATCATCACTCTGCCAGTCCCCTGTAGTTGAACGACGCCAGGAACAGTAGCTTCATTGTGACATCCTATAGACTATCAAATGAGACCAAGACCATATCGTAAAACAATCCTGGGTTTTAATGATGGTCTCTTCTTAGGCTCGCGCTCCGTTCCCTATCGCTGCGACTGCTATAGCCATAGCTGCTGTAGCTCGGGCTACGGCGACGGCGACGTTGGGAGCTGTCCATACGCGAGTGTGTCCGCCTTGGCGGTGGTGAAGTTGAACGGGATTTGGAAGAAAGGGATCGAGAGCGGCGTGGCGACCTGGAGCGCGACAGAGAGCGAGGCCTATAGATGTCATGTCTTTCCATATGCCGAGAACGGCGATATTTCCTAGCCGGTGGCGGTGACCTTGGAGCGCGACTATCCGACGGGGGTCCGCGGCCATGTCCTGGGCGGCCAAAGCTTGCTCTGCTATGTTGAACTGGTGGTGGTGAGCGAGAAAAAGCTCTCCTAGGAAGAACAATCGACACATTCAAAATGGCACCATCTAGCTGAGCTTCATGCATATGCGCGATGGCTGCCTCTGCATCCGCAGGATCGTGGTAGAGTATGTATGCAGTGCCCCTGTTTGTCATGACTAGTAGAGCGTCAGCCTGGGCATGTAGGAAAGCATGAGTCTATAGGACTTACAAGCTTTATTCATGGGAAGATCAAGACTTTGTATGTCACCAAAACCACCAAATATCTCCCGAAGATGTGATTCGGTAACATTCTTGGTCAACTTTTCAATAACTATCTTTGATTTCCGTTAGTTCTAGCATAAACCTACAGACTGGGATGATGCGAGCGCAACCGACCTTTGAGCTTCTTGAAGCATCGGCAGAGGGACTCGGGGTCCGACTGAAGTCTTTCTTTCTGTAACGTCTGGGAGCTTCGCTTCGGCTTCGGCTTCGGCTTCGACTTCGGCTTCGACTACGGGATAGCGCTCTGTTGTGCGACGGTGACCGCGACCAGCTTCTGGAACGGTGACCATTGCGGCGAACAGCACCACGCTCCACAGAACGCCTCCGGGGTGTGGTGTTGAATCTCGATTCTGAGCGAGGGGACAAAGAACGCTGCAAGGATGGGGCCCGATCAAATTCCGAGGATGGCAAACGGCCACGAGAGCGGCCCCGAGTGTATTCTTCTGGCATCCTACAGGATCCACTTGGTGGAGGGAGCTTTCTAGGAAACCACCAAGGGCAAGCTGAACAGATTGTAGCAAGAAATAAGTCTGGGTAAGCGAGATATTAAGGGAGCGAGACGCATCGACGAAGGTCTGGTTTTGAGTGGGGTTGCCCAAGACGGATCAGAAGTTGCAGAGTAATTGGCAGCTTGTTGTGTCATGTATGAAGGTCAGAGCCAGGTAGGTTTGCTATCCGCACGATAGGCGGGTCCCATGTTTGTTATCCTAATCCCCTGCACATCAAGAACCAATGCTAAAATATCATTAATTTTCTTTCTTTCCTGTTTTCCTTTTTCTTTTTCTCTTGCTTCTACTTTCTCGGTCTTGATTTCTTGCCTTTTCGTCTAAGAATAAGAGAATCCACATGTTAAACAAGGTACTCAGTCAACTAACAGCAGCTCCATGCTTGAAGATTGGTTTATTACTTCCAAGTCGGAATGATCGCATCGTTATATAGTTTCTATATAGAGACAATTGTGCTCATATGTCAACAGAGTCACCCCACTGTTCGTACGCTTCAACAACAGCAGCCGTTATTTGTCTCTTCACCTGCTTAAGCGCATACTCGAAATGCTCCCATCGGATATCTTGCGCTTCGCCGGTCTCCTCTTCTGCATCCAACGCAGCATCACCGGCTGTCTCACATATGCTCACGATCTCAGCCCCTGAATATCCGTCAGTTTTCATGGCCAACACGTCCACCTCAACTTCCGGGTTAATGACGGATTTGCGGAACCATATGTCCAAAATCTCCTTCCGCGCCTCGTAGTCGGGAGGTCCTATGTAAAGTATATTGTCCAATCGACCGGGGCGCATCAACGCCGGGTCTATCACTTCAGGTTTGTTTGTAGCGGCGATGACTAGGACACTTTTAAGCTCCTCGATGCCATCCATTTCATTGAGAAGAGTTGTAAGAACATTAACCCCGCCTTGTGATGAAGTGCCACGTTTCGAGGCGATAGCGTCTATCTCATCGAAGAATATGATGCTGGGCCTTGCAGACCGAGCTTTTCGAAAGATTTCCCTTAATGCTCGTTCAGATTCTCCGACGTACATGCTTAGGATCTCGGCTCCCTTGACTGCCAGGAAGTTGAGCCCTGCTTCCGTGGCCAATGCTTTCACCGTCAACGTCTTAGAGCATCCAGGTGGCCCGTAAAGAAGTACACCTTTCTTGCTGGTCAAATTAAGCCTCCTCATTCGCTCGGGATGCTTGGCCTTGTCAGAACTGCAACAACACAATCTAAAGGTGCGCGCTTACCTTCAATGGACGCTCCACTGCTTTCTGCAAACGTCTCTTAATCTCGTGCTGCCCACCAATGTCGGACCACCTGACCTTGGGCGTCTCCAAGAACACTTCCCGCATAGCAGTAGGTCGAGTTTCCTGTAGGGCTGATAGGACATCAACGTCCTTGATATGTATAGCTATGCCTGTTTCAGGAGTGGCCAGACCTTCAACAGCATTATCGGCAGGTATGCATTTGTCACTAAAACAAAGCTCAGGTTCCAACATCTGTCTTTGCCGTGCCTTGCGACTAATCAATTGAAGCAAAGCGAAGAGATCGGCACCCACGTAACCATGGGTTTTCTCCGCTATCAAGTCTATGAGGGTATCGCTCAATGCTGGGGATGGGGATCCACATATAGCACGCAATATTTTGGCTCGATCCTGTGCTGTCGGAATATGCAGTTCAATCTCAGTTGCTAGTCGATGCGGTGTCCTCAGTGCATCATCGACATCATTCGGATGACGGGTTGCAGCCACGATCAAAACGAATGCATTCTTTGTAGCGTCAATGCATTCGCATAGAACCGATGCCAACGACTGGCTATCGAGCGATGTCCGTCTAGGCGCAATGAACTCCACCTGGTCAATCAGGATTGCACTGGGTTGAGAACGCATTGCTTCTTGGAATATATTGCGCATCTTGGATTCGGCATCTCCAATATTGCGGCCGAAGGCTGAGGACCCAATATGAAATGTTTGCCTCCACCCTGCTGCTTTAATCTGTTCCAGAAGCGCCGTCTTACCTGTTCCCTTCGGACCATAAAGAAGAATGCCTCGACTGTGTTCATAGAATGAAGGCATTACTAGATTGTCTAGACCAGGGTTAAAGTCAGCAAGACTTTCATTGATACTCTCGATTTGCCGGTCCATCCCTCCCAGCCCGGTCGGCCGCACTTGGATATTGGAGGTTCCGCGCTCTGGAGGTTTCTTAAGATCTTCGCCCATTATGATCTCGCTGGTTTCAGCGAACCTGAAGAGAGTACAGGTAGTACTTCCATCTTCACCTGAGATATCTGCCACTCTGAAGCTCCGGCGTTGGCCCCTAAGCTCTACCTCAAATACTAGGCCAATAGTAATGCCATCGCATTTCAGAAGAGGAAACTCCAGGGACCATGACCAGTGAATTATGTCAGAGGGTGGAATCGCGCCGTATCTTGCAATCCTATCACTATCTGAACACTCTATAATGGAGACTTTGTCGATCTTATTCAGGGGCCCATCGACCTTGCATATTGTAATCTTCTCCCCAATTTTGAATCCATAACATTCCTGAAGAGTTCTTGAGGTCTGCACAACCGTATTCTGAATGTTCTCGGTCGCGTTCCAAGCTATTGCCGTTCTCGATGGACCGTCGGCGAGACTAATGCTGCACACATCTCCAGCTCTGAGCTTCAGAAAAGCCAAGGACGACGAGGAGAGATAAACGCGAAAGGCATCTCTATGATCAGTTCTTGTTTGTTTTGACAGCGGTCGAACTGTGAAGGCTCGAGTCTCGGACATTTTTTTAGCGGTAGCTGAAGGCCCCTCCAAAAGTAACGCCTAGTGTCCCGCGTTCCCACTACTGCAGCTGAGTATACCTCCTCTCTACAGTATCATGACCTGCATAATGATCTTTTTGTAAGCAAATCCTAGGCATCGGAAACGATGAATTTGACGTGTCGGGAAATTTTGACTGCCTTGACTTACAGATAGGTGATCCGAGAAAGGCGTAAGTAAACTGGCTGCTAAGCGCGTATACTGGATGAGAAAAGCGGGATCGAAAAGAAAGATTATTAAAGTCCGATAAAGGGAGTACCAACACAGTTTCAGGAAATTTCCCTCTTTTCTATTGCTGATATCCTTGACTGATTCATACGATGGTAGAAAGACAAAGGATGGAGAAAACAGGGTTCCGAACAAAATCTGTACTCCGTAAAGTGCTCGTTCACAAATAATGGGCCATCTCAAATGGATATCCACACAGCCCCACTTTGAGAGGAGCAGAAGATACAATAGTAACATCATGGTCTACTATACCGGCCGCAAATGTTTCCAAGTACACGATAGTAACTTTTTTCCGGCACAATGAGAGAATGGCAATGCCAGTGCTAGTGTCAGTGCTATATTAAGTTACTGAATGAGATGTGTTCAGACCGTACAGAGAGGATTAACTCTCACAGAGGTGCACGTTACCAACGAACTTCATGCATTCTTCTTTTACCTATCCAAGTAGCTTAGACACCATCATCTTTGATTAGGTCAGACCATGATCCTCCAGGGACATCTCTTTTCTGGCCCGCGTTTGCTATCAACACTCCTAGTGTGGTGATGCTCAATACCTCGGTGCTCTCCCTATTCGACGATCTTCAATTTATAGTACGACCACCATCATACTTGTCTCCGGCTGCAGTCAACTTTTGCCAAAACCATTCAGATACGGACATGCCCCAAGTTTCCTCATGTTTATTGGGAGATGCTGGCGGGTGATGTATACCGCACTTGCAAAAGACTGTTTATGCTATACCTAATTTCACTTGCACAGTAATGAATACAACAGAGAAACGCCACCTGGGAAAATTCAATCGCAGTAAATGGATGACGACCCAAGACAGAACAGAGAGAAGAATGAAGGCATTCACGAAAACCATAAGCCCCTGCCTTCATTATCAACATACATGGGTTAGGAGCAGAATCAGCCAATTAGCTTCCCAGCATCTATTCGAACCGTGAACATAATGATGTATTGAAGCCATGGCACACAAACCTGTAACACGCAAAGACATAGAGTCATAATGGAAAGAGATAACCCGAAGACCAAACGAGAGTGTACTAACAAATCAACAGCACTTCCCACCCGCATTGCCGTTCAACCCGGAACCTTGCTGGTCTATGCTCACGCCCTGGGAGCCGACCTGTTCGGACTTCGACGTATCCATTCCTTTCTTGATATCGGATGCGAGATCATAAAACGCTTTCTCGATGTTGATGTTGTTCTTAGCTGATACTTCAAGGAATGGTATTCCCAGCTCATTGGCCAATTGCTGCCCTTGCTCAGTTGACACAGCCCTCTTCTCTTCCCAATCACATTTGTTGCCAATAAGGATCTTGTGAACGCCTTCGCTCGCATGTTGCTCAACATTTGAGAACCAAGTGCGAATGTCTAAGTAAGGCGATTGGGCATTAGCATCATATTATCTCATGATCCACCTCGGGTTTAAGGAAAGCGTTTCTCACTTTGAAATGATCTTTCGTCGGTAACGTCGTATACAAGAAGTATACCCATAGCTCCTCTGTAGTATGCGGTAGTGATAGTTCTAAATCGCTCTTGCCCAGCTGTGTCCCATATCTGGAGCTTTACGCGTTTACCGTCCAACTCGATGGTACGTATCTTGAAGTCGATTCCGATGGTAGTAATGAACGACGGAGTGAACGAGTCTTCACTGAATCGCAATAGACAGCATGACTTTCCGACCCCAGAGTCACCAATCAGCAGTAACTTGATCTACAGAGACCGATATTTAGCTTATTGATTTCTTGGGGCATTAATTAATACTCACCAGGAAGTCGTAGTTCCTTGTACCAGCCATCTTGTTGTTGCAGGCTCGAGGTATACAGAGAACGAGGGATGAAAGCCGTGATAGTGAGTTTATGTTCTGCGTTGTGCTAATCCCTACTCGATATTCGTCTTAGTTGGGTTTGACGTTATTCTCCCCTCTCCTCTGTTGGTCTTGCGTGCCCCCTCTCTTTTCTCCTATCCCTTCCGATTCCGCTTATGGTTTCTCGACAAGTTTGTGTTTGGCTGGAAACAAAATTTCACTTCACTTGGTTTGTCTGCTTGTCTCCGTCAATAATACCGACTGTAAGAGAACTCAAGTCTTCGAATAGTGGCAGGTGCTGGATTCAGGATCTTCCACGGAACCAGGAGCCGGTCCGGAGAATGGGGTCAGGGGACGGGACGGGACAAGACAGGTGTTGTATCGGAGACCTTTTGTTGAAGTAAGAATCGGCGACGTTGGACACGTTCAAATTCGGAAAGTTGCTGGGGAAATAATTTCATTCGATAGACAACAGTAGCACGACTTATCTTTGGGAACTGATTTCTTTCCAAGGTTTATCAGGAAGCTGGCAGCAGTATATGCACGTACAGTGAGTACATGATCGGAGTAGTATCCCGGGCACTTGTGTAATCGCCTAGTATCGTCCGGTCTACCCAAGCGCACCCCACAGATGAAAGTATTTAACTATCAGCTTTTATACCACTTTAAGACAGCTACTGTTCATTTGTGGCTCCAGTCAGATGTTCCAAACACGACAGATAAAAACAATAATAAAATCAAAAGTATTACTTGAAGATATAGCATCAATACCCCGTAGCCTTGATCATATCCTTGGGTATTGAAATGGTCACTAACATCGAACACGTCATTTCACCCTGTTTACACTAGGATTGTCCGAGATATACCAAGGCGTAGAAATGAGCTCCCTTGTACATAAGCTTGGTGTAGATTGGACCACCACAATATCTATCATTGTTCGACAATACGTCTACGACAGAATGTAAGAGATAATACAGTAATACTTGTCGAGAATATTGTCAGCCGCCAAAGTCAAAAGGCATGAAATATATTTTCCACCAAAAGAGTGAGCATAACGGATTGCATCAAATCCATTTTGAGTAGACCCAACCCATTCGTTCAACAACCTTGAGTTGCCGGTCAATCGTATCCCGCTCGACTAATTCATTGATGTCTTCCTGGAATGAACGGAGATCCGCGCCTTTCAGTATGATCCGCGCCTTTGAGAGTAGGACTTCGGCGTTGCATATGAGGAGACCATAGTCTCTAAATGCCAGCGCATTGCCAGGAGTGGAGGCAGATGATGTTAAAGTCCGATGTACAATCCTACAGCGATATATTAGGCCTAAATCGAATTGTTCTTTGGGACTAGGCCAGAACTTACCGGAGAGCATGTCTCAGTTCGTCCTGCTGCTTACCCATTCGGAAGCCCCTTCGACTGCCCAGCAAGCCGTAAAGCCAACGAAGAGTCGCAAATGACACCATTAAGCCTGGGGTTAGTCCAATAAACCTATAGAAAGTCAATGGCTACTCTGGTATTCTTGGCCGGAAGTCGTACCCAAAAACCAGCTCTTGGCTTTTCAACAGAGCGTCAATTCCCCCTATCGCAATTTCAACATCTACTTTTGTTTTCTGTATCTGTATTAGAAGTGCTCGCACCAAATCACCCTTGATGGTCCCGACAAAAGGACTACGTAGGTCATTTTCATATGCTTTCAGCACTGGTGTCAAGTCACCTTCCCGGACTTTAGCAGCAATGACATGGGTATCAAAAGCATCATAGTCATTCTTGTTCGGTTCACAACGATCAAGAACGAAGTCCACAACCATTCTTTCCAAACTCGCTCGATCGGCTTCCAAGCTGTTTCTACTCATCAATGCAATTTCACTCTTTTCATCATGTCTTATAGTGCCGATAAGCCTGCGAAGTGGGTCTACAACCCAGTTATTCCAAAACTCGATAGTGGTTGAACCGAAGTTGGCAACCCATTCCAAGAGCTCATGGCGCCTATTCCGTAACAGCTCCAGTGATGTACTTGTCGATAATAGTGCAAGGGTCAAAGGTAGCCAAAAACGTACTAGGTAATGAGGGCGTCCAGAGTTGTTGATTGTGGTGGCTGAAGCTTTGGCATAGGCCGGTAGAAGCTGTTCAAGTATATAGCCCAATTGGTTCATGACAAATCTCGGACCCTCAGATGATAGATCACTGCAGTAATGCATGCGCATCGACGTGACTTCTTGATTGATCGCCATGTTTATGTGCTCTTCATGATTCCACGGGACACTTCCCTTTTCAGCATCTTCGAGAAGCAATTTCATCAAGGCCACACTCTCAAGGACGTTGATCTGCCAGCTCTCAGTGAACATACCATGGCTATTGTCACCTGTAGAATTGTCGCCTGTAAAATTGTCGCCAACTGCGCATGAGAAACTGTTTCTTATGAGGATCCCTATGCTACAAGCATTCATATCTTTCAATGAACTCAATGTCTTCTGCTTCTGCCGTACATCTGACTTCGCTGTTGAGAGTGGTGATAACATCCTTCCCCGCCAAAAATGCAAATTTTGGGGAAGGACACACTGACGAACAGATTCGTAAAATTGCATCCAGCTGGGTTGACCGGACGTCCGGGAATTGTTCATGGAGTTAGCATGGTGCCAGACTTTTCGGGATCTGTTCCAAAGCACTACTGGCGAGGTTTGGAGCATGTAGAGCCCAAGTGACCAGGGGGACTCCAAAACACTATCCCAATAGAGCATCTCGTCATTGAGGGAGAGTACATCATCTGATAGCGTATTCAGTATAACTCCGAGAGTCTGGACTGCAGCCTTAGCAGCTACGAGCCAAGAAGTGTCTACGACGTGTGCCATGAAAACATTCACGTCTGGCAGCGTGGGATCAGCATTGAGCACATCATCGGGGTATTCGGCAATTATTTTCAAAAGCCTTTCCGTCTGCAGTAACGGTTGAGACTTGGATGTCACGGAAAGTGAGTCCATGAGCTTCTCCAGTTTCGCGACATTCTCAATGGGGTATTTTGCTTGGCTTGCGTGTTTGTAGATGTCTAGCGATTTCGGATAGGTATTATCGCTTATTTGCCGCCACAGTTTATCAAAATGTGCATCCAGACCGTATGCCCTACGGTGACAGTGTCAATACTCCCCTCATGCTGACAATACAACTGAGTAACTTACTTATTTATCGCATACATTGCGAATGGTGAAGCAAACGGCAGAGTAGGGCGAACAATGAAAAATAAGTGGAATAACCAGAAGAAATACTGATCAAGAAGTTCGGGTTTAAGAATAATGGCGTCATGCGCACCAAGCAAATCATGCAAACACCAAGCCCACTTTCACCCTTTGCATCATGTACTCTCTTCTCTCTTCAGACCAGATGATATAATCAAATGTATCAGTTGGTGTATTATGGCAGGGTAACACGGTGTTCTGAGCATTACCTAAATTGCTACTACATCTATCGTAAGTCGATTGAACTCACAGTGAGTCAAGCTTGAGGTAGGAGATAAATAAGTCCAATCAAGAAAAAAACATCCATCTGCGGAGGGCTGAATATATTGGGAAATCTATATAAAAGTACAATGAACACCGGACACGGCAGTGACTATAATACAAGTAATAACTTATTTGTGTGATATGGAAGCTGTGCTAAGCACGCCCTTCGCTTTTGTAGTCCTCGGGCCACTGGTTATGGCTTAGTAATCTGGCCCCTGGCCCCCTGTCTGAAATCTCCCGAACCAGTTGCCTCCATTCAGAAGGGCAGGTGTATGTACGTGTTAATATAGTGCGCGGAGAGTATGTCTCATTAACCTACCCGGGTGCTGCCTAGATCTAATCCAGTCCACCAATATATACAAAGCAAATTCTCTATACAGTGCAGTGAGGAGGTCGCTTTGATTAGCTGCTAGGGGTAGGAATAATAATATAATTAGATAATAATAAGTAGCGAACATACTAACTAGCGTATCTACCAAGGAATACAGACTAGTTTCCAAGCAAGTGGAGCTAACTAATATCGGTCCCAGTCGGCTAGCCAGTGGTGCCAGAAAGGTCCAAGGCCAGGGGGAAAAGGTCTCGCCACCTCGGGAGCGGCTGTCCTGGTCGCGCGCTTCTTCCACAAGTGTTCCTGAAATACCAGCCAACCTCTCACAGGCAACATTCCTTTAACAACTACTTAATTGTTGCTACAACGCTTTTATCCTCGTTCATAACATTGGTCATATGCCAATCGCATAAACACGACTCTCTAACCTCACATACCTCTGTCGTCTACGTATTCTCGCTCTGATAGCGAGGGTTTATTGAAGGAGAGGTGAGAAGAAAAGTGCCAAGGGCAAAAGCCGGCCTGCGTCCCTGTACAATGTGAGCAGCTTTTGATGTACCACCCGTTCTATATATGAGTTCTTACAGGACATAGGAATTCCACCTTGCTGTCTACGCCAGAATCATACTGGGGCCAGTTTGAAGAAATCTCCAAATACAATACTCATCTGAACGTGGTCGAAAGACTATGGACAGCATGGTATGCCTGGATGCAAAATGACGTTCTTGCAACTGGAATCATGTCTTTTGTAATGCACGAAATTGTATATTTCGGGCGTTCCCTCCCTTGGATCTTTATAGACACTCTCGGTTTGTTCAAGAACTACAAGATACAAAGCGTGAGGCTCAGGATCACCGAAGCTTACTTGCCATGGTTCTAATTGGGTTACAGAGCAAGATACCATCCTTACGAGAGCAATGGGATTGTGCTAGATTTGTGCTACTCAGCCATTTTACCGTGGAGCTGCCACAAATATGGTGAGAAATACTTGATCTTCCTATGGGCCATTTGTGATGGCGTTACTAACAGCTCTAGGCTTTTCCACCCGATGGCCCAGTTTTTCGGCCTCTCCACCTCTGTACCTTTTCCCTCTTTGTGGACCATGGCTTATCAAATAGCGATATTCTTTGTCCTGGAAGACACGTGGCATTACTTTTCCCACCGTGCTCTCCATTGGGGTCCACTGTATAAAGCCATCCACAAGATTCACCATCAATATTCCGCACCTTTCGGTATGGCAGCTGAATATGCTTCTCCAATTGAAGTCATGATTCTTGGATTTGGTACTGTTGGTTGTCCAATTCTATGGTGTGCAGTAACCGGCGATCTGCATATTTTTACGATGTACATCTGGATCGTCTTGCGGCTTTTCCAGGCCATTGATGCGCACAGTGGCTATGAGTTTCCATGGAGTCTTCATCACTTCCTCCCTTTCTGGGCTGGCGCAGACCACCATGATCTCCACCACGAGAAGTTTGTAGGAAATTATTCCAGCAGCTTCAGGTGGTGGGATTATCTTCTGGACACCGAATACTCCCCGGAGGCTATCAAGAGGAGAAGGGAAAACAAGTCTGTGAAGGATACCAAGAAGGCTCAGTGATATTCCAGTCTTTGCAATGCCTGAAATAAATGTGACCTGTATGGGCCATGTCTCAGGGCCATATGGGCTCTCTGGCGACACGGCCATTCGGCGGGACTTGACCATGGTTATCGACGACGTGATACATCATTTTATGACTTACACTTGCTAATATAGAGATATGGATTTTAATTCAAGTTTTATTCTTTTGGGTCGATTGACTAGCTGAGGGGTGTCATGGCTAGAATTGAACTATATCCCTTGCCTTGAGCAGACATGTAATTTACTTTTTGAAAATAGTTTTATCTCCTTGTCATATATGTTCTTTAAATTCTAGTTTTGATCCTTATGATAGGAAAGAGGAGCAAGGCTGTTTAAGGGGCGTTGTTGGAGATGTGTTAATGTTGGGCTTACATCATAATAGCAACTAATATTTAGTTACCCTAGACTGATCACTTATCCCCGGAAACACCTAGTGACCTAACGTAATGTCCGAATACGTTCTTAGTGCGCCTTAAGGAGTGATGTTATAAGTGGAACATTCAGCAAGCACCAGCAGATAGCTTATTGGTGCCGGCACCAACACTGTTGTCACTCTAACCCTATGGTCAGATTCCACATTGTATTATGCCTACTGTGGGAGCCAATCAAACGTATCTCATTCGGTGCATGTAAACTAAAATATTAAATAAAATAAATAAAATAAATAAAATAAATAAAATAAATAAAATAAATAAAATAAATAAAATAAATAAAATAAATAAAATAAATAAAATAAAT